>NW_024070205.1:66509011-66838923 GCF_014754425.2 Oryx dammah | reverse complement strand
TGTGTGTGTGTGTGTGTGTGTGTGTGTGTGTGTATAGGGAAAGGAAAGCAGGGAACATTATTTTATACCCAGTTTAACTTTAAAATGTTTTATGTGAAAGACCATACCATACCAGTTCTCTTACTCATATATCCCTAGTTTAATTAAGAAGATTGTATTCACACTTACTGTGGATTTCATCTCAGAGTTGAAGTCCACGTGAAAGCACACAGGGACATTCTTAATATCCACTTTTTTTTTTCTTTTTTTAGTATGGTAGGCAGAATTTCTGCTCCCTGGTAAGCAGGCCCTATATAATCCCTTTACCTTTAGTGGGGTAGCCCTTACATGAATGTGATGGATTTCACTCCCACAGTCAGGTTACATCATACAGCAAAGGGCAGGGAGTTTCCAGATGTGGTTAATGTTGTCAGTCCTTTGACTTGGAATTAATCAGGAGAGAGATCACCCTAAGCATCCCTCCTGACCTTTAGAACGGAGTCAGGAGGTAAGAGACAATAGGCATCAGATGATCATCTGTGGAAACAGTGTCAGACTTTATTTTGGGGGTTCCAAAATCACTGCAGATGGTGACTGCAGCCATGAAATTAAAAGATGCTTACTCCTTGGAAGAAAAGTTATGACCAACCTAGATAGCATATTCAAAAGCAGACTATTACTTTGCCAACAAATGTCTGTCTAGTCAAGGCTATGGTTTTTCCAGTAGTCATGTATGGTTGTGAGAGTTGGACTGTGAAGAAAGCTGAGTGCCAAAGAATTGCTGTTTTTGAACTGTGGTGTTGGAGAAGACTCTTGAGAGACCCTTGGACTGCAAGGAGATCCAACCAGTCCATTCTGAAGGAGATGAGCCCTGGGTGTTCTTTGGAAGGAATGATGCTAAAGCTGAAACTCCAGTACTTTGGCCACCTCATGCGAAGAGTTGACTCATTGGAAAAGACTCTGATGCTGGGAGGGATTGGGGGCAGGAGGAGAAGGGGACGACAGAGGATGAGATGGCTGGAGGCATCACTGATTCGATGGACGTGAGTCTGAGTGAACTCCGGGAGTTAGTGATGGACAGAGAGGCCTGGTGTGCTGCAATTCATGGGGTCGCAGAGTCAGACATGACTGAGCGACTGAACTGACTGACTGTTCATTTGTGGACTTTGAAGACACAAACTATCCTGTTGTGGAGATGCCTTCATAACAGGGAAGATGGGACAACTACTAAGAGCTGAGGTCCTTAGACCTACAGCTACAAGAAGCTGAATTCTGCTTGAGTTAGATCAATACCTCAAGCTCTAGGAAGGGATTCAGCGTGACTAACACATTGATTTTACCCTTGTGAGATTTTGTGTGGAACACCAGTGATTACTGCCTGGAGTCCTGATCCATGGAGATTGGGAGAGAATGAATATATTTTTTAAGCTGCTAAATTTTCAATAATCAAACAATAATCAAATAACAAACCATGCTAACTTTACCTACTATTCTCAGATTCATGAAAAAGTGTAAATAAAGTTTCCAAGCTTATGGGTTGGACAGTATTTTAAGAACCCATGGTTTTGTGTATGAGGCTCTTTTAGTGTCTATTTGGGTTGTTGAAAGGCAATGATATATATTCTTTAAAAAAAGTAGAAGATTTTACATATTTTATAATTGTTACTTTTTTTACATAAAATTGCTAATTAAAATAAAACATTATAACTGAAATATAATCCAATGAAACTTTTGTCTCAATCATGAGATGTTTTGGGTCTTTCCTATCAGTAGACAAACATACATTATTCCTCCTATTAAAAAAAAAAATATATATATATATATATATATAATGTTCACTTACCCCTGGAACTACTATCCCACCTTTCTCCTCTCTCTTTATAATAAAATATCTTGAAATATTTGTGTATATTTATACATTTCTGTATTAAACTCACTTAAATCAGGTGTTTGATCCCACCATTACACTGTAACTATTTTGCCCATGTCTACAATGGTCTCTAGGTTGCAAAACCCAATGACCATTTCTTGGACCTCTTTTTACTTCACTTCTCTGCAGTATTTGATGCAAGTGATTAGTCCCTCCCTTTGGAAACCCCACCCCCTTATTTTAAAGTTGACTTCCAAAACACTAGATCCCCTTAAATTCCTTTCATTGGTCTCTTTTGCTAGCACCCTTCGTCTTACTCCCTGAAGTTTACAGTATCACAGTATCAGTCCTTGGATCTAGACTTCTTTTTAGATCCACTGTTTACTCTTTTACTGAACTCATTCAGAGTCATGCTGTTGAGTCTGGATGCTCAAAATAACCAGGCTCTTCTCCTGAACTCTCAATGTACATACAACTCTCATCATTTGGGTGGTTGATGGGCATCTCAGACTTAACATATCCAAATGTGGGAGCCTGATTTTTATTTTAAACTTGTTCCCCTACATTTCTGTGAATACTGAATGACTATTCTTTTTCCTATTGCTTATTCCAAAATGTTGGAGCCATCCTTGATGGATTTGTCTTGTTTTCTCACAGAGTACATATCATCCACCAAAAGATCTTTACATTTTTACTTTAAAAGGTTGTGGATGTTGACAGTTGCTCTTTTTTGTTGTTGTTGTTGCTGTTATTTTTGTTCGATTCATTGTAATCTTGGACTCTTTTACTACCTTTGTATCTAATATTCCTATTTACCAATTCTTTCCTTTGTATATATTCTTAATGTATTAATCAGGGTCATATTATTAAAATTTTGTCACACCTGTTTACTTATTTGATACCATGTCTTCCCATCTCACTCGTAATAGAAAACGTGTTTATAATGGCCTAACAGCTGAATACAAACTGACCTTGCCTCTCATCCATTATAGTTACACAGCAGGCTCAGGGACTTGCTCTTACCTTTCTTTTTCCATAAATTATCCTTTCCCACACAATCCCTGGATCATTCTACTACTTACTTAAGGTAGTAAATGCCCTTAAATGCTATCTTTTCAGGGAGGAATTTCCTAACTCCCTGCTGTGGACTGAATTGGGTCCCCTCAAAAACTCATATGTATGTTGAAGTCCTAAATTCTTAATGTGACTGTTTTGGAGCTAGGTCCTCCAAGGAGGTGATTACGGTTAAATGAAATGATAAGAATGTTGCTCTGATTTGGCAGAACTGGTCCCTTATAAGTAGGTATAGAAACACCAGAGTTTTCTCTTTCTATATTATGAGTCCACAGAAGGCAGCCATCTGCAAGTCAGAGCACTCACCACAACCTGACCGTGCTGATACTGTGATCTCAAACTTCTAGCTCCAGAACTCTGAGAAAATACATTTCTGTTGTTTAGGTCACCCAGTCTATGATATTTTGCTGTGGAAGCCTGAGCTATATTACATATTCTCCTACTTCATTTAAAATTTTAATTTCTATATCATGTCCTGATTTTGTTTATTTCAGTCTGTAGTATTCATCATTTTATGATATACTTCATGTTTATCATTTGTCTCTCAGTAAAATATAATACGAATGAGAACATATATTTATGTGTGTGGGGATCACAGTTATATTTTGAGCACATAGCCCAGTACCAGAAAAAGCAAGTGCTAAATGAGTATTCATCAAATAAATGACAGAATAAAGAAGTATATAAATAAATTGTATTTTGTTGAGCATATGATCTAATAGAAGTCACTTTTTCAGTATTTTATACATATTAACCTAGTAATTAATACATATCAATTTCACAATAGTTCTATGAGGTAAGCACTATTATTCCTAAATTGCAGCTAGCATGTTGATGAAAGACATGTTAAATAACTTGGTCAAAATGACTCACTCCTGTTTTCCCAAAACTCAGAGTGAAATTCTCTTATCAGCACTAGATTCTCTAATAGACAGCTCAACAGAGATCTATATTATATATCAATTCTATTATTTGATTCTGTATGCCCATTACCATTCTTATGATGGATATTCTTGTTGTAAATTGATAATAGTCCTTTATTTTAACTCTTAGGGTATAGCTAAGCATTCTTTCTTCCTGATTGAAGTGGAAAATTATGCCTACTGAAGAGTAAGGCACTTTAAAACAAATTTTCTATCGAGGATTTTGTTTTTGTTATTTTTAATCTACCTTAAGAGTGTCAAGGGAGAGTTCCTCCTCTCTTGGACTGTTCACACTTGAAAAATATATTTTATCCATCTTTTGCCTCTGAACATGTGATGTGAGGAAAGGTCTTCTGGTTTGAAGTATATTCAGGCAATAAAACACACAAACACTGCAAATGTTAATCTGAAAGCATGAAAAACAAAACTTAGAACAGGCAGTCAGTATGTTGTTACTGAATCTTACTCTAAAATGCTTTTTTGCTTCAAAATTTTAAATAGAGTAAAACTGAATCCCTTCTTTACTGTGAAGAATTTGGTTAGTAGAGCCATAGTAAGAAAAGATTCTAAAACCAACATTTTAGAGCATGAATGTAGTAAATGCCTTCACAATAATTCAGATTTTCAATAATACTTATCTTTCTCATCTTTACAACCTAAGGTTAATTGTACTTCAAGTGTTTTTTGAGCAGTTCCAGGAAATTTTCTCTCATGTAATGCAATTTGCTCAAAAGATAAAAAAATTAAATATTATTTTGTCCTTAAAGCATCTCAAGGATTTTGAATGGTAGGTTTCAAATGTTGTAATGTTTCACACTTTTTATAAACTTTCTTGTATAACTCTGTGTGATTTAACACTGAAATTGTCAGAATGAGTAATGCTATGTGCTATACCAAAGAAAAAATTCCATTAAGCAACAAAATAAAGGTTTTTTTCTCATCCATGTGTCCAATGCAGATTTCTATTGTATGCAGATCAATCAAGGTCATTGACTTTTCAACTCTGGCTCTTCTTTCTTCAATAAATGACTCCCAAGCTCATCTTGGGGTTGTCATCAGGTTAACAGATAGGAGTCAAGAGGATTCATAGACAACTGAATGAGACATTTTTGAAATTAGACCTGGAATTTGCAAATATGCCTTCTGCCAACATTTCATTGACCAGAACTCAGTGTAATGGCCCTACTTACAATAGCAGACTAAGGAATATATGTTTTCTCTAGGCTGGTGAAAGAGAAAGAACATAGGCAGAGGATGGTGAGCATTATTCTTTGCCACTGACCAGGCTCCTTTCTTATATTCATCTGTTCTCCTTCTCAAATACAGTATCTTCTTCCTTCATCAAGGAGGCAACCAAAGACCCATCCAGTTCCTCCATCTTGTTCAAAGGCCAAGAGCTCTGGCCTCTATGTTTTCATCTACATTAGGGGTAAATCTTGTGTTTATGAGCTTATAGCAAGTTATCTTTACCACACCCCCACCCTCTACACATGTACACACACAGTAAACAACCGTGTAACACTTCAAAAATGGAAGAAT
Organism: Oryx dammah; assembly: GCF_014754425.2. Lineage (NCBI taxonomy): Eukaryota > Metazoa > Chordata > Mammalia > Artiodactyla > Bovidae > Oryx > Oryx dammah. The sequence continues at coordinate 66,833,538 of NW_024070205.1, read as the reverse complement.
TGAAGATACAGAAGAGTTGTTTATCCAAAACTCTTGTGAAATCTTATTGGACAGTTCATGTGAAGGTCCTCACTTTGAAGGAGCAGAGATTCTTTGAGGAGGCCCAGATTCTGGTCTCCAGGAATTGCTGTACTCTTTTTTTCTCTTGGTATCTGATTATATTCCCTGGGAGATTCTCTTCTTAGAAACTTTCCTTGGCTTCAGGGGTAGTAAATTATTACCACATGCTTCCAGCCTAAGTTTGGAGGATGGTTTAATGTCCAAAATATGCAATGCTTTATAAAAAATGTTATGAATACAATTTAAAGATAAAATGTATCAATTTTAAAGTAGTTTGATGAATTTTATCAGACGTTGACCTGTGTGATCAACATCATACTCCAGATATAGAACAGTCTCTTCACTCCCACAAATTTCCTTATAACTTTTTTTTATTTTGCAGCTAAAACCCCCTTGACTCCATGGATAATTAAGACTTTTTTTGCATAGTGGGATTAATTCTTTTAATTCTATTCTTAAAAAAATGTTGAAGTATAATTTATTCACAGTATTGTGTTAATTTCTGCTGTACAGTAAAGTGATTCAGTTATTCATAGTCCCTGGTAGACTTTCTGTTTTGAAATACTAATACTTGAGGAATTCACTATAAATTTAAGCATACATTTTGAAGTTTTTGATCAAGTCTCCTGTCCATTAGGGTATAGAATTCTCTTTTTGCTGAGTTGTGAGAATTTTATATTATGGTTATTATTCCTTTGTTGGATGCATGAATTGCAAATGTTTTCTCCCAGTTGTGGCTTGCCTTTTCATTTCTTAATAGTGTTTTCAAAAGAGATTGAGCTTTTAATTTTGAACTCCAAGTCACTAGCTTATTATTTATATCCAGGTTTGTGATATATTTGGAAATATAATTTTCTTGATATTAGTTGACTATCTATTGACTTTTGGTCACTTCCATATGCTAGCTTACCAAATTCTAAGTTTTTTGGACAAATTTTTGACCTATTATTTTTACATGCCATGCCTCTCTCTTTCCTCTTCCCGTCTTACCCCTCTTATTCTTCCTTCATTTCCTCCTCTCAACAATATTTGAGACATCTATAAGCATTACATGCAAAAAAACAGGTAATTTAAATTTTGTCAAGGATTTTTGTTTGATTAAAGCTCTTGCTGGATATTTTTCACTCAATCTTTTTCAGGCCCCTCAATTGGTCTTGAGAAGCAACTTTTTCCAACTGCCAAGCACCCAGATTTCCAGAATCTTTCTATTCTCTTCCATTTCTATTTGCTGATCACCATTTTGTTCTTATAAATATCTTCCCAACACAGGCAATAATAGAGAAAATACCCCAATAATGTTCTGTTTCCCATCTCTGCACCTGGATGAAATTTCCAGAAGGGATTTAGTTTGCCTTCCAAGTTATCTCAGGTAACAATTTAAAAAAAGAATGTGCCACTTCAGCCACACAGCCTGTTAAATCGCCTTTCTTGTTTCCCTCCTGCCACAAGACCAAAAATACCCTAGGTTTTAGTTTTAGTGAAAATCCAAATTGAAAAGTGAACTGCTCTGAGTCATAGCGTTGTCTGTAACAAGTTAAAAACAGCTTTTTGTCCTGTTTTTAAAAGAGAATAGCTTTTTGTTCTTTTCAGACATATTTACACACCAGCTTTTATGTAAAGCACTTTATACCATTTAATTGCTTGATAGATTGCAAAGGTTATCAAGCAAAATTCTAAGAGCAGTTAGAAGCAGCAGTTTTGTAGAAAACTCTATTATGAGATAGGCGATTGTTTTGAGCTTTCACTGAACTTTGACTTATTGTCAGGAATCAGTTCTGAAGTGAATTGTACGACCTCATTATAAATCAAGCTTCTCTGTTAAGATGGTATTTCATTCAGAGTTGGCATCATGAGGACCAATGTCTTAACGTAAGATAGAGTGGCTAATGGCATAAAATAGAAATAGATTCTGGTCCTTTTCTGTTGAATTTTTAAATAATATGATAGTATCTGGGTTAGCTGAAACAGAAAATAAAGTGGTTTAGCTGTCTTCAACTGAGTTGCCAATGCTCAGATAAGCAGTTGCAAACACATATCAGTTTTTGCCAAAGACACGTGACAAGGAGGCACTGTTGTTGCTGTTGTTCCTCCACAAGCCTCCTTTAAACACAGCTGTTTAGTTGGAGGGATTTTTTCATCATGTGAATCTCTATGTATGCTAAAATAGAGTCCAGAAGCTCCCTCCCAATCTTACTGTCTCTCAGCCAGGATAGACAGCCTAGGTTCCACCAACCAGGTAAACTACCGCAAAGGTGCCATACAGAAGCAGGCCATCCAGGATAAATAAGGCAGGGTGCCAAGCCCCTCCTGGAGGGACCCAGCTGTCAGGGGCATCTGGTTTGCAGAGGCAGAGTGTAAACAGGGGAAGACTGTGCCTAGTAGGGGTGTCAGTGATGTCTCATTGAGGACCACTCCTGAAATGGACTTGATTCTGGTACAGTAGCCTAATTCTTTAGCCCTGCTGGGATTCCTAGGAGCTTCCTAATAACCCTTAGGGCATCTTTCTCAGTAAGACAGTGGGGTTGTTTGCAATTAAATACCAGTTCATCAATAGCCCTAAGTATCGCCTGTGTTTTCAGTGTATACCACTAACACTTAACAGTTTCTAACAATTCAGTACATGTAGTTGTGTAAAACTATGTTTTAAAAGCAATTCTTCCTTTGATGTTATTTTTTGCCTTTTGTTCTGGCATGAGCTAAATGAGTCCTAAGATCATGCAGATATTTTTGAAATAGTCTATGATTCTTACAGTTTGCCTTTCTTGCACACTCTCTGGTAGGAGACAACTTTATAAATGTACATCTGCATTATTAAGCATATTCATCAGGAGAGAGGGGCCTGAGGCACTTAAAGTTTACCTGTCATGCAAACATATACAGCAAGTGCAAGTAGAAGTTAAAATAAACTGGTGATAAACTACAGCCACATATGGAAAATTCATCATTTTCTAGCAGTCTCCTTGCCTTCGCTGATAAATGGCATTGTTTTTTGCATTGCAGGCCCTTTTCAACATGATAAACTTTTTGAAATGAACCCAATTCCATGATAAAGAGATGTGGGCAGAAATGGGGAGCAGTTGCCTAGTTAGAGTACTGTGCTGCAGCGTTTGATGAATGAAAAGCATCTCGGTTGTGGCAGGGTGCCAGGAAGGAGATGCCGAAATGCCTCGGCTGAGGCAAAGTGCAGCTGATCTGACATCCTGAGAACACTGGATGTTTTAATAAGGCACGCAGACCTCAGAAACCTTACCAAAGCGGTAATTTGTTTGTTTTATGCTGGTGAGGGCATTTGCCCTATACAGATGTCACTGGAACAGCTTGCTTAGAAAAGTAATCAGTAGGTGCCAAGGTAAAATAAGAAGAGAGGAAAATTAACACCGTCTCTTTTTCTCCCTTCAAGGAAGACATTAAGAGTTCTCCGAATTAAACTGATAAACTGGAAAGTGAGCTAAAGGGTATTGTGCTACTGAAGCAAACAGTATTGCCTGGAAAGAGAGTTGGGGGTGTAGGAAGCAGGTAGTCATTCAGAATGAGTCTAGCTTCATTTTACACACACACACACACACACACATACACACACAACACACAACACATACACACGCATCTCTGGAAAAAAATTTACGATATCTTATAGTTACCTTTATAAAATCCTACAATCAACTCCTTAATACCCATCCCTCATTTATTTTATGCTTTATCTATTGTCTTATAATCATGGCTGTCTTTTTTTCTGCTAAGATGGCTCCAGAAATTGATATTTATTTGCTTTTTGATGTGAAAATTGTGTCACTCTGGCTATCCCTAAGGATGGCTATGAGTCCCGTAACTCACTGGGCATGACCTTGCTTAAAGCTGGGAGTAAAAAGGAAGTGTTGGTTCTATAGCTTATTTGTCATCATTTTATTTCTACCTGGTGTTTCCACCCTAAGATATATGACACGGATCTGGGGAATGCAGGTGTTTTTGTTTTATTTTTTTCTGAGTAGAAAGCTAATGCTTGACCATGTGCTTTGCCACACATTGTGCCCTGAGATGACTGTTAATGCATTTAAGGCAGAAGCCCATCTAAAAAGTAATGATTTTTGAAGGTGACGTACTATGGTTCATTTTTTCAAACAGGAAACTCAGCCAATTTTGTTATCATATAATTTGTCTACAATATTGAAATTGTGTGCTGCAGCATAAAGTATATGCTAATGAAAGCTATTGCTTCTAGGCATGAAATGATGTTTTAAAAATAAACAATCTAGCAACAAATCAATATTTTACACGTAACTGTGATTTTCCCAAACTGGATGAATAGAAATGTGTTTCTTAGTTACAAAACAAAATACTTTTCTATTTCATTTTAATATGTAGTTACCAAAGACCTAAAATAAATGAGATGATATATCACCATTGGTAACAGAAAGTAAAAATAATAATAAAAAGCAAGTACAAAAGGAACAGGTGTTGCATGGAAACAAAGGGTGTCTAAGAATTATTTGTGTGACGAATGTTCATACCCTTATTCCTAAAATAATATTGATATCCATCTCCAAATTTTTCATTTTTCAAAATCATCTTTTAGAGCAAACATTTTTCTAAAGTTAAATTTCACATATGCAAATAAGCAAATTATAGTAACACTTTGTGTCTTCTATATTACCACTTTATCCAATTTATTGAATAGATGAGTTAGATCATATCTAGTTTATTGTTCAACTTTATTTACTTATTTATATGAATTTATTTAGGTAGTAGTTTTCATAGTGCAGTTAAATCACTTAATAATAACTTTTTAAAAACTCTTAAAGTAATGGAGGACTTCCTTGGTGGCCCAGTTGTTAAGATTTTGCCTTCCAATGCAGAGGGTACAGGTCCCATCCCTGGTTGGACAGCTAATGTTTCACATGCCTCGGGGACAAAAAAACCAAAAGCATAAAACAGAAATAATATTGTAACAAATTCAATAAAAGAATTTTAAAATGGTACCAAAAAAAACTTTAAAAAGTAATATTCTACTATGGAGAGGGATTTCTACCTCTGCCCATGCTATTGCCTTATATATCAGCACTCTTCCTAGTATTTTGATAGGTACATACATTGTTTCCTTCAAACCTTATCTTAAAATATCCTTTTTTATGAAACTATTCCAAATCCTTTAACTAAACATGATATCTCTGTATCTCTGGTATCTCTTTCTCTTAATATGCAGACTTACACATTTGTGTCGCTCGAGTCTATTGTATTCTTCAACCCTAAGAAAATAAGCATGTATTATAGATATTTACATTTACACAAACACACAAATATCTACACATATGTATCTATTTTATCTCTTGCCTGGGAAATCCCATGAACAAGAGGAACCTGGTGAGGTATATAGTCCATGGGGTCACAAAAGTGTCTAACATTAATTAGCAACTTAGTGAGGAAACAACAACAGCAATTTTATCTATTGATGATGGACACCTGGCACTGTTTTGAGTACTTTACATTGCTCATTTTTCTTTACATATTCCTATTAATAAGTTATTGTCCTCATTTTATAAATGAAAATAAAACTTCCTTCACTACAGAAGTATAATGTGTATTTGCATATATATATATACACACACACACATATATATAGAAACACATTTAGCTTTAGAAAGTATAGCATTTAATCAATACAACTGCCTTTAAAACTCAGTTTAGGTTATTCATCTCTTGGGTGAAAAGTTACTCACATTTGTATTAAAATAGCCTATATCCATTTATGGTTTCTATTCTTACTTAAAATATCCATTTCATTATTCTAGAGACTCACACAAACCCCTGTAGCTTGAAATTCTGAATTAGTGAAACTCTAGCTTGTTATATTTTATAAATTAATCTAATATTTCATAATTAAATTGCTACTATTAAGGACCACTACAGAATTCTGTGTGGCTCACAATAAACTGTGGAAAAGTCTGAAAGAGATGGGAATACCAGACCACCTGACCTGCCTCTTGAGAAATCTGTATGCAGGTCAAGATGCAACAGTTAGAACTGGACATGGAACAACAGAATGGTTTCAAATAGGAAAAGGAGTACATCAAGGCTGTATATTGTCAACCTGCTTATTTAACTTCTATGCAGAGTACATCATGAGAAACGCTGGGCTGGAAGAAGCACAAGCTGGAATCAAGATTGCCAGGAGAAATATCAATAACCTCAGATATGCAGATGACACCACCCTTATGGCAGAAACTGAAGAGGAACTAAAAAGCCTCTTGATGAAAGTGAAAGTGGAGAGTGAAAAAGTTGGCTTAAAGGTCAACATTCAGAAAACTAAGATCATGGCATCTGGTCCCATCACTTCATGGCAAATAGATGGAGAAACAGTGGAAACAGTGTCAGACTTTATTTTTTTGGGCTCCAAAATCACTGCAGATGGTGACTGCAGCCATGAAATTAAAAGACACTTACTCCTTGGAGGAAAAGCTATGACCAACCTAGATAGCATATTCAAAAGCAGAGACATTACTTTGCTGACTAAGGTCCGTCTAGTCAAGGCTATGGTTTTTCTGGTGGTCATGTATGGATATGAGAGTTGGACTGTGAAGAAGGCTGAGTGCCAAAGAAGTGATGCTTTTGAACTGTGGTGTTGGAGAAGACTCTTGAGAGTCCCTTGGACTGCAAGGAGATCCAACCAGTCCATTCTAAAGGAGATCAGCCCTGGGAATTCTTTGAAAGGAATGATGCTAAAGCTGAAACTCCAGTATTTTGGCCACCTCATGTGAAGAGTTGACTCATTGGAAAAGACTCTGATGCTGGGAGTGATTGGGGGCAGGAGGATAAGGGGACGACAGAGGATGAGATGGCTGGATGGCTTCATGGACTCGATGGATGTGAGTCTGAGTGAACTCCGGGCGTTGGTGATGGACAGGGAGGCCTGCTGTGCTGCGATTCATGGGGTCATAAAGAGTCGGACATGACTGAGTGACTGAACTGAACTGACAGAATTTGCCTTGAATAGTTAAAATATTAAAGGAAAGACAGAATATTATAGAAAAACCTAAATGATGCTACTTGTGTCTATTCATCTCAAAAAGTCTATTCATTTGACAGTCTTCAGCTCGCCCTAGGAATTATACTCAGTCTTCTCTGTCTATAAGGATATTGACTGGAAAGTGCTTTGTAAGAAATAGGCCTTCCATGTATTTAGTCATTAGCGTTGACATTAATTAATTGTGGTTTTCTAATGACCACAGAGTTACTTTGCCAGCATATTTATAGTCATCAAACAAGATGGCATTTTCCACTGCCTATTCTGTTCCAAGATATTTAATGTGCTCATGGACTCTCTTCTTGCTTTTCTTTTAACTCTATGTATCCAGAATGCATAGATTTTAACTGCGTGCCCACCCTAAAACAATTGGTATTGCCAGACTAAGGAACTGCTGAGAATGGTTTTTGAGACTTGCCAGAACCCACTTACAGGAGTGAAGTGATGACTTATAAATCCATGCTCTGTGTCAAGAGCTGGGCTGACCTAGAGAGAGAGGTGCTGTCAGAAGTTGCTGTTGTTCACTGAGACAACAAGACAAAATAAGAGTAATTCTGGAGAGTTCAGTCACTTCCTGAGATAATATAAGGCAAAGGAGAAAGCACCAGGTCCTTCAGTGATCCGTCCCTGCCCCACCCACAGAATGTGCCTAGTGAGGTTCAGATGTGTTAGAACAAATAGGAGGGTTGTCTCACTGTTGAGGGAGCTCGGGAAAAAAAGGTCCTGTCATTGACTGGGCTGGAAGGTCCTGCAGGAGAAAAGGGAGGTGAGGAGAGGAGCGGCACTGAGAGAGGAGAAAAGTGACTCTAGATGCCTGTCCTTCCTGCCTCCAGTGAGGCAGTCTCAGCAGAAGCTGGGGCAGGCATGACGGCTAAGCTGAGGGCCCGTGATAAAGAGGCTTCTGGTTGGAGGCGCTTTGACCAGAAACAGATATCCATCAGAGCAGGGAAGGCCGAGGGGGCCTGAGTCCCCAACTAGAGGCTCCTCAGCGTGGAGCACTCAGGGTAAAGCACCCAACCTGGTGTGCTGGCTCCTGTCCCGTTGGTGGGGTATGATTGTTGTTGCTGTGACCAAAGCCTGCACTGATGATACTGAACGGGGCCTCCTCTTGCTCTAAGGGCATCAAAGCCTAGTGAGGGGCAGGGTCTGCTCCCTAGTTGTTGGAGTGTGTGAGTGTGTGTGTGTGTGAGTTGCTCAGTTGTGTCCAACTGAAACACATGGTTTGTAGCCCACCAAGCCCCTCTGTCCATGGGATTCTCCAGGCAAGAATACTGGAGTGGGCAACCATTCCCTTCTCCAGGGGATCTTCCTGACCCAAGGATTGAACCTGGATCTCCTACATTGTAGGCAGATTCTTTGCCATCTAAGCCACCAGGGAAGGCCGGTTGTTGCAAGATATGACCCAGTTCTGCTTTTGAACTGAGCTGTAAGTTGAGGGGACTGGAGCATCCCTGCTGGAAGATGAGCTCCTAAGTGCTCCTGCATGGGAACTGTCCACCTGGGAGTGCTCTCCATGGAGTCACCTGTCACTGTCATGCGTCGTGTGGGCTTACAAAGCACGCTGTTGTTGGCACTGCCCCAGCCCTGCCTCAGTTGTGGCTATGCAGGCGGTTGGCCCTGATGTCCCTTAGGCACTCTGCTCATGGAACCAGTAGCCTAGGTCTGTTGGCACAGAACCTCTGAGGTCAGGTACCAGGTCTGCCACAGGCATGCATCGGGACCACTAGAGCTACTGAGTCTGCCTAGAGCCACCCTTGCGTCTGTGCACATGTGCGTGCCGAGACCACAGTCACTGTCACCACCCTGCCCCATCCAGGGGAGCGCCAGTCACCCTCTTGGTGTCCCAAAGCTCCAAGTTTACGAAGTCCATGATGTTCAAATCCATGGATCATGTAGCTGCTGGGAAACTCAGGCTTCAGTCCTGCATGAGAAGCTGCTCAGCCCCTGGGGACTGGCTTGGATTTCAGCCCCACTTCCCAGTGTGGGCAGTCTCTGGTGGGATTGGGGGGTAGCGGGTGGGTGCCTGCTCCCTTCATAGAGACAGAGCTGGGCCCACTGGGAGCACAGGGAGAATGTGGCTGCACAGGTGGGCCTTGCCCCTCCTTCGAGTGTGGATGTTAACCCTGGGGCTTCAGTGGATGACGTGGGTTCCTTCCTATGCCCATCCCTGGTGTTGGCTTGAACCACCCTCCAGCCTTTCACAGCTATCTCTGTGCAGCCAGTCCCAGTCCTCTCCCCAGTTCTACCCCCTGAAGCCTGAGTTACCTTGCACACAGCACCTTGCCCCTGTGGGCACCAGCAAGTACATGTCTCAGACTGAGGACCGCTGCGGGATGGTCAGGACATTCTGAGCAGGTCTCTGTCTGTTCTGCCTGCAGCAAACCAGCAGCTGCGCTCTCCTCTGAGCCTATGAAGCTCCTTTTTGGTGCTGGCGGACCCTCTAGCCAGGGAAAGAACTTCTCAGGCCTAGGGGACCTTTCCTGTTGCACAGCTCCCTCCCAGGTTTGCAGGTCTCCTCACGATTCCTTTCCCCCCCTTTCATGCTGCCTGGTTATATGGCAGTCTTTCTTGCAGTTCTGGTTTTATGAGACGTTTTGTCAACATTCAGCAGGTATTCTGTGAGAGTCTTCCCTCGTGCAGATGTATTTTGATGTACTTGTGGCAGGAGGTGAGCTCCACATCCTTCTATTCCTTCATCTCAATCCAGTCTTCAGTCTAATATTTTGAAAGGACAGTATAAACTTTATATGGAAATATTTTCATCTGCAGTTTATTTGATTTTGTTTTGTTTTTAAAAATACTTTATGAACTTAGGATGTTCTGTATTAACTAATATAATGGAAATCTAATGAAAACCACGTCCTGAAAGAGTAGAACATATTTAAATTTAGTGTCACATTACACGTTATTGCTAGAGCTGTAGATCCACTGAGGGATGCTGTCAAAAGCACAAACATCTTATTTCACCACTTGTTTCTTTGCTGTTATGGCATTAGACAATTATATAAGTCTTGGAGCACTTCCAGACTTGGGTGGAATGGCTGGAGGCAGAGCGGTGCACAACTCAGATATAATCGGAATACTTTTACCTTGCTCTTCATAATGATTTTATTATATAACTAAAGATTTACACTCAGCCATTTTTAAGTTCCATGCTGATGCATAAAACAGGTTTGGAGTTTTAATGGCCTTTTCATTCATCTTTCTAGTGTCTTTATATGACTTTAGCAAAATCAATTTGAGTGGGATGATTTCCTTTGATTTAAAACATCCATGAAGATTGCTAGTAACAGTTTTGTCTTCTTTTTCTCAAAGACATGACTACTGGCCTGAGATATAAGATTAATCACTGAGTTACTCACTACCACCTGATTATATACTCAGCTCCAATGTAACTGACAAAGTGAAATGCCGTAGACTGAATAATTAAAATTCTTTGTTGTATCTTTTGAAAAAAGATACATGAAAGTGAAAGGTTAATTCTTGTTCTTGCAGACAATATACATAGTTTTCTTTCTTAAGGTCATCATGTTGTTTTACATTTTCTGCTCCAAAAAGTTGCTTAATAAGTCTCTTCAGTAAGTAGTACTTTTGTGGTCATTGGTCTTTATAGCAGTTGTGGAGAACCACAGCTTTTCATGACATGGTGCTCTTGCATGAAAATCAGCAGCTGACTGACAGGGGTAGTTTGCTCTCCAAATGGTCAGGAAAGAGCAGTGAAGAATACATTGTCACTTCTATTGTTTGGGGAGTATTTACCTAATATATTATTTCCATACTAAGTCATTTCAGTTGTATCCAACTCTTTGTGACCCTATAGGCCATAGCCTGCCAGACTCCTCTGTCCATTGGATTCTCCAGGCAAGAATACTGGATGGGTTGCTATGCCCTCCTCCAGGGGGTCTTCCCAACCCAGGGATTGAACCTGCATCTCCTATGTGGGAAGGCGAGTTCTTTACCACTAGTGCCACCTGGGAAGCCCAATATATTCTTTTGGGATTCCCTTCTAAAGGAACATTTTCAAGGAATTTGAAAACATTTTGAAGGAATATTTTCAAATGAACGTATCATTTTTATTTTTATTAAAATTTGCTTGACTTAATTATTATATATCATAATATATGATATATAAAATATATATAATAATATAATATATATCATAATATAATATATCATAACTGGTAGAACCACCAAGATAGCACATTTGCTTTAAGTTTTAAGCATTCTCAGTGTGTAATTTGCACTCATTTTGCAAGCACTATGTCATAGTCCGTCAGCATCACTTAATATTTGAAATGTCTTATTGTAGTGACACATGACACACATGCACACCTGTTGGAGGGAAGCACCAATTGTGACTCCGTAATGTATCTGTTTCTTTGACTTATACTTGTTTTCTATTGCTTTTGTTATTATGCATGTGTGCTAAATCAGTTCAGTCCTGTCTGATTCTTTGTGACCCTGTGGATTGTAACTTGCCAAGGCTCCTCTGTCTGTGGCATTCTCCAGGCAAGAATACTGGAGTGGGTTGTCATGCTCTCCTGCAGGACATCTTCCCAGCCCAGGAATTGAACCTACATCTCTCATGTCTCCTGCATTGACAGGCAGGTTCTTTATCACTAGCACCAGGCATACCTAATGCCCTGTCTTGAAGAGCCTTGCTCCTCTGCCTAAAGAGATTAGCACATCCTCTCCCTGAGGTTGGCCTTTCCAGGAACTATTTGCAAGATAATGGTCTTACTTCCTCAACTCCTCCCCTTCTCTGGTTTGTAAAAGAATCTGGCATCTAGACCCTAACAAAGTGGTTATTTTGAGACATTAGTCTGCCATCCTCTCTATCAGTCATCTTTCTGAATAAAATTATATTGCTTGTCTCAACAGTTTGTGTCTCAAATTTACTGGCCTGTCATGCAGTGAGCAGAGTGAGCTTGGACCTGGTAACACACCTACATTAAGATAAGATCAAGTCACTGATATTTTAGCCAAAAATTTGAAAACAGGGCTTTCTTGATACCTCAGTTGGTAAAGAATCCACCTGCAAGGAGGGAGACCTGGGTTCAATCCCTGGGTTGGGAAGATCTCCTGGAGAAGGGAAAGGCTACCCACTCCACTATTCTGGCCTGGAGAATTCCATGGACTGTATAGTCCATGGGGTTGCAAAGAGTCGGACATGACTGATTGACTTTCACTCACTTGAAAACTTAGTGGAATCAAGGTGGCCACACTGAGTGAAATGAGACTTGCCATGTTGTGGGTTCCCACACCTCCTGAGTTCCAATTGCTGGCACACTGCTGCTGTGATGCTGACCAAGGAAGTGACTTGCTGGCTATGGGGAGCTTGGTTTTCACTGTGCTATCATCATGATCCAAAATTATACACTTCCATTAAGTAAATTCCTCAGTCACTTAGTTCTCCTGTTTAGTTCTCCTAAAACAATCCAACTTTGGCAAAGATTTCTTCACTTTGAATTAGAAAATAAAGATCAAATCAATGGCCAAGAATCTTTCAAAAATATCTTTGACTCTCAGCTTTTGAGTGTTTCAGAAAATTCATTTGCTTGCAATTTTTTTTCATAAATGGTTTTCATGTTATTTCCCAAACTTCTTAATTTTTCTTTTTAGTATTAGTAATGGTTGAAGAGTTTTGTTGAATAATTAAGAATTTACAGTATTTCAAGAAATATCAACTTTGTTTTACTATCATTTTATCATCTCAGGAATCCAAAAGACAGGTTTTATGCACACCAAACAAAAGGAAAACAGAACAATTAAGAAAATCTCAGGTTTTAGACCTACCGAAAATTTAAGTTCTGTACTTTCAATGTGGCATCAAATAGTATTTTATTGTCTATAATATGGGATATGTGTGTTTGATCATTTTCCCCCAGTATCTCACAATCAAGCTTCGTAATCATGCGCACAGAAGTATTAAACATTTCTATTAAGATTTATTCCTAGTTACTTGCCTTTTCCTGCTATTACCAATTGTATCTTTTTCTTAATTACATTTTCTAATGCTTTGTTCCCAACTCTCTCAGATTTTTCCACAGTTTATTGTGATCCACACAGTCAAAGGCTTTGGCATAGTCAATAAAGCAGAAATAGATGTTTTTCTGGAACTCTCTTGCTTTTTCCATGATCCAGCGGATGTTGGCAATTTGATCTCTGGTTCCTTTGCCTTTTCTAAAACCAGCTTGAACATCAGGAAGTTCACGGTTTACGTGTTGCTGAAGGCTGGCTTGGAGAATTTTGAGCATTACTTTACTAGCATGTGAGATGAGTGCAATTGTGCAATAGTTTGAGCATTCCTCGGTATTTCCTTTCTTTGGGATTGGAATGAAAACTGACCTTTTCCAGTCCTGTGGCCACTGCTGAGTTTTCCACATTTGCTGGCATATTGAGTGCAGCACTTTCATAGCATCACCTTTCAGGATTTGAAACAGCTCAACTGGAATTTCATCACCTCCACTAGCTTTGTTCGTAGTGATGCTTTCTAAGGCCCAATGATTTCACAGTCCAGGATGTCTGTCTCTAGATGAGTGATCACAGTTCAGTTCAGTAGCTCAGTTGTGTCTGACTCTTTGTGACCCCATGAATGGCAGCACGCCAGGCCTCCCTGTCCATCACCATCTCCCAGAGTTCACTCAGACGAGTCTGTGATGCCATCCAGCCATCTCATCCTTGGTCATCCCCTTCTCCTCCTGCCCCCAATCCCTCCCAGCATCACAGTCTTTTCCAATGAGTCAACTCTTCGCATGAGGTGGCCAAAGTACTGGAGCTTCAGCTTTACCATCATTCCTTCCAAAGAAATCCCAGGGCTGATCTCCTTCAGAATGGACTGGTTGGATCTCCTTACAGTCCAAGGGACTCTCAAGAGTCTTCTCCAACACCACAGTTCAAAAGCATCAATTCTTCAGCGCTCAGCCTTCTTCACAGTCCAACTCTCACATCCATACATGACCACTGGAAAAACCATAGCCTTGACTAGACGGACCTTAGTTGGCAAAGTAATGTCTCTGCTTTTGAATATGCTATCTAGGTTGGTCATAACTTTTCTTCCAAGGAGTGAGTGTCTTTTAATTTCATGGCTGTAGTCACCATCTGCAGTGATTTTGGAGCCCCCAAAATAAAGTCTGACACTGTTTCCACTGTTTCACCATCTATTTGCCATGAAGTGATGGGACCGGATGCCATGATCTTCGTTTTCTGAATGTTGAGCTTTAAGCCAACTTTTTCACTCTCCTCTTTCACTTTCATCAAGAGGCTTTTTAGTTCCTCTTCACTTTCTGCCATAAGGGTGGTGTCATCTACATACCTGAGCTTATTGATATTTCTCCCTGCAATCTTGATTCCAGCTTGTATTTCTTCCAGTCCAGCGTTTCTCATGATGTACTCTGCATAGAAGTTAAATAAGCAGGGTGACAATATACAGCCTTGACATACTCCTTTTCCTATTTGGAACCAGTCTGTTGTTCCATGTCCAGTTCTGACTGTTGCTTCCTGACCTGCATACAGATTTCTCAAGAGGCAGGTCAGGTGGTCTGGGATTCCCATCTCTTTCAGAATTTCTCACAGTTTATTGTGATCCACACAGTCAAAGGCTTTGGCATAGTCATTAAGCAGAAATAGATGTTTTTCTGGAACTCTCTTGCTTTTTCCATGATCCAGTGGAGGTTGGTAATTTGATCTCTGGTTCCTCTGCCTTTTCTAAAACCAGCTTGAACATCAAGGAGTTCACAGTTCATGTATTGCTGAAGGCTGGCTTGGAGAATTTTGAGCATTACTTTACTAGCATGTGAGATGATTGCAATTGTACAGTACTCTGAGCATTCTTTGGCATTGCCTTTCTTGGGATTGGAGTGAAAACTGACCTTTTCCAGTCCTGTGCCCACTGCTGAGTTTTCCACATTTGCTGGCATATTGAGTGCAGCACTTTGACAGCATCATCTTTCAGGATTTGAAACAGCTCAACTGGAATTCCATACTTCCACTAGCTTTGTTCGTAGTGATGCTTTCTAAGGCCCACTTGACTTCACATTCCAAGATGTCTGGCTCTAGATTAGTGATCACATCATCATGATTATCTGGGTCGTGAAGATCTTTTTGTACAGTTCTTCCATGTATTCTTGCCACCTCTTCTTAATATCTTCTGCTTCTGTTAGGTCCATACCATTTCTGTCCTTTATCGAGCCAATCTTTGCATGAAATGTTCTCTTGGTATCTCTAATTTTCTTGAAGAGATCTCTAGTCTTTCCCATTCTGTTGTTTTCTTTTATTTCTTTACATTGATCACTGAGGAAGGCTTTCTTATCTCTTCTTGCTATTCTTTGGAACTCTGCATTCAGATGTTTATATCTTTCCTTTTCTCCTTTGCTTTTCGCCTCTCTTCTTTTCACAGCTATTTGTAAGGCCTCCCCAGACAGCCATTTTGCTTTTTTGCATTTCTTTTCCATGGGGATGGTCTTGATCCCTGTCTCCTGTACAATGTCACGAACCTCATTCCATAGTTCATCAGGCACTCTATTTATCAGATGCAGGCTCGTAAATCTATTTCTCACTTCCACTTTATAGTCATAGGGATTTGATTTAGGTCATACCTGAATGGTCTAGTGGTTTTCCCTATTTTCTTCAATTTGAGTCTGAATCTGGTAATAAGGAGTTCATGATCTGAGCCACAGTCAGCTCCCAGTCTTGTTTTTGTTGACTGTATAGAGCTTCTCCATCTTTCGGTGCAAAGAATATAATCAGTCTGATTTCGGTGTTGACCATCTGGTGATGTCCATGTGTAGAGTCTTCTTTTGTGTTGTTGGAAGAGGGTGTTTGGTATGACCAGTGCATTTTCTTGGCAAAACTCTATTAGTCTTTGTCCTGCTTCATTCCGTTTTCCAAGGCCAAATTTGCCTGTTACTCCAGGTGTTTCTTGACTTCCTACTTTTGCATTCCATTCCCTTATAATGAAAAGGACATCTTTTTTGGGTGTTAGTTCTAAAAGGTCTTGTAGGTCTTCATAAAACCGTTCAGCTTCAGTTTCTTTAGCATTACTGTTGGGGCATAGACTTGGATAACTGTGATATTGAATGGTTTGCCTTGGAGATGAACAGAGATCATTCTGTCATTTTTGAGATTGCATTCAAGTACTGCATTTCAGACTCTTTTGTTGACCATGATGGCTACTCCATTTCTTCTGAGGTATTCCTGCCTGCCGTAGTAGATATAATTGTCATCTGAGTTAAATTCACCTATTCTAGTCCATTTTAGTTTGCTGAGTCCTAGAATGTTGACGTTCTCCCTTGCCATCTCTTGTTTGACCACTTCCAATTTGCCTTGATTCATGGACCTGACATTCCAGGTTCCTAGGCAAAATTGTTCTTTACAACATTGGATCTTGCTTCTATCACCAGTCACATTCACAGCTGGGTGATGTGCTTCAGCTCCATCCCTTCATTCTTTCTGGAGTTATTTCTCCACTGATCTCCAGTAGCATATTGGGCACCTAATGACCTGGGTAGTTCCTCTTTCAGTATCCTATCATTTTGCACTATCCTGATTATCTGGGTCATGAAGATCTTTTTGTACAGTTCTTCTGTGTATTCTTGCCACCTCTTCTTAATATCTTCTGCTTCTGTTAGTTCCATTCCATTTCTGTCCTTAATCAAGCCCATCTTTGCATGAAATGTTCCCTTGGTATCTCTAATTTTCTTGAAGATACCTCTATTCTTTCCCATTCTGTTCTTTTCCTCTATTTCTTTGCATTGATCGCTGAAGAAGGCTTTCTTGTCTCTTCTTGATATTCTTTGGAACTATGCATTCAGATGCTTATATCTTTCCTTGTATGCAGGTCAGGAAGCAACAGTTAGAACTGGACATGGAACAACAGACTGTTTCCAAATAGGAAAAGGAGTACATCAAGGCTGTATATTGCCACCCTGCTTATTTAACTTCTATGCAGAATACATTATGAGAAACGCTGGACTGGAAGAAACACAAGCTGGAATCAAGATTGCCGGGAGAAATATCAATAACTTCAGATGTGCAGATGACACCACCCTTATGGCAGAAAGTGAAGAGGAACTAAAAAGCCTCTTGATGAAAGTGAAAGAGGAGAGTGAAAAAGTTGGCTTAACGCTCAACATTCAGAAAACGAAGATCATGGCATCCAGTCCCATCACTTCATGGCAAATAGATGGCGAAACAGTGGAAACAGTGTCAGACTTTATTTTGGGGGCTCCAAAATCACTGCAGATGGTGACTGCAGCCATGAAATTAAAAGACGCTTACTCCTTGGAAGAAAAGTTATGACCATCCTAGACAGCATATTCAAAAGCAGAGACATTACTTTCCAACAAATGTCTGTCTAGTCATGGCTATGGTTTTTCCAGTGGTCATGTATTAATGTGAGAGTTGGACTGTGAAGAAGGCTGAGCGTCGAAGAATTGATGTTTTTAAACTGTGGTGTTGGAGAAGACTCTTGAGAGTCCCTTGGACTGCAAGGAGATCCAACCAGTCCATTCTGAAGGAGATCAATCCTGGGACTTCTTTGGAAGGAATGATGCTAAAGCTGAAGCTCCAGTGCTTTGGCCACCTCATGCGAAGAGTTGACTCATTGGAAAAGACTGTGATGCCGGGAGGGATTGGGGGCAGGAGGAGAAGGGTACAACCAAGGATGAGATGGCTGGATGGCATCATGGACTTGATGGATGTGAATCTGAGTGAACTCCAGGAGTTGGTGATGGACAGGGAGGACTGGCGTGATGCGATTATTGGGATCGCAAAGAGTTGGACACAGCTGAGCGACTGAACTGAACTGAATGCTTTATAAATTTATTAAAATTCAGTTGATGTTTGCAGATTAATATTGCAGATTTTTTTCTGCTTTTTAATTAGAAATTATTTAATTTTTTCATTTTTATTTTACTAGCCTTGCTTCAAACAGTGGTAAATGCTTGCCACAGTATCCAGATCTTTTTTGGATATTGTTTTGTTTGTTTTGTTTTAGATTTTAACGAATGCATTTTACACAACTGGGATGGCATATAGACTGTTTTATAATATTTTTCAAGTTAAGATAGCTATCTTTTATTCCCAATTTACTTAGTTTTTATTATAAATACATAATGAGTTCTATAAATTTTTTCTACTTCTATTGATGGCCTCAATATATTTTGCATTTTAACATTTTATTGTTATAAATAGGCATTAGGTGTTATTTCATTCTCAATACATAGTCTAATTTCCCTGTTGGCTCAGATGGTAAAGCGTCTGCCTACAGTGTGGGAGACCTGGGTTTGATCCCTGGGTCAGGAAGTTACCCTGGAGAAGGAAATGGCAACCCACTCCAGTACTCTTGCCTGGAGAATCCCATGGATGGAGGAGCCTGGTGGGCTAAAGTCCATGGGGTCGCAAAGAGTCGGACACGACTGAGTGACTTTAGTTAATTATCTTTTGTAAAGTTGTAGGTTATTTACTATTGTAGAGTATTTTAAAATACTTGTAAATAGATTCATAAATGATTTTCTGTGGTGTTACCCTTATCAAAGCAATGCTGACATCATATAAAGTGTTCTGGGAAGTAGGAATTTTTTTTTTTTTCTTATTGTCCAGAAGACTTTAATTAAAGATTGAGATGATTTGTTGTTGAAGCTAGTAACACTATCTTTGTGGGAATATTTAAAATTCTTTGGTATATTTGTTGCTTTGTGTGTGTGTGCACTCAATTGCTCGGTTGTATCTGACTATTCATGGCTCCACGAACTGTAGTCTGCCAGACTCCTCCTCCCATGGAATTTTCTAGGCAAGAATACTGGAGAAGGTGCCATTCCCTACTCCAGGGGATTTTCTCGACCTATGGGTTGAACAGCTGTCTCTTGCGTTGCCTGCATTCTTTACCATTATGCCACTGGGAAGCAGTATGTGTTGTTTCCTTTCTTGTAGGATTATTTAGGCATTTCTAGTTCCCCCAAGCCAGAAAGACTGTTTTTTCCACTGACACCACTGCTGCCATCTGGCATTTGACAGTCTGTAGCCTCAGACTAAAAGCTGCAAAATAAATAAAAGCAGGAAGTCCTTATTTTCTCCTCTGAGCATACATCCCGCACTAGCCTCTCTGCTTCTGTTCACTCTGTAGTGCCTTCATCTGCTGACTTCTTTGGGCATTATACATAGGTTTTATACCTGTTTTCTGCAGAGGATCAATCCAACAGAGCCTTCAATGTTAGAATCTATCATTGCTTGAAAAACTAACTCCTAACTCTGTTTTCTGTTTCATTGATTTGAATCTTCTATTTATTATATCTTTCATTCTCCCTTTGTTTTCTATTGTGTTTTTTTTTCTTTCTCACACTAATTCATTTTTAACTTTTCATATTTTCAGGCGTAAGTATACAGGTCTAAAATTTTATGGGAAGCATCCTAGTAGCTTCACTGTACAAGGTTATCTACATAGTTTTCATTTGCCTTTAAAAATTTTCAGTACTAAGTATTAAAAAAAATATCATCTATGATTTTTCTTTGACCAATATATTCCTTTGAATCTTAAAATTTACAATAATATGACTATTCATATAGCTATAATTTTCTTATTAACATAACTTGGCACACTTTTATGATATTTAATCTTTAAAATCCTATTCTTTAAAATTAAATCTATCTTCAGGTCAGTCAGTCAGTTCAATCTCTCAGTCATGTCTGACTCTTTGTGACCCCATGGACCACAGCGTGCCAGGCCTCCCTGTCCATCACTAACTCCTGGAGTTTACCCAAACTCATATCCATTGAGTCAGTGATGCCATCTAATCATCTCATCCTCTGTGGTCCCCTTCTCCTCCTGCCCTCAATCTTTCCCATCATCAGAGTCTTTTCCAATTAGTCAGTTCTTCATATCAGGTGGCCAAAGTATTGGAGTTTCACTTCAGCATCAGTCCTTCCAATGAACACTCAGGACTGATCTCCTTTAGGATGGACTGGTTGGATCTCCTTGCAGTCCAAGGGACTCTCAAGAGTCTTTGCCAACACCACAGTTCAAAAGCATCAATTTTTCAGCCTTCAGCTTTCTTTATAATCCAACTCTCACATCCATATATGACTACTGGAAAAACCATAGCCTTGACTAGATGGACCTTTGTTGGCAAAGTAATGTCTCTGTTTTTTACTATGCTGTCTAGGTTGGTCATAACTTTGCTTCCAAGGAGTAAGTGTCTTTTAATTTAATGGTTGCACTCACCATCTGCATTTCTTATTAATTCCTAACTCTGTATGCTCTTATGATATCTATTCCACAAAACTGGGATGATTTGCTTACAGACATTATATGACAGTTTTTATAAATGTTCCCTTTTAAATCTCCTTTCCAAAGTTTAAGGTGTACAATGTGTTGTACATTTATATATTACAGAATGATTCCCAGCGCAATATTTTCATTTTTAATTGATAAGAATTGATATTCCCTAGGTGTTGTGCTGAAGAATTGATGCTTTTGAACTGTGGTGTTGGAGAAGACTCCTGAGAGTCCCTTGGACTGCAAGGAGATCCAACCAGTCCATTCTGAAGGAGATCAGCCCTGGATTTCTTTGGAAGGAAGGATGCTAAAGCTGAAACTCCAGTACTTTGGCCACCTCATGCGAAGAGTTGACTCACTAGAAAAGACTGTGATGCTAGGAGGGATTGGGTGCAGGAGGAGAAGGGGACGACCAAGGATGAGATGGCTGGATGGCATCACTGACTCGATGGACGTGAGTCTGAGTGAACTCCGGGAGATAGTTATTGACAGGGAGGCCTGGCGTGCTGCGATTCATGGGGTTGCAGAGTCGGACACGACTGAGCGACTGAACTGAAGTGTTAGATGCATACAAAATTCCCTATATGTCCATTCATTTGGTTAAACTGTTTGGTTGTTACATTCAAACCTTCTCTACCTTTGTAACATTTTTGTCTGATACTGTTCTCAGTGTTAGAAAGAACTGTTAAGGTGTCATACTGATAGTGATTTGTCATTTTCTCACAGTAAGCCACCTATGAGTACTTTTCTTCACATCTTCTTGATGTATACATGGTCATAATAGCTAAATCCTTTTGGTGAAATAAATTTGTTAACACTTTGTTATGATTTGCTTCATTCATAACAATGTTCACTGTAACACAGTGTATTTGTCTGCTATTAATTTAGCCAAGCTATCTTTCTTTCGCTTAGAATTGGTGAGTTACAGTTCCTCTGTCATTTTATCTGTAGACTTCCTATTTTTGTCTAATGTGTGCATCTTAGAATATTCCTCGATTATTTTAAGTCAACTTGAAAATCTCTTTTAAATTGGAATATGCGATTTACTCATATTTGCTAGATTACTGAAATATTTACTGTTTTTTAACAGCTTACTTCTTGGAGGAGGGCATGGCAACCAACTTCAGTATTCTTGCCTGGAGAATCCCCATGGACAGGGGAACCTGGTGGGCTACAGTCCATGGGGTTGCAAAAAGTCAGACACAACTGAGTGACTAAGCACAGCACAAACAACTTACCTTTGTATTTTGCGCATGTTCTCTCTCTCTCTCTCTCTATATATATATATATATATATACACACATATATATATGTATATATATATAAAACTTTTCATAAAATTTTGCTTTTAGAAAAGTTCTATATTTATAGAAAAATTCTAAAACCAGTAGAGTCATACTTTATTTCCCAAATCCATTTTCCTCTAATATTAATATCTTAAATAAGTAGGATACATGTGTCACAGTATTAATGAACCAGCATTAATACATCATTACTATCTGATCCTTTCATATTATTTATATCTCTGATTTACCTTAACCTCCCCACCCCCTTTTTTTTTCTGTTCTGGGTTTCTATCCAGGGTTATATGTGACATTCTGTCTTCTTAGACTCCTTCTGACTAGGACAGTTTCTTAGACTTTCTTTGTATCTAATAAACTTGACAATTTTGAGGAAATTTGCCAGGCATTTTGGAGAATGTTCTTCCACTAGGATTTATCTACATTTTTTCTTGTAATTAGGCTGGGTTTACGGGAAGAAGAGCACAGGGGTAACATGCCATTTTTAACACCACCACGTATGCAGGGTATATACCATCAGCATGACTTATAGCTGCTGACATTGGACTTGGTCTCCTGGCTGAGGTGCTGGTGTTCAGATTTCTCTACTGCAAACATACACCTTTTTATGCAGTTCCATACTTTATGCTGTGGAGGAAGTTATTATGTGTAGCCTACACTTAAAGAGTAGAAAGGTATGTTCTTTCTATGTTTCTCTTTAATATAATTATACCTTTACAACAACAACCACCACTACAAAGTGGGATGTCAGTATTTCCCTCCCGAAGAAATCTGGGGCATCCTAAGTTATGACCAACCTAGATAGCATATTCAAAAGCAGAGACATTACTTTGCTGACTAAGGTCCGTCTAGTCAAGGCTATGGTTTTTCTGGTAGTCACGTATGGGTGTGAGAGTTGGACTGTGAAGAAGGCTGAGCACCAAAGAATTGATGCTTTTTAACTGTGGTGTTGGAGAAGACTCTTGAGAGTCCCTTGGACTGCAAGGAGATCCAACCAGTCCATTTTGAAGGAGATCAACCCTGGGATTTCTTTGGAAGGAATGATGCTAAAGCCGAAACTCCAGTACTTTGGCTACCTCATGCGAAGAGTTGACTCATTGGAAAAGACTGATTCTAGGAGGGATTGGGGGCAGGAGGAGAAAGGGACGACAGAGGATGAGATGGCTGGATGGCATCACTGACTCGATGGACGTGAGTCTGAGTGAACTCCGGGAGATGGTGATGGACAGGGAGGCCTGGCGTGCTGCGATTCATGGGGTTGCAGAGTCGGACATGACTGAGCAACTGAACTGAACTGAACTGAACTGAACTGAACTGAACTGAAGGTTCTTCATTCTCATTCATGCTACCACACATAATGCCAATAGTTTCTAGAATTTATTTCGTTCTTAGTCATTCATTTGCTTTCCTGTTTAAATATATTCAACATTTCTGAGACAAAATAGAGCCAGAATATTTACTGACAAATTTTAAAGTAAATGATATTACCTAACCTTGAATACTTGGAGAAGGCACCCCACTCCAGTACTCTTGCCTGGAAAATCCCATGGATGGAGGAGCCTGGTAGGCTGCGGTCCATGGGGTGGCTAAGAGTCGGACACGACTGAGCGACTTCACTTTCACTTTTCACTTTGATGCATTGGAGAAGGAAATGGTAACCCACTCCAGTGTTCTTGCCTGGAGAATCCCAGGCATGGGGGAGCCTGGTGGGCTGCCATCTATGGGGTTGCACAGAGTTGGACACGAAAGAAGTGACTTAGCAGCAGTAGCAGCAGCAGCAATCTTGAAATACTAGTCAGCTAGTTATCCTCCTTCAGGATAAATTAAGTGAAAACATGGACCTTGTCTAGGAACTGAGTTGCTATCTGATGCTTCTAAGCTGTATGTCAATATTTTAGGGCCAAGAGGTCAGACTCTTAATCAATTATTTTTTCACAATCTATTGAGTTATTTTATGATTTTTTTTTTCTAAAGATGTAGCACTGCTCTGCTTCCAGAAATAAAGGGATACATTATGGTTCTTTTAGCACATATACAGTGCATACATCATGCAGGTAAAAGTATATACTGAGCTTTCATTTCTTCTCATTTTTTTTTTCTTTTCCTTTTTTGTTAAGTATAAGCAATAGCTGAGCATGGTTTTGTTTTTCTTTCTTACAGTTTTTTTCAGTGTTCAAATTAAGTATATTAATTGCTGCTAAATATATTTTTATTTTGCTTAGTTGTCTAAAATACAGATGTCTTAGAAATTGAGCTTTATTAAAAGAAAAAGATTGTCTATTTTTGTAGAAAACTGGTTTTTATTCTATGTTATATATTTATACTTTCACTTGATTTAAATAGGTTTTTTAAGACCTTGATTTAAAGGAAAAAAATTTTTTTTCTACTTCTACATTCAGTTCAGTTCAGTTCAGTTTAGTCACTCAGTCATGTCTGACCCTTTATGACCACATGAATCACAGCATGCCAGACCTCCCTGTCCATCACCAACTCCCAGAGTTCACTCAGACTCAAGTCCATCGAGTCAGTGATGCCATCCAGCCATTTTAGCATCATTCCTTCCAAAGAACACCCAGGGCTGATCTCCTTCAGAATGGACTCCTTGGATCTCCTTGCAGTCCAAGGGACTCTCAAGAGTCTTCTCCAACACCACGGTTCAAAAGCATCACTTCTTTGGTGCTCAGCCTTCTTCACAGTCCAACTCTCACATCCATACATGACTACTGGAAAAACCATAGCCTTGACTAGATGGACCTTAGTCGGGAAAGTAATGTCTCTGCTTTTGAATATTCTATCTAGGTTGGTCATAACTTTTCTTCCAAGGAGTAAGCGTCTTTTAATTTCATGGCTGCAGTCACCATCTGCAGTGATTTTAGAGCCCCCAAAAATAAAGTCTGACACTGTTTCCACTATTTCCCCATCTATTTGCCATGAAGTGATGGGACCGGATGCCATGATCTTCATTTTCTGAAAGTTGAGCTTTAAGCCAACTTTTTCACTCTCCACATTCACTTTCATCAAGAAGCTTTTCAGTTCCTCTTCACTTTCTGCCATAAGGGTGGTGTCATTTGCACATCTGAGGTTATTGATATCTCTCCTGGCAATCTTGATTCCAGCTTGTGTTTCTTGCAGCCCAGCTTTTCTCATGATGGAATGCATAGAAGTTAAATAAGCAGGGTGACAATATACAGCCTTGACGCACTCCATTTCCTATTTGGAACCAGTCTGTTTGTTGTTCCATGTCCAGTTCTAACTGTTGCTTCTTGACCTGCATATAGGTTTCTTGAGAGGCAAGTCAGGTGGTATGGTATTCCCATCTCTTTCAGAATTTCCCACAGTTTATTGTGATCCACACAGTCAAAGGCTTTGGCATAGTCAAGAAAGCAGAAATAGATGTTTTTCTGGAACTCTCTTGCTTTTTCCATGATCCAGCGGATGTTGGCAATTTGATCTCTGGTTCCTCTGCCTTTTTTAAAAGCAGTTTGAACATCTCAACTTCACGGTTCACTTATTGCTGAAGCCTGGCTTGGAGAATTTTGAGCATTACTTTACTAGCATGTGAGATGAGTGCAATTGTGTGATAGTCTGAGCATTCTTTGGCATTGTCTTTCTTTGGGATTGGAATGAAAACTGACCTTTTCCAGTCCTGTGGCCACTGCTGAGTTTTCCAAATTTGCTGGCATATTGAATGCAGCACTTTCACAGCATCATCTTTCAGGATTTGAATACTTCTACATTAGGGTGAGACTACAGGTATTAAACTACTAGCCCAGAATGTGAGCTTTCTGCCCTAATATTATATTATTTCAGAGTATGTTAAAAACATAAATCTCTAACAAAAATATTTTAAATAGTACCTTGCTATGTGAACTCACCATAAAATTATGCAATATGTAAATTTAGGCACCAAGAGTAAAATATTTTCAATAATTATATAAAATCAGATCATCTTTTATTTTCCTTATTGACTATCAAATGCTAGAATTATCACTTAGTATAAAACAGTTTTCTAGAGAGTTGGTAAATGGGGTTATCTGAAGACTTAAAGAGTTTCTAGTTTTTTTCTTCTCTCTCTCTCTTTTTCTCTCTCTCTACTGTCTCTCTCTGCCCACTAGTGAAACTGGTACTTTTTATGCATTTACCACTTAATACTGATAACAGATAACTAAGGCAGATTGTGTTTGTCTCCATTATACAGGTAATAATTTGAAGCATTGAAAAGATGGGTAACTTGCCCAAATTCATAGAGATAGTAATAGATAGAGTTGGACTTAAGCCCAGGCAACCCAGATCCTGGGTGGTGATCAGAACCACCAGTACTTGTATTGCCTCTGTAATGCATACAAACATTTTGAGCAATGAAGTCAATAAATGTTTATTGGGTGTCACCTGTGTGACCAGTACTATACTTAAGTGATAGATCAAACTGATACATGATATAAAAATATTTGTACTGATTCACAAGTATTAATGAGTGTATTACATAGATTTGTTACAGTTGTTGGCAAAGGTTTTACTATTGTTTCTGATTGTTGTTGTTGTTCAGTCACTTAGTTGTGTCTGCTTCTTTGTGACCCCATGGACTGCAGCCTGCCAGGATCCTCTACCATGGAATTTCACAGGCAAGAATACTGGAGTGGTTTGCCATTTCTTTCTCCAGGGAATCTTCCTGACCCATGGATCAAACCCATGTCTCTTGCACTGGCAGGTAGATTCTTTACCACTGTGTCACCTGGGAAACCCATAGCAGAGTGGGGAGGTGGCTAATGGGAGACCAAGCCGTCTGGGTTGAAATCTTAAGCATGGCACTTACTGGTCAGGTAATTTTGAAAGAGTTTCTTAATTGCTCTGTGGTTCAGGATGTTCATTAACAAAATGGAAAAAGTCATCTCCCATAGAGTTTATGAATTGAGTGAGCTGGAGCAGTTATCTAGCACTATTTATTGTTATTGTTCATTTCATTTTTTATTGAATAGATTTGACATGTAACATTGTGCACATTTAAGGTATATAGTGTGTTACTTTGGCACATTTATGTATTATAATATGATTGCTGGTGTAGCAAAGTTTATTGATATTATATAATTACAGTAGTCCTCCCAACCTTATTAAGTCTTCTAACCTTATCTACATATTACAAGAACCCAGTGGATATACCCAAAACTGAAGAATACTGAACCATATCTATACTGTATTTTTTCCTATGCATATATACGTATTATCAGGTCAAATTAATAAATTAGGCACAATAAAATATTAACAATAATTAAGAATTGAACAATTATAACAACATACTGTAGTAAAAGTTATGTGAAACTGGTCTCTCTCTCAAAGTATCTTGTACTATACTTGCCCTTCTTGTTGTGACTGAATTGATAAAATGCCTGTGTGATGAGCTGAAAGATGGAGACTTTGTAACATTGGGTTAGGCTACTGCAGACCTGATGATGTGTAGAAGGAGGGTCATCTGCATTGGGTGATTCTGGGTCACTGAGCAATGATAATGTTGATGATGGGGATCCTAGGCAGACAGAACAGGATGAAGTGAGATTTCATTATGCTACTCAGAATGGTGCGCAGTTTAAAGTTTACAAATTGTTTATTTCTGGAATTTTCCATTATAATTTTTGGATTGCCATTAACTGTGGGTAACTGAAACTGGGGAAAGTGAAGCTTCTGATAAGAGGGAGATTCCTGTATAGCACAGTATTCTTTTCTATACTCATTATGCTGTGCATTAGATCTCTGTAGTTTATTTATTACTTGTTAAATGGACTTCTCCAGTAGTGCTAGTGATAAAGAACCCACCTGCCGATGCAGGAGAGTCAGGAGATGCAGGTTCAATCCCTGGGTCAGGAAGATCCCCTGGAGGAAGGCATCCAGTATTCCTGCCTGGAGAATTCCATGAAAAGAAGAGCCTTGTGGGCTGCTGTCCATAGGGTCGCACAGAGTCAGAGACAACTGAAGTGACTTAGCCTGCATGCCTAGGTTTGTACCTTAAATTCCATCAGTCTTATCCCTACATCTCACCAATGCCCTGGTAAATGCCATTTTACTGTTTTTTTTTTTTTAAACAGATTTGCCTTAAAAAAAATTCCTCATATGAATTATATCGTACAGTACTTGTCTTTGTCTGTAAGACAGATTGAAGACAAAATGAGAAGTGGATGGCAGAGGATGAGATGGTTAGATAACATCACCGATTCAATGAACATGAATTTGAGCAAACTCTGGGACACAGTGGAGGACAGAGGAGCCTAGCAAGCTGCAGTCTATGAGGCTGCAGAGTTGGGCATGACTTAGCAACTGAACAACAACAAAGATAACAGAAAAATGCATACCTGAGATGAAATAGCTAAGTAAATGGTATATTCAAGTATAACCTCAGCTCTTTTTTTTTTTTAACATTTTTTTATTCCTATTGTGTATATTTTCTTAACCATTTAAAAATACTGAAGTATTATTAATTTACAATGTTATGTTAGCTTCAGGTGCACAGCAAAGTGACTCATATATATATATATATATATGGGCTTTTCATATTCTTTTCTATTATAGGTTATTACAAGACATAGAATATAGTTCCCTGTGCTATACAGTAGGTCTTTGTTTTTATTGTTTGCTTTTATTGAAGTATATTTGATTTATAGTGCTGTGTTAATTTCTGCTGTACAGAAAAGTGATTCAGTTATACATAAATATACATATATATGTATATATATATATATGCATTCTTCATTATATTCTTTTCCATTATGTTTCATCACAGGTTACTGAATATAGTTCTCTGTTCTGTACAGTAGGACTTGTTTATCCATTCCATATATAATATCTTGCATCTATTAATGCCAACTTGCCACTCCATTCCTCCCCAACCTCTTCTCCCTTTGCACCACCAGTCTGTTCTCTGATTTTTAAGTCTGAATCTGTTCTGCAGATAGGCTGACTTGTGTCATAACTTGTTTAAAATGGCTTCCCTGGTAGTTCAGAGGTTAAAGCGTCTGCCCACAATGCAGGAGACCTGGGTTCGATCCCTGGGTTAGGAAGATCCCCTGGAGAAGGAAATGGCACCCCACTCCAGTATTCTTGCCTAGAGAATCCCATGGACGGAGGATCCTGGTGGGCTACAGTCCACGGGGTCACAAAGAGTCGGACATGACTGAGTGAATTCACTTCACTTCACTTCACTTCATACGTTCTTTACAAAAGCACATGGGATACACTGACCAACAGACTACATTGTGGGTCAAAAAATAATGTCTAATTGAATTAATAAAACAATGTTACAACTTCAGTCAAAATTCCAGCAGGGATTTTTATGAATATAGACAAGCTGAATCTAAAATTCAAATGGAAAGCAGCAGAACTAGAATAGCCAAAAGAAGAGTAAAGGTATAGGAATAATACTATGTGACTTCATGAATTATCATGAAGTGATAATAATCAAGATATATAAGACCAGTGGGGCATAATAGAAAATCTAATAATAGATCAAACAAATGTGAACAGCTGATTTTTTTAAAAGACTCTATTTTAAAATATTTTAAGAATCACAAAAAGTTGGACACAGCAATAGAGAGATTTAATTTGTACTTTTTACCCAGCTTCCCTCAAGATCTCCCATTGATAGTGTTTTGCATAACCGTAGTACGTTGTGAAAACCAGGAAATTGATAAAATCAGTTGGTTCTTGACAGAAGTTCAAAGACAGTTTAAAGGAGAAAAACTAGTTTCCTCAACAAATGATTCAAGAATTACTAGATATCATATGTAAAATAACAAAACTTGACTCTAACCTCACACCTTATACAAAAATCAACTGACATGGATTATAGATCTAAATGTAAAACCGAAGAGTATCAAACTTTTAGAATAAATAGTAGGAAAAAAATCTTTATTACCTGTGATTAGGTAATGTCTTTTTTTTTTTTTAACTGAAGTACAGTTGCTTTACAATGTTGTGTTAGTTTCTGCCGTACAACATAGTGAATCAGCTATGATGTACATTTATCCCCACCTCTTGGACCTCCATTTTATCATCCCACCTCTTCCCACCCCTTCCCAACCCTAGGTCAACACAGAGCACAGAGCCAAATTCCCTGCAGGTTCCTACTAGCTATTTTACACATAATAGTGAATATGCCAATTCTATTCTCCTAATTCATCCCACCCCCTCTTCTCCCTTGTGTTTACACGGCCATTCTCTATGTCTCCATTCCTGCCCTGCAATTAGGTTCATCTGTACCAATTTTGTAGACTCCACATATATGTGTTAATATATGATACTTGTTTTTCTCTTTCTGACTTACTTCACTCTGTATGATGGTTTATAGGCCCATTCATGTTTCTACAAATGAGCCCGTTTTGTTCCTTTTTATGGCTAATATATGTGTACATATTATATATGTACAAACAAATTATTCTATTGTATGTGTGTACCACATGTTTATACATTCATCTGTCAATGATTGGAGAACTAAGATCCTGCAAGTCACATAGCATGGAACACTCTTTTTATTTTTTTTTTAAGTCAAACTCATAATCTAAAAATTTGGGAAATGAGAAGCAGTTATGCTGTTAGAGTTTCAATAAGTCTAAATGCCAGGGTAAGGAATGATTACTGATAGTCATTCTCAGCTCTCGGTCTTTGTAAACTTCCAAGCAACAGACAGACTTTGCTTAATGAATGTATGGAGGTTGACACAGAAATTTTTGATTAAAATATATACAAATACATACACAAGACTTAAAAGCATTTTTTTCTGTGATTGTTATTTTGTTTGTGAACTTTGTGTCTCAGACAGTTTTGTAAATCTGAACCACTATGCTTTCTAGCTCTACAAATACCTAGAGCTGACCTCAGAATAATGGTTTGTGACAATTTTAGCATGGTGATAAAGTTTAAGCTTCAAATTAACTGGTGAAAATTTGTCCCAGTTTTCTAAATGTTAGAAGGTCCATGTATACTAGTAGAAATACACATACATGCCTAAGCGCAAAATTATCATTTGATATTCAACTTGAATTATGCTGTCCAGGTTTCCCTGAGAAGATAGTGTGGTTTATCATAAATAGGGCAGTAGACTTATTTGTGATTTTTGCATTTATATAAGTAAATTCTCAATTAAGTATATATCTACTTTGTAAAATTGCATTATTTATGTTATTATACTATGTAGTGAAATACTTTTGGGAGGGTTCAAGACTGAAATAAAGATACATGTTGTAAACATTTTAAGTACCATTTCACATCTTGAAATAAAAAATAAGTAAAACCAAATTAGATTATTGTAAGGTTATAAGAAGGTGCGATTATTTCCTTCAAATGTATTGAGGATCTTGAAAGTATGCAGTAAAAAACCTCACTAGATCCACCTCCCCCCAAACCCAGCTATCCAGTCATGATACACACTGCTAAAAAGTGATTTATTGACTTGATTTTAGATTTGATTTAATTACAAATTGAGTAATTATATTTCCCTATTGGAAAAACACTACCATCAACAATAATGCAACAAAAAAGCCTGAAGAAAATGTTAATTTTTTCTTATTGTTTGAAAGATATTTTAAACAAAATTTGGCCTATCTAAATTTCTAATTTCATATTCCACTATCAAAATATTTCTAAGTAACCAATTCTCAACCAAATGTGTCTGTGTACTGAAAACACACTACACTTCACTGTAGGCATATTTAAAATTCATTCTCTAAACAAGTCGCTCAGTCGAGTCCGACTTTTTGCGACCCCATGGACTGTAGCCTATCAGGCTCCTCCCTCCATGGAATTTTGTAGGCAAGAGTGCTGGAGTGGATTGCCATTTCCTTCTCCAGGGGATCTTCCCGACCGAGGAATCGAACCCGGGTCTCCCACATTGCAGGAAGATGCTTTACCATCTGAGCCACCAGGGACTAAACTTGAAATGTCCTTTCTTTGTCTCTACTTTTTAAAACTGTATTCAGTGTTTTAGAACCTACTCCAGTGTTATATCTGTGTCCATGAAGGAAATTTTAAATGCAAAGCTTCCTGAAAATTTAAATACAAAGCTTCCTGAAAATTTTAAATGCAAAGCTTCCTGAAAATTTTTTTATTAATATTAAATATTCCCATTACAAACACAGAGAAATGTTATATAAACTGGAAAAAAATTGTTTTAAAAGCTTTAAGAACAAATAAGAGGAGAAAAGGGTATAACCAGTTTCCTTGAGCAAAAAGGGAGTTGAGAGACAACATCCATAGAGTCTTCCCTCATGGCAGCACCTGAAACTGTTGGCATAACTGCCGGCTTGGGTTTCATCCCAGAGCAGATAAGGTACCTCAGGCCAAAACAAGGTGGGAGGTGAACAGTAAGGAATCCCTATAAATGCTGCACACTTTAAAAACGCAATTCCAGGGTAAGATGGACCGATAAATGCAGTAGTTGGCCAATGAAACAGGATGAAGCTCCTGTAATTCTGGATGGAAAAAAAGGCAAAATTAAAAAAAAAAATCACATTCCTGTCATAGTGTATAAAATAGAAACTACCTTGTCAATAAATTATCATAAAATTGGTCTTAGGTTTTCTGCTTGGAATTGCCTTAGGCAAATCATTGTAAAACAAATCCTTGAGTTAATACTTGAGAGTGGTAGGCACAAGGTTCACCAACAGAAAAAAACTCTCCTTGAGGCAATGTCAAAATGAAAAAAAAACAAAATATAGCAAAATGCACTAGAAAAATATATTTTATGAGTGAAACTTAGTAAATGACAAAAACATTGGGAATACACCCTTATGTATTTGGATACTGGAGAAAAAGTAAATATTTTTAAATGGATGAAATGTTTAAATACAGGTTAAATCTCTAAAAAGAATACAACAGTAATGAGCAGTTCTGAAAATAGCATATTATTTATTAGAAGAGATAAAATATATAATTATGGAAGTTAAAAACTCCATATGTTAAACATCACATTGAATGCAACAAAAACCTGAATTATGAATTAAAAGAACTGAAGAATGACAGATACAGTGAAAAAATGACAAAGGAGTTTGAAGATGAAGGACAAATTTTTTAAATAGGCAAAATGGTTTAAGGATTAAAACAATATTTAATAGGAGAGCCAGAAATAAAGGAGTTGATAAAAGCCATGGACTTTGATATTTAACATATAGGAGATCTGTTAAAGAAGAATGGCTTTACATGAAGTAAATGTGATATTATTGAAAACAGATGTGGATAAATCTAAAATTACAGTTGCAATTTTAGATACTCTTTCTTAAAAAAGATAGATATTTGAACAACACTATCAGAAACATCATCTAATTATCAATTATAGGACATTGTCAATAACACAAGATTTCTCATTCTTTTCAAGTGCTTATAAAACATTCAGGATAGACCATATATAAATTCTCAGTAAATTGAAAAATAGTTTTATATGTAAAAATATCTCATCTCTATGGTAGGACAGTATGGAGGTTCCTTAAATAAAAGTATAGTTAGCATATGATCCAGCAATCCCACTCCTGGGCATATATCCAGACACTAATTTAAAAAGATGAATGTACCCCAGTATTCATAGCAGCACTATTTACAATAGCCAAAACATGGAAGAAGCCTATTGTCCATTGACAAATGAATAAGGAAGATGTGGCATATAAATGTATAAAATGCACACACATATATGCACAGTGGAATACTACTCAGACATAAAAAAGAATGAAATAATACCATTTGCAGCAACATGGATGGATATAGAAATTATTATACTTATATAAGTAGTCAGATAAAGACAAATATATGATATCATTTGTATGTATAATCTAAAATATGACATGAATTTATTTACCACACAGAAGCAGACTCACAGACGTAGAAGACAAACTTATGATTACCACAGGGGATAAGGGTGGGAGGAGGTATAAATTAGGAGTTTAAGATTAAAAGATACAAATTACTATGCATAAAATAGGTAAACAACAGCCACTTCTATAACACACGGAACTGTATTCAATATCTTATAATAACTTGTAATACAAAAGAATCTGAAAAAATTGATGCTTTTCAACTGTGGTGTTGGAGAAGACTCTTGAGAGTCCCTTGGACTGCAAAGAGATCCAACCAGTCCATCCTAAAGGAAATCAGTCCTGGGTGTTCATTGGAAGGATTGATGTTGAAGCTGAAACTCCAGTGTTTGGGCACCTGATGTGAAGAACTGACTCATTTGAAAAGACCTTGATGCTGGGAAAAATTGAAGGCAGGAGGAGAAGGGGATGACAGAGGATGAGATGGTTGGATGGCATCACTGACTCAATGGACATGAGTTTGAGTGAACTCTGGGAGTTGGTGATGGATAGGGAGGTCTGGCATTCTGTAGTCCATGGGGTTGCAAACAGTCAGACACAACTGAGTGACTGAACTGAACTGGCCAAACTAGAAATTGCCTCTCCACTACCATCAACATACTCACCTGTAGGACCAGCCACAGGATGTACATAGCTCAGTGCTAAATGAAATAAGGGGCCCTTGTCCCAAATAAAGACTTACAAGGCAGAAATATCAAAGCATTAAACAAAGATCAAGGACTTTCAAGACATGGGGCCTGTGGAACTGAAACTGGCCCTGCTCCTTTATCATTCAGGGAAGCCTGGTGTGCTGCAGTCCATGGAGTTGCAGGGTTGGACATGACCGAGCAACTGAACTGAACTGATGTATAACAATCACTTTGCTATATCTTTATGACATTTGGTCAGGCGAAGATTCTTAGATGGGACACAAAAGCATGAATCATAAAATAACAATTAGGAATTCATTAAAATTAAGACTTCTCTTCTAGAGTCACCAATAAAAATAGAATAAGGCAAAACACACATACCTGAAACATGTTTGACAAAGGACTTATGTCCATAGTAATATGCCAGCATCACAATAATAAATCAGTGTAACGTTTGAACACATATTTCAATAACTGAACTATATAGAAATCTAGCAGACATATAAAAGGATGTGCATAATTTTATTCAGTAGAGAAATTCAAATTTAATTCACAATAAGATAGTACTACTAACACCAACTAGAGTGACTAAAATTAAGATGATCAGCAATCATTAAGTGTTAGCTAGTATATAGAGAAGATTTGACAATGTTTTTCTTGCAACTTTTTGCATCTATTGCAAATAATAGTGATCATTTTTCCCACATTTTGGTAATTATATCTTGAAATAATCTCTACAGATTGGGGTATATCTTTTGCAGTTATATTTTGTGTGTGTGTGCTCAAAAGGCAAATTCAAATGTAATGTTTGCCTTATTGTTTGGGCTTCCCAGGTGGTGCTAGTGGTAAAGAACCCACCCAACAGTGTAGGAGACAGAAGAGAGGTGGGTTCAGTCCCTGGATGGTGAAGAACCCCTGGAGGAGGGCATGGTAACCTACTCCAGTATTCTTGCCTGGAGAATCCCATGGACAGAGGCGCTTGGTGGGCTACAGTCCATAGGGTCACAAAGAGTGTAGGACATGACTAAAATAGGATGTGATGGTTAGATAGCATCAGTGACTCAATGGACATGAATTTGAACAAACTCCAGGAGACAATGAAGGACAGGGAAGCCTGGTGAGCTGCAGTCCATGGAGTCTCAAAAGAGTTGGGAAAGATTTAGTGACTGAACAGCAACCTTATTGTTTAGATAATTTCTTAATGTAATGCATTAAGCAGAAATTGCTCTACTTTTTCACTGAATATAAAAAAGAAAAGGGAAAGAGTTCTGTATGCTTTTTGGACTTGGAAGAATATTCTAGGCAAAGGAAACTATTGTTTCATGTTAATAGAGACTGCCAATTACACTGGGTAATTTGCTTTTGACCTTCCTATTTGACATCGTACTTTGGAAAGCATTCAAGTATTACTCAGAGAAGGCAATGGCATCCCACTTCAGTACTCTTGCCTGGAATATCCCATGGATGGAGGAGCCTGGCAGACTGCAGTCCATGGGGTCTCAAAGAGTCGGACACGACTGAGCGACTTCCCTTTCAATTTTCACTTTCATGCATTGAAGAAGGAAATGGCAAACTTCTCCAATGTTCTTGCCTGGAGAATCCCAGAGATGGGGGAACCTGGTGGGCTGCCATCTATGGTGTCACACAGAGTCAGACAAGACTGAAGGAACTTAGCAGCAGCAGCAGAAGGAGCAAGTATTACTCTGTGTAGGTCATAAGCTGAAGAGATTTTTGGATAGATCAGTTCAGTTCAGTTAAGTTCAGTTCAGTGGCTCACTCATGTCCAACTCTTGCAACCCCATGAATCCCAGCACACCAGGCCTCCCTGTGCATCACCAACTTCCGGAGTTCAATCAGACTCATGGCTATCGAGTCGGTAATGCCATCCAGCCATCTCATCCTCTGTCTCCCCTTCTCTTCCTGTCCCCAATCCCTCCCAGCATCAGAGTCTTTTCCAATGAGTCAGCTCTTCACATGAGGTGGCCAAAGTACTGGAGCTTCAGCTTTAGCATCATTCCTTCCAAAGAAATCCCAGAGCTGATCTCCTTCAGAATGGACCGGTTGGATCTCCTTGCAGTCCAAGGGACTCTCAAGAGTCTTCTCCAACATCACAGTTCAAAAGCATCAATTCTTCACTGCTCACCTTTCTTCACAGTCCAACTCTCACATCCATACATGATAACTGGAAAAACCATAGCCTTGACTAGACGGACCTTAGTCAGCAAAGTAATGTCTCTGCTTTTCAATATGCTGTCTAGGTTGGTCATAACTTTTTTCCAAGGGGTAAGCGTCTTTAATTTCAGGGCTGCAGTCACCATCTGCAGTGATTTTGGAGTCTCCAAAAATAAAGTCTGACACTGTTTCCAGTTTCCCCATCTATTTTCCATGAAGTGATGGGAACAGATGCCATGATTTTCGTTTTCTGAAAGTTGAGTTTTAAGCCAACTTTTTCACTCTCCACTTTCACTTTCATCAAGAGGCTTTTTAGTTCCTCTTCACTTTCTAACATAAGGGTGGTGTCATCTACACATCTGAGGGTATTGATGTTTCTCCCGGCAATCTTCCAGCTAGAGCTTCTTCCAGCCCAGCATTTCTCATGATGTAATCTGCATATAAGTTAAACAAGCAGGGCGACAATATACAGCCTTGATGTACTCCTTTTCCTATTTGGAACCAGCCTGTTGTTCCATGTCTAGTTCTAACTGTTGCTTCCTGACCTGCATACAGATTTCTCAAGAGGCATGTCAGGTGGTCTGGTATTCCCATCTCTTGAAAAATTTTCCACAGTTTATTGTGATCCACACAGTCAAAGGGTTTGGCATAGTCAAAAAAGCAGAAATAGATGTTTTTATGGAACTCTCTTGCTTTTTCCATGATCCAGCAGATGTTGGCAATTTGATCTCTGGTTCCTCTGCCTTTTCTAAAACCAGCTTGAACATCAGGATTTTCATGGTTCACGTATTGCTGAAGCCTGGCTTGGAGAATTTTGAGCATTACTTTACTAGCGTGTGAGATGCGTGCAATTATGCAGTAGTTTGAGCATGCTTTGGCATTGCCTTTCTTTGGGATTGGAATGAAAACTGACCTTTTCCAGTTCTGTGGCCACTGTGGAGTTTTCCAAATTTGCTGGCATATTGAGTGCAGCACTTTCACAGCATCATCTTTCAGGATTTGAAATAGCTTAACTGGAATTCCATCACCTCCACTAGCTTTGTTCATAGTGAGGCCCACTTGACTTCACATTCCAGGATGTCTGGCTCTAGGTGAGTGATCACATCATCGTGATTATCTTGGTCTTGAAGATCTTTTTTGTACAGTTCTGTGTATTCTTGCCACCTTTTCTTAATATCTTCTGCTTCTGTTAGATTCATACCATTTCTGTCCTTTATTGAGCACATCTTTGCATGACATGTTCCCTTGGTATCTCTAATTTTCTTAAAGAGATCTCTGGTCTTTCCCATTCTGTTCTTTTCCTCTATTTCTTTGCATTGATCTTTGAGGAAGGCTTTCTTATCTCTTCTTGCTATTCTCTGGAACTCTGCATTCAGATGCTTATATCTTTCCTTTTCTCCTTTGCTATTCACTTCTCTTCTTTTCACAGCTATTTGTAAGGCCTCCCCAGAAAGCCATTTTGCTTTTTTTTGCATTTCTTTTCCATGAAGATGGTCTTGATCCTTGTATTCTGTAAAGAGCAATATTGCATAGGAACCTGGAATGTCAGGTCCATGAATCAAGGCAAATTGGAAGTGGTCAAACAAGAAATGGCAAGGGTGAACATTGACATTCTAGGAATCAATGAACTAAAATGGATTGGAATGGGTGAATTTAACTCAGATGACCATTATACCTACTACTGTGGGCAGGGATCCCTTAGGAAAAATGGAGTAGCCATCATGGTCAACAAAAGAGTCCAAAATGCAGTACTTGGATGCAATCTCAAAAACAACAGAATGATCTCTGTTCATTTCCAAGGCAAACCATTCAATACCACAGTAATCCAAGTCTATGCCCCAACCAGTAATGCTGAAGAAGCTGAAGTTGAACGGTTCTATGAAGACCTACAAGACCTTTTAGAACTAACACCCAAAAAGATGTCCTTTTCATTATAGGAGACTGGAATGGAAAAATAGGAAGTCAAGAATCACCTGGAGTAACAGGCAAATTTGGCCTTGGAATATAGAATGAAGCAGGGCAAAGACTAATAGAGTTTTGCCAAGAAAATGCATTGGTCATAGCAAACACACTCTTTCAAAAACACAAGAGAAGACTCTACACATGGACATCACCAGATGATCAACACTGAAATTAGATCGATTATATTCATTGCAGCCAAAGATGGAGAAGCTCTATACAGTCAGCAAAAACAAGACCAGGAGCTGACTGTGGCTCAGATCATGAACTCCTTATTGACAAATTCAGACATAAATTGAAGAAAGTAGGGAAAACCACTAGACCATTCAGGTATGACCTAAATCATATCCCTTATGATTATACAGTGGAATTGCGAATTACATTTAAGGGACTAGATCTGATAGATAGAGTGCCTGATGAACTTTGGATAGGTAAATATCTTTATAATGTGACTTGAATATTATAAACAATATTAAAAGTCAAATATGCTGTGGGGGATGTTCTTTGTGGTTATTGCAGCTTGCCTTCTCTTCAAAGTTTATTCCTTCCTGAACACTACTTCTTTCCTTTGTTTCTAGGTTTTTGCTTTTAAAAAAACAAAATCTATATATGTCTTAGTATGTCATTTCAAATCTAAGTGCTTTGTTTCTAAGTAGCTGTCTACTCAGGCTTCCCTAGTGGCTCAGATAGATGGTTAAGAGTCTGCCTGCAATGCAGGAGACCTGAGTTAGATCCCTGGGTCAGGAAGATCCCCTGGAGAAGGAAATGGCAACCCAATCCAGTGTTCTTATCTGCAAAATCCCATGGGTGGAGGAGGCTGGCAGGTTACAGTCCATAGAATTGCAAAGACTTAGAAATGACTGAGCAACTAACACATGTGGCTCCTGGGTAATAATTTCACTTGCTTTATATTCAACTTTTTATATAAATGTGAAATCATCAATTATTTTATTTCAAATGATTATTTCATTCAAACAAATAGATAAACTGATATTTAGGATTTGATGTATTTTGCTTTCAGTCACGAGTTTGGTCATTTGCGTGAACATGACATAGTTCTCTATGTATCTTCTGAATAATCATATGATGTTAGAATTTTTATGCATATCTTTTGGATAATCCATGTGATATTAGAATTTTTAAGTGTAATTGAGCTATTATAAACCAATTTTAAGTATCATGAGAAATCTTCAAAAGCAGTAAATAATTTTGTCCTCAGTTAATAAACAATTAAAATAGTACTCTCAGAAGTTAAATCCCTGTCTGCTGTCTATTTACCTGATATTTCAGGAGCTGTGCAATCTCATTAAGTAAAATCCAATTA
This sequence comes from Oryx dammah, assembly GCF_014754425.2. NCBI lineage: Eukaryota > Metazoa > Chordata > Mammalia > Artiodactyla > Bovidae > Oryx > Oryx dammah. Next base: position 66,793,962 of record NW_024070205.1, on the reverse strand, counting down.
TCTGTGTAGAGGAGGAACAAATATTTCTTATCTCTCTGCCAAAAATGTTATTGATCAGAAGATTACATTTGGCAAATAACATGCCCAAGGTCAGAGAGATAGTTACTGATACTCAGAAAGATAACCCAAGATTCTCTGGATCATAGACATCTAATTTCTTATCTGGCTTATGCTACTTCTGTTATTTTAACTCAAATATTAAATTTAACTAACTCAATACCTGAGTCACATTCTCCTACTTTAGAGTCTATCATTAGTTTTCTATAAACAAAAGATAATTAAGCAAATGAAAGTTTTCTGTCTATATAATTGATTACATTATAGATTTTCAGTTTTAATACAATGTGATTTTTTTCTACTTTTTAAAAAAATTGTATTTTTCAAAATATGCATTCTTTTGTGTTCCACAGTGACAATGATATAGATCATGGGTCCCCAACCTCCAGGATCTAATGCCTGATGCTTTGAGGTGGAGATGATATAATATTAATAGAAATAAAGTATACAATAAATTTAATGCATTTGAATCATCCCCAAAACATGCTCCCCAGCCCTGCTCCATGGAAAAGTTGTCTTCCACAAAAATGGTCCCTGGTGCCACAATGGTTGAGATCTGCTGGGTATAGACCGTGTTGGTTTACATACATTCACTGAATGAAAAAATTGCCCATAGTTGATCTGTGGCATTCTTTTATTGAGTGTTTTCTAAAACTCAAGCACAGTATTTCAGAAGATTTGGGCATAAGGAAAAGTTTACCTTGCTTTAGCTTATCCTATGAAGAAAACAACTACTTTTCAGTTTAATGAATTTAAAACTTTATTTATTTAAAAATATTACTGATTGTGGATGCCTAAATATCTGGCAAATCTGCTCAGTCAGTCAGAGAACAGAAAGGAATTAGGTAGAAAAGGCTTTGGCCTCATTAATTTCATTGCTGGAAGACACCTCTCACTGTGGTCGAGAAAGTCAAACCTTGATCATGTAGACATCTTTTCCTAGAAGGATAAATCAGAATCTGAAGCATCTTTTGAGGAGTTAACAACACTAAATCACCAAATAAATAGCCTATCTATATGAGATCTTATGACCACATTTATAAGATTTGTGCAAATGCTTCCAAAATCTAAAGATGTAAATTACTCATTACTGTAAAATAATAGTGAGGGAGAAGGTAATGTACTTAAATATTTAACATCAGCATCTGTTTTATCTTTTGACTTTAAAGTAATGAATCTGTATCCTGATGACTGCTTTATTGTCTACAAAAGAAGATCTATTGTATTTTTCCATATAGAATAAATATACAGAAGTATATAATATTTAGAATCAGTATGTTAATTTTAAATGAATATAAAAATTCAGATTAAGGTTTATAAAATATTTTTAATATACATTCTCAATAAAAAACATGATTTATATGTATATATATATATATAATTTATATATTGTTGTTGTTCAGTCACCCAGTCTTGTCCCACTCTTTGTGACCCCACGGACTCCAGCTCGCCAGGCCTCCCTGTCCCTCACCATCTCCTGGAGTTTGCCCAAGTTCATATTCAGTGTATCCATGATGCTGTCCAGTCATCTCATCCTCTGACACCCTCTTCTCCTTCTGCTCTCAGTCTTTCCCAGCAACAGGGACTTTTCCATTAAGTTGGCTAGTTCACATCAGAAGACCAAAATACTGGAGCTTCAGCTTCAGTGTCAGTCCTTCCATGGAATGAATATTCTGTGTTGATTTCCCTTAAGATTGACTGGTTTGATCTCTTTGCTATCCAGGAAACTTTCACGAGTTTTCTACACCATAGTTTGAAGGCAACAACTCTGGTGTTCTGCCTTCTTTACAGCCCAGCTCTCACAACCATACATGACCCCTGGGAATACTGTAGCCTAGACTCTATGAACCTTTGTCAACAGAGTAATGTCTCTGTTTTTCAACACACTGTCTAGGTTCGTCATTGCTATTCTGGCCAAGAAACAATTGTCTTCTGATTTTGTGGCTGCAGTCACTGTCCACACTGATTTTGGAGACCCAGAAGAGGAAATCTGTCATTATTTCTGCCTTTTCCCCTTCTATTTTCCATGTGGTAATGGGGCCAGATCTTAGATTTTTAATATTCAGTTTTAAACCAGCTCTTTCACTCTCCTCCTTCACCCTCATCAAGAGACTGTTTAGTTCCTCTTCGCTTTCTGCCATTAGTGTGGTATCATCCACATATCTGAGGTTGTTGATGTTTCTTCCACCTATCTTGATTCCAGCTTGTAACTCATCCAGCCCAGCATTTCTCACGATGTGCTCAACATGTAGGTTAAACAAACAGGGTGACAGCAGACAGCCCTGTTGTACTCCTTTCTCCATCTTGAACCAATCAGATGTTCCATACAAGGTTCTAACTGTTACTTCTTGACCCACCTACAGGTTTCTCAGGAGACAGGTAAGATGGTCTGGTATTCCCATCTCTCTAAGAGCTTTCCACAGTATGTCATGATCCACTCAGTCAAAGGCGTTAGCATAGTCAGTGAAACAGAGAGAGATGTTTTTCTGAAATTCCCTGCTTTCTCTATAATCTAGTGAATGTTGGCAATTTGATCTCTAGTTTCTCTTCCTTTTCTATACCCAGTTTGGACATTTAGAAGTTCTTAGTTGACATAATGTTGAAGCCTAGCATGCAAGATTTTAAGCCTGAACTTACTAGCATGGGCTATGAGTGAAATTGTCTGATGGTTAGCACATTCTCAGGTACTACCCTTCTTAGCAATTGGGATGAGGATTGATCTTTTCTAGTCCTGTGGCCACTGCTGAGTTTTCCAGATTTGCTGACATAATAAATGCAGAACCTTGATGGCATCATCCTTTAGGGATTTGAATAGTTCTTCTGGAATTTCTGGAGAAGGCAATGGCACTCCACTCCCGTAGTCTTGCCTGGAAAATCCCATGGATGGAGGAGCCTGGTAGGGTACAGTCCATGGGGTCACGAAGAATTGGACACGACTAAGTGACTTCACTTTCACTTTTCACTTTGATGCATTGGAGAAGGAAATGGCAACCCACTCCAGTGTTCTTGCCTGGAGAATTCCAGGGACGGGGGAGCCTGGTGGGCTGCTGTCTGTGGGGTTGCACAGAGTCGGCCACGACTGAAGCGATTTAGCAGCAGCAGCAGCTGGAATTTCATCACATCCACTAGGTTTATTTACAGCAGTGCTTCTTAAGGTTCACTTGACTTCACTCTCCAGAATATCTGATTAACCACACCATTGTAGTTATCTGGTTCATTAAGATCTTTTTTATATAGTTCTTCCATGTTTTCTTTCTACCTCTTCTTGATCTTTTCAGCATCTACTAGGTCTCTACCATTTTAATCATTTATTGTGTGGGCTCAATGCTCCCTTGATGTTTCCAGTTTTCCTGAAAAGATTTCTAGTGTTTCCCCTTTTGTTGTTTTCTTCTATTTTAAGCATTGTTCATTGAAGAAGTCCTTCTTGGTCTCTTCTACCTATTTTTTGGAACTCCACATTTAATTGTGTTTATTAAATTTATATATAATTTATAATAAATATATAATTGGTAGCAAATATTTGTTTTATCATTTATTCAGTAGATAATTATTTTTGACAGTATATATAGATCTAGCACATCTCTAGGCCAGTAGTTCTCCACATGTTATCCAGCGATGTTTGCAGGTTCCCAAACTATTTAGGAAATTTGCAACATCAAAATAACTTTGATCATCTTTATCATCTCATGTCTTATTACTTTAAAATTTTATTTGTAATTATTTTATGTACTTCACAATTGATTGGTGGCTAAACATACAGATTAGAAGACTTGACTTCTTCAAAGCACAGCAGCACTATTACTAAAGATGCTGAGAAAAGAAGGAACTGACCTGTTGAAATATTCTTTAATATAGAGACAATCCATTCTTTGTAATCAATTCTGAAGACATGACACAATTTTAGATAAGGAAATAAACTGTGAGGAAAGTTACTTCTCAGCTTCAAGTAGTTAATAACTTAGTGTGTTCTGTATTATGGAAAACAACATGTTTGAATAATATATTGACACTTTAATTTCTGGATCATTTTGAGATAAATCTATTCAGTGCTTATATAAAAATAAATTTAATACTTTAAATGTAAACATGATGAACCTACTTAACAATAAATTTGTTTGAAAACAGTTTTTCAAACAAAATATAAAAGCCGCTGCAGCATCTTACATGACAAATTACCTTGTGTTGTCTGGAGAAGCACAAAGAATTCAATGTTGCCTTGCATAGATGGCACTGCCGAATGTCTGCTGGATGAAAAGTCAATAAGCAAAGTCATGACTCTTCTAGTTTCTAATGACATTGTAACTCATAGAATTTAACTCTACTGCAAATGCAAAGAGTGAGGTTAGAGCCAATCTGTGGATTTATACTTTTGTCTTACGAAGGAATAAATCTGCAAACAAGGAAGGACTTGCTGCTTTGTTTCCACTCATTTAATATTAACACCAATTAATAAATGAAAAAATATATATCCAATAAGAATTCTTTGAAATAAAGGCAAATGAAACTTTTGAGTTTATCGCATCATATAGGTTATCCTGGAACAACTGTGTTGAATTTGTATTGTTGATACAAAATTAATAGTGAGCAAAACTGCTGGAAGTTTGGCATGAGTCATGGTTTTGGTCCAAACTATACTAGGAGCCAATGTGTTTCTTATATGAACGTATATAAAACAAAACAAAAAATAAAACAGTAAAATAAGAGAAAAATGGAGAAAGCTGTTTTTGTTTTACCAAAATAATGTTTGATGAACCATAAGTATTATTATTAAATGTTGACCCATGAATACATATCTTTATATTTGGAGTGATAAAATAGGATATAAACATAATGAACATTTGCAGCACACCAAAGCAGGTTGGCTATCTTAAGGAAAGGTTTTTGCATGATTATTTTGTTTGGAGATGTGCTAATGACTTGATCCATGAAAAGCATTCCTCCTTTAAAGAACAGTGTCAAAAAATTATGGTTGTTGACAGTTGCCTCTTTGGAAGACATCTTCTCAGAATGAACACTATGATCCTATGACTTCAAGGGGGAAAAAAAAAAAAACAGTACATGTTGCCAATAATAAAATTTGCATTTTAGGACAAAACTGAAAATTGGGAAAATCTTGATCTGGTTAGTGACCTTGACAGCTTCCTAATACTTAAAGATTTTTCTGATAAAATTGAGGTTGGAATTAGCAAAGGCATTTTTTTTTCATATTGTATAATGATAAACTATTTCAGCCAAGTGGGTACTTTCATAATTCTATCAATAATTATTGATAGATCAATGCACAGAGTTATACATTGCAACTAACTTTTAAGAACTACTATTACTACTTACTGAGTTTTGCTGTGATTCAAAGAATACTGATAATTATCTGTAAAGTCTGTTAGAGACTCTTACCTTTTCTCGTATATCCATATAAGTACAGATTCTCTGTATGTACTCCAAACACAGTAATGAGAAAGAGCAGATTGAACTGAAGCAGATGTGTGAAAACAGCTATTGTTTATTTAGCCCACATTAAGATATTTGCAAAATGTAAAAAATGCTACCCCTCTTGACTTTGCAAGATATAGTATCTTTCATAAAAATTTATTTGTATTAGCAAGAGTTAGATTTATTGTTATTTTGAATGAAATAATGAATAGATTTCTTATTTATCTATTTATTTGGCCATGCCCCATGGCAAGTGGGATCTTACTTCCCCCACCAGGGATCAAACCCAAGCAGGAACCACACGCCCCCCACTCTCACCCCTCCCCATCACAGTGGGAGCATGGAGTCTTAACCACCAGACCACAAGGGAATTCCCTAAATAGGTCTTTTAAAAATGTCTATTTTAATTACTGTAAATACCTCTGTGTGTGTGTGTGTGTAATCTGCAAAAGCAGAAGCATTTTGAACTCCTCAATATAATTTGAGAGTTATAATCAATAGGCCTGAGATTAAAATGTAAGAACCATAGTTCCAGCCCATGGGATACATCAGTGAACACAACAGATGCCCTTGTCCTCGTGGAACTAATTATGTTCTGCTGGGCTTATTATTTATCCTGTGTTTCAGACCTCTGATTCTTTCTAGAGCATTTTGAAACTAAAATAGTAAGTGGGAAAAAGTAATTACAAATGCCATTTGTCATACTTCTTAACTTTAAAAAAAACATTTAATTCCTATTTTTTGACCATTTTGAAATTATCTACAGTTATATTTCCTGAATTACTATGTAAAATTCCTCCAACTACTATCACCATTCTTGCTAATATGGTAATATTTTCAATTTGCCAGTTTATAAATTTTGTAGCATATCATTACTTCCCTATTTTTAAAAATATGTTTAAAAGAAAATTTTGTTTTTCCTATTCAACTAATTTATGGCATTTTATTTCAAAAAATTTTTGTATAAATGTTAGTGATGAATGTTCATTTACTTAAAGATTTTATGAGAGTATTGCCAAATTAATTTGTGACAGTAGGTTTTTGGCAAAAAATCGTATCAAAAATTAATTCTACTAAGCATCATTATGTTTATAATAAATATTTATCTGAAACACTGAAACATTTCCTTTTTTAATTTTATGCTATTAATAAGCATTCATTTTGCCTCATATCACTATAAAGTACAGATTAGAAAGAATCTCAAAACCAAACAAAATCAGAAAAAAAATTGTAGTTCATTTCTTGAATTTATCTATATTATTAACATTGTACTCAGTGAATTTCTCATTTCTTAACCCTATGCAATTTTTTCTTGCATTCATGTATTTAAAATCAAGTTAACTAATTCACTACTTGTCTACTAAGATAATAGTTCTGGATTCATCATTTTTTTCATTTCCTCTGAACAGAGATAGCACTTTTATTTGTTAATTAATCAAGAATCCTGTGTCCTTTCATGCTTTCAAAATGCTATACTCTGAAACTGTGTGGAGACAATCATTCTGAAAAGCTGTGAATCATTCTAAAAAAACGTGAGAATTCCTAAATTATGTCAGAAGCAATATTTTTTACAAGGTGGGTTTTTGGGAGAGGTGTCATTAATTTTTTTTAAAGGTAGAAGAAAGAACAGATCTCTGTCCTTTTTTTAAAATAGTCAGTTAAGATTTGGTTATCTGAGTAAATGTGTACCATCAAGACTGTTGACCATTTTTGCAAGGATATTACTTTTTTTGAGAGTTAGGCTTGAAATAGAGTGTGTCTGACATTATGATTTCATATATTTACCTTTTGTAAACTAATTTGAATGCCCAGTTGTCTTGCACAGTATTTTTTGTTTGTTTGTTTCATTTGTTTTTGTTTTTTGAGTATGTTAGAATTCTAAGAAAATCATCCATGACCCACACTATTTTATAATCCTCATCCAAGAAGTGTGGGTAGAACCAGTACCTATCTTCTAACTAGTATATATCACACAGATGAGTTCTTTGCAGATGTAAGTAAAGTCCCTAATCAGTTGATTTTTTTAATAAACAAAAAATTATCCCAATGGGCATGCTGATGAGGTGAACTCTTCAACAAAAAGTCTAGAGGCGAGAAAAACCTCTTTTAGTTTATCCTTGAAGAAGTAAGTCATTGTATATTCTACAACTTCAAGGGAATAAATCTCCTCAAACCACAGAAGTTTGCATGAAAACTTTAAATTTCAGATAAGATCCAGTCTTAGCTAACATCTTGGTTGCAATCCTGTGAGACACTTAACAGAGGACTCAGCTAGGCTTGCCCAGATCCCCTGATCTATCAAAATTTGAGGAAATAAATGTAAGTTATTTTAAGCCACTGACTTTAAAATCTGCTGGAGAAGGTGTAGGCTACCCACTCCAGTATCCTTGGGCTTCCCTGGTGGCTCAGCTGGTAAAGAATTTGCCTGCAATGTGGGAGACCTGGGTTCGATCCCTGGGTTGGGAAGATCCTCTCGAGAAGGGAACGGCTACCCACTCCAGTAATCTGGCCTGGAGAATCCCATGGACAGAAGAGCCTGTCAGGCTATAGTCCACGAGGTTGCAAGGAGTTGGACACAACTTAGCAACTGAACAACAAACAACAGCATCTAGGTTCATGAGGATATTAGTGTCTAGTTTTTCTTTATCCAGTTTTGGTATAAGATAGTGTTGGCCTCATGGAATGAGTGAGAAAAAAATTCATTCTACTTTTATTTTCTGAAAGACTATCATAGATAGTTATCATTTACTCTTTAAATGTTTGGTTGAATTTGTAGGTAACCATATGGGCCTATTATTTTTTTTTTTTTGGAAGATTATTAATTACTGATTCAATTTCTTCAATACAAAAATCCTACTTAGATTATTTTTCCTTAAGCAAATATGTTTAGTTTGATTCTTTCAAGGAATTGGGCTGTTTCATTTGTTATCAAGTTTGTGGGCATAGAGTAATCATTTTTTTTTTGAATGCTCAGTTGTGTCTGACAGATGGATTCTTTACCACTGAGACACCACATAAGACAGAGTTATCAAAATATTGTTCTATTATCCTTTTGATTTTTGTGGCACCAGGCATGATGACTTCTTTTTTGTTTCTGAAATCAATAATTTGTATCTCCTCTCTCTCTCTCTCTCCTGTTTTTTGATTTGCCTGGGTATCCTATCCTCCCATCCTAAGTCGCTTCATTTGTGTCCAGTTCTGTGCGACCTTTTGGACAGCAGTCCACCAGACTCCTCTGTCCACAGGAGTCTCTAGGCAAGAATACTGGAGTCACTTGCCATTTCCTTCCCCAGTTGCCTGGGCAGAGTGTTATCAATTTTATTAATCCTTTTTATGGAACTAACTGTCATTTCTCTTTATTTTTTCTGTAGTGTTATCTTTAATATGTTGGTTTCTGCTTTAATATTTTTCTTTTGCTTTGGGCCCAAATTATTTTTCTAGTTTCCTGAAGTTTTATTAATAACTTAGTAATTTAAATATTTTTTCAGTGGCATGCATTCCATGTTATACATTGCCTCTAGGCAGTGTTTTCACTGGGCCCCACACATTTTCATGAGTTGAATTTTCATTTTCACTAATTTAATATCTTTTAATATGTTTTGAATTCTTTTTAGTCCATGTTATTTAAGGAGTATGCTATTTAAACTCCAAGTATTGGGGAAATTTCCAGCTAGCTTTCTATTGTTTATAACTAGTTTAATTCTGTTGCGGTTTGGAAACTTTGTATAATTTCCAATTTTACATTTTGTTTGGGTGTGTTTGATGGCCTTGTCTGACCTTGAGAAGAATGTGTTGTAATGTGCTGTCGTTGGATAAAGTATTCTATAAATGTCAATTATATTTGTTGATTAATAGTGCTATTCAGTCGGTTGTATCCTTATTGGTTTTCTGACTGCTTGATCTGTCCACTGTTGTAAGAGGAGTACTGAAATTTCCAACTGTAACAGTGGATTTATCTATCTCTCCTTGTAGTCCTGTTGTTTTTTGCCTCATGTATTTTCTTTGACATAAAATGTGCTTTTTTTGAATTTAATATAGCTACTCCAGTTTCTTTTGATTAGTGTCAACATAATATCAGTTCAGTTCAGTTGCTCAGTCATGTCTGACTCTTTGTGACCCCATGAACCGCATCATGCCAGGCCTCCCTGTCCATCGCCAACTCCCGGAGCTTATACAAACTCATGTCCATTGAGTTGGTGATGCCATCCAACTGTCTCATCCTCTGTTGTGCCCTTCTCCTCCTGCCCTCAATCTTTCCCAGAATCAGGGTCTTTTCAAATGAGTCAGTTCTTCGCATCAGGGGCCAAAATTGGAGTTTCAGCTTCAACATCAGTCCTTCCAATGAACACCCAGGGCTGATCTCCTTTAGAATGGACTGGTTGAATCTCCTTGCAGTCCAAGGGACTCTCAAGAGTCTTCTCCAACACCACAGTTCAAAAGCATCAATTCTTCGGTGCTCAGCTTTCTTTATAGTCCAACTCTCACATACATACATGACCACAGGAAAAACCATAGCCTTGACTAGACGGACCTTTGTTGACAAAGTAATGTCTCTGCTTTTTAATATTCTGTCTTCCTTCAAATAAGCTGTTTTTCTTCAACTGTAGTGCCGGTAACTAATAAGTTTCCCAGGACCTTGCTCCCTCCCCTTTTGACATGACATTCATTTTGCTTGTCTATATGCTATAATCAACTAATACATTGTTATTACAAGCAGTTGTCTTTTTGTTTCATAATAATTCAGAAGAAAAGTTTTTTAACATTTCTTTAATGAATGAGGTGCTGACCGCAAATTCCTTCTGTCTTACTTTTTCATTAAGATTAATCATAGGGAATTGAACTGAGGTCTTTCCTCTGAGAGATATCTTCCTACCAATTCTCACTCTTCTTTCATAAACTATCACTTATATGATTTATTTAATTGTATAATTGCATAAAGAAGTAATGATGGATTTTGGAGTCTAAAAATTAATTTATCATGGGAAAAAAAATCCCAGAATTTCAAGCTAAAAATATCCCTGGAGGATACCTGTAAAGAAATATTGCCCTCTTAATTTATTATATTATCTCAAATAAAGATTTTGTTACCATGGGATCGTAGCAATGAAAATCCTATACAGAATGAAACGAATGGAGAAAAACTTTCTTCCTAGGCTTGGAAATGAACTGCTATTGTACCTGTTCTTAAATGTCTATATTTTAGTGTAATCATAAGGTAAAATAAAATTAAAAAAAAACTTTTTGCAGTGAATAAAATGTATATTTAAAACACAAGGTAAATAAATGAAATTGGTTCAGAAGAGAAGGATGCTGAATAAATTAGTATACTTTCAGGAAAACAGAGTTACTGTAAACCAAGTCCTTTAAAAAAGGAAAAGAATGCTAAATACACTCAAAATCTGGAAGGGAAGAGTGAATTCTATTCAGCAGTGCATGTAGAAGATGTAAATAAAGTTAAATAAGTCACCAGAATTTTGTTCCTAATTTAAGATCAACCAAGAACAAAAGTCAATAAAAAATACAAAAATGAAGATAATTATGGAAGAATTCAAATTTTAAAAGTTTAATAATTATAAGACAAAAACACAAAATCAAAAATACTTTTAAGAAATAAGGAAGGCTAGTGGTTTAAGAAAAAAATAATACTATAGAATAATTAAAATGTTATCAGCTCAGATTCATACTGAAAAGGTGAGGGGCAGAAATATAAACCACAGACAGCAGTTCAAAATGTAAAAGTGAGTAAACTCAGATAGAGACAAAAGCCAGAAGTTAATAACCCACAGGACTTCCCAGGTGGCTTAGTGGTAAAGAATCCACCTGCCAATACAGGAATGTGGATTCAATCCCTGGGTCAGAAAAATCCCCTGGAGAAGGAAATGGCAATACCCACTCTAGTATTCTTGTGTGGAACGTGACTTAGTAACTTAACAACAAGAGCAATAACTCACAAATCATGATCATTATCCTCAGTGAGTTGAAAGTTCATACAACAAAATCCTCAGGATAGGATTCTTCAATGGAAAGCGAAGAAAGGTAAAAAAGAAACACTGAGACTGGAAAGCCTGCTATATCTGCTTACACAGAATTCTCTCACACCCTAAGGCTTCCAAGGAAAGTGTGGAATTGTGTAAATCTATGGCACATTTTGTTATCACATATTCCAGACAACCTGTTCATTAATCAGTGTAGAGTCTGTGTGGTTTGACATTTTAGATATATATTTGTGTTCAAATTTAGTGCAGCTTTATTTGAATAAAGCAAAGAAAAATTTTAAAGATATTTTAAAACTGTGCTTAAAATGATTTGTAAGAATGAGGAACATATGTTCATATAAAGGTGACAATTAATATGCCATTTCTAACTGAATTTGTTTTCTTTAGAGACACTTCACACAATGACAAGCCTATTTTTCTTTAAAAAAGAAAGGAAGTTATTTATAGCTAACTCTTTCCTTCCAAAGTATTCCATGTTGGTCCTTTTAGTACAACCAGGTCCTATGTAGTGAACTGTTAATATTCCTGCATTAAATAGCTGTAATGCCAAAGAGTTAATGCCCCTCCAGATGTGCTGACTTCTCCCAGTGTTCAGTGATTGCTCTGAAGATATTTAGCTGAATGCGGTTGCAATTATAAACTAAATAATTCTTAAAGGAATAACTCTTCCAAATGTGGGACAAATAACTATTCCCATATCCTTTCCCCAGCACTTTATGAACCTCTCAACTTCAGTTTGATTTCTCTACTAGTTCACCCATGAGAGAATAAAGAGCCTGACTGGACCATTTAATAGCCTTTCCTTACTGACTTTATTGCTAATGGGAGATGTGGGATGAGATATTTCAGAAAAAATTGAGGACTTTTGATCCTATCATAACTGTTTTCTGACTTCTTACCTGAATGATTCATGAGGTTATTCTCTCTGCTGAAATCTATGTACTAGTTGTTCAAGAGATTAGAGTTTACATACTTTCAGTGGCTAGGCGAGTCAAGTATGGGTCCATGACAAGTCAAGTGTGGGTCCACAACAAGGCCTTTGGAATAAAAGCATCTTTATCTCCCAAAGTTTTTCCCATTAGAGCTAATCGCTGTTGTTCAGCCACTAAGTCATGTCCAATTCTTCGTGACCCCATGGACTACAGCATGCCAGGCTCCTTTATCCTCCTCTATCTCCTAGAGATTACTCAAATTCAAGTGCCTTAAGTCAGAGATGCTATCTAACCATCTTATCTCTGCTGCTCTCTTCTACTCCTGCCTCTATATTTCCCAGCATCAGTTTTTTCCAATGAGTCTGCTCTTTGCATCAGATGGCCAAAGATTGGACCTTCAGCTTCAGCATCCATCCTTCCAATGAACAGTCAGGGTTGATTTCTTTTTGGATTGACTGGTTTGTTTTCCTTGCTATCCAAGGGACTCTCAAGATTTATCTCCAGCACCACACTTCAAAGACATTAATGCTTTGGTGTTCAGCCTTCTTTACGGTCAAACTCTCACACCTGTACATGCCTACTGGAAAAACTACAGCATTGACTATAGAGAACTCTGTTGGCAAAGTGATGTTTCTGCTTTTTAATATGCTGTCTAGGTTTGTCAAAGCTTTTCTTCCAAGGAGCAAGCATCTTTTAATTTCATGACTGCAGTCAGTAACCACAGTGATTGTGGAACCCAAGAAAATAAAATCGGTCACTGTTTTCAGATTTTCCACAACTATTTGCTGTGAAGTGATCACTCACCTAGAGCCAGACTTCCTGGAATGCAATGCAAAGTCAAGTGGGCCTGAAGAAGAATCACTAGGAACAAAGCTAGTGGAGGTGATGGAGTTCCAGTTAGCTATTTCAAATCCTAAAATATGATGCTGTGAAAGTGCTGCACTCATATGCCAGCAAATTTGGAAAACTCAGCAGTGGCCACAGGACTGGAAAAGGTCAGTTTTCATTCCAATCACAAAGAAAGGCAATGCCAAAGAATGTTCAAACTACCGCATGATCGCACTTATCTCACACACTAACAAAGTAATGCTCAAAATTCTCAAAGCCAGGCTTCAACAGTACATGAACTGTGAGGTTCCAGGTGTTCAAGCTGGATTCAAAAAAAGCAGAAGAACCAGAGATCAAATTGCCAACATCTGTTCAATCATCAATAAAACAAGAGAGTTCCATAAAAACATCTACTTCTGCTTTATTGACTATGCCAAAGCCTTTGACTGTATCTATCATAACAAACTGTGGAAAATTCTGAAAGAGATGAGAATACCAGACCACCTTACCTGCCTCCTGAGAAATCTGTATGCAGTTCAAGAAGCAACAGTTAGAACTGGGCATGGAACAACAGACTGGTTCCAAGTAGAAAAAGGAGTACATCAAGGCTGTATATTGTCACCCTGCTTATTTAACTTATATGCAGAGTACATCATGCAAAATATCGGGCTGGGTGAAGCCCAAGCTGGAATCAAGATTGTCAGGAGAAATATCAATAACCTCAGCTATGCAGATGACACCACCCTTATGGCAGAAAGCAAAGAAGAACTAAAGAGCCTCTTGATGAAAGTGAATGAGGAGAGTGAAAAAGTTGGCTTAAAGCTCAACATTCAAAAACTGAAGATCATGGTATCCAGTCACACCAGTTCATGGCAAATAGATGAGGAAACAATGGGAACAGTGAGAGACTTGATTTATTTTCCAAAATCACTGCAGATGGTGACTGCAGCCATGAAATTAAAAGACACTTGTCCCTTGGAAGAAAAGCTATGACCAATCTAAATAGTATATTAAAAAGTAGAGACATTGCCAACAAAGGTCATCCTAAAGAAATCAGCCCTGAATATTCATTGGAAAGACTGAGGCTAAAGTTAAACTCCAATGCTTTGACCACCTGATGCAAAGAACTGACTCATTTGGAAGAGACCCTGATTGTGAGAAAGATTGAAGGCAGGAGGAGAAGGGGATGGCAGAGGATGAGAGGGTTTGATGGCATCACCGACTCAATGGACATGAGTTTTAGTAAGCTCAGGGAGTTGATAATGGACAGGGAAACCTGGTGTGTTGTAGTCCATGGGGTCACAAAGAGTCAGACACAACTGAGTAACTGAACTGAACTGAATTGAACTGATGGGACCAGATGTCATGATCTTGGTTTTTTGAATGTTGAGTTTTAAGACAGCATTTCCACTCTCCTCTGTCATCTTCATCAGAAGGCTTTTCAGTTCCTCTTCACTTTCTGCCATTAGAGTGGTATCATCTGCAATATCTGAGGTTGTTGATATTAGTTCTGGCAACCTTGATTCCAGCTTGAAATATTGCATGATACTCTGCATAGAAGTTAAATAAGCAGAATAACAATATACAGGGTTGTTGCACTTCTTTCCCAATTTTGAACCAATCCATTGTTCCATGTCCAGTTCTAACTGTTGCTTCTTGACCTGCATACAGGTTTCTCAGGAGGCAGGTAAGGTGGTCTTGTATTCCCATTTTTTAAAGAATTTTTCACAGTGAAAGGTTTTAGTGTAGTCATTGAAATATGTTTTTCTGGAATTCCCTTGCTTTTCAATGATCCAATGAATGTTGGCAATTTGATCTCTGGTTCCTCTGCCTTTTCTAAACCCAGCTTGTACACATGTCAATAGGTTATTAATTCATTTAGCAGTTTTCTGTTCCTTACTTTCTCAAATTTACAGTCACTCTGTGCTGTAGTGAGACACAGTTTCAAAGTAAAGATAAAAGGTGAGTTTAGTTTTCTCACTAAAAGTTGTCCTCCAACTGCTAGGATTTTGTGAGAAGTATCTGTTAGAAATTATGTCAAAGCATGTAAGAATGTGTTTCTGGCCCACTTTTATTCCATTTCGTATACCTACATCAATTTGACCAATAGTAGGCTAAGCATAAGGTAATATTTCATCAACATTACCATTATAGTATTGTATTAAAATACATCTCACTTAACCAAAAATGTTAAGATTTTTAAATGCTGTTTAGTAAATATTCATCTAGATTATTTAAACTTGTTTATTTTTTCTCAGAACAATATGCCTAAATTGTACCAATTTTGGTCTTTTTTAAAAAATAAATGTTACTGTAACTTAAAATGCTATTTTTATTGGACTTTTGTGTTCCTTATATAATTTTTCAAAATAAATTAGAAAATCTCCATGTGCAATTTTTGGGTAGGTGTAAACAGTCACTTGACTTTGATTCTTCCTCTGTTTCTTTCCACTCTAAATCAATATGTCCCCATTTCCAGCATACATAATTGCTGTCTGCAATTGTCACTTCTTATCTCACTCTGGATGTTCCTCTTTTGTAGCCACTGTGAATCTCTTCTTCTTTCTTTATTATATATTTCTAACTGTTTCTTTTCACAAAATGTCACTTTCACCAGAGTACTTTTACTATTTCACTTTCTCTGTATATTTGCCTTTTGCCTGGATAGTGTGGTCTTTTTTTTCTTTTTTTCTGTATTACTGGAGATATTAAACACTCAGAATCATAATGAAACATTGTATACTTTAAAATTTCAAATATATATAAGATACACAAAAGAAGTAGCTTGAATGTAAATACACTGCTCAAATGATAGTCATGTAGTGAACACATCTGTGTGAGCACCACTCAGCAGGTACATGCATGGGAAGCTATTTTGGTGCCCTCCTCATAGGGACTATTATTTCAGTTTTGAAACATCCATTCCTCATTAATCATTCAATAAATATTTATAGAACAATATGTTCAAGGTAGTACTCTATCTAGGTGCTGAGGAATAGAAGGAAGATAAGACAAAAGATATTTTCTCATGGAGTTTACATGCTTATGGAGCAGGTAATATGCTTGGTTACAGTCCATTTCATTGGCTTCCTTCAAATAAACCATATTTGAATCAATCATTTAGCTTAAGTGAATTATATCATTTCACTAATAAATATAGCTATTGGGTCATCATTTATATAAGAAATATTATCCTTAATTCATTCATAAACATACATGAATAGTCAAATTTTATTTTATTGATAGTATTGTGATGCATATCGTGTTAATTGAATTGAAGGAATAATTTCAAACTAGCAATTAAATGGGAGAAGGCAATGGCATCCCACTCCAGTGCTCTTGCCTGGAAAATCCCATGGATGGAGGAGCCTGGTGGACTGCAGTCCATGGGGTTGCTGGGAGTTGGACACACCTGATAGACTTCACTTTCACTTTTCACTTTCATGCACTGGAGAAGGAAATGGCAACCCACTCCAGTGTTCTTGCCTGGAGAATCCCAGGGACGGGGGAGACTGGAGGGCTGCTGTCTATGAGGTTGCACAGAGTTGGACACGACTGAAGTGACTTAGCAGCAGCAGCAGCAGCAACCTCTCTTCTAAGCCAAGAATTACCTTAAAAAAACTAAAGAGAGTGTTTTTCTGCATTTTTTTTCCTACAAGATAAAAGGATCTTCAGAATCACTTACAAGAATAACTTTTCCAATGTGAAATCATACTGTATCTCATAATATACCAAATAAGGGTGCTGACAGGTATGAAATTCAAAAGTTACTTGGAGTATTATGCTCACAGGGTAATTGCATGCTGTGTGCATAGAACTCTAGTTTGAGTTGGGCCCATTTGTATGGATTCACAGAATAGAATTAAAATCTTGAAGGTAAACTCATCATCCTCTATCAATAACCAAAGATATAGCTTATTTGAGTCTGATATTCCCTGACATTCTCTTGCATGAATGTGCTGAAATCAGATAAATCTTTAGATTATTTATTTTGAACTATTGGATTTAGGGTAGGGCTTCAAATTTCATTTTTTAGCCTTATTTTTTTTTCCATCAGAATGTTATCTCCCTAGAAAAATCTATGCATGCATTGCTCTATAGAGTTTTTCTCAGAAGTTAAATGTCAAGTGTGTATTTTTTGGACTAATATGGCTGCTGCTAAGAAAAGCATAGAACAGGATGTTTTTTCATTAAAAAAGAATGAATTAATTTGAGGCAAAGTTAGGTTTAAGGAAAGTCTGATATGGTTTGAAGGATTGGTTTTAATTTGAAAGTGTAAAAAACTTAAAAAGTACATTATGCTGGTAAAAGGTGGGGCATGCTCAAAAGACTCAAGCAAAATTATCATGATAAAAACTTTTATCTGGTGGAGAGGAGTATTAAGTGCATGATTCCATTTTTGATGTCTGACTACCGGTAGATTTTAAGCCCCTATTCTTCCTTTTCCCCTGCCCCTCATCTGGGATAGCTGGGGAAAAAAACTTGTTTATCTTCTCACATTTGCTCCTGGTAGGAAGATAAAGCCATGCAATTTTACTTGACAGTAATACTTTTCAGCAGATTCGTTGTCTTATTTCATCCTGTCTTGTTTACTTACTCTTTGGTTGCAATACCTTCTGGTGCATATTAAACAAGTCAATTTTTCAGGTGGACTTTATGATAGTTTAGTTCTATAAAAGTAGGATGAATGAAAGACATTTGAAAATTTTAAATTTTAAAATGATGTCTTGTTGACTGTTCTGAGAACTTGAAAGAAAAAGCAAAATGCTCTAAAATATACTCTCTGTGGTGGATCATGTATGTATGAAAAAATGCCACCTGCTACTTAAATATGTATATTTCAATTAAATGTTACTTTTTTTCTAAAGCCTTTCATAAGCAGCCTGCAGAGCCAGATAAAAACCAACAACCTAGGCACAAGTGGTTAATAGGCATTTACTAGTACTCAAGAGGGCTTCCCTCGTGGCTCAGATGGTAAAGCATCTGTCTGCAATGCAGGAGACCCGGGTTCGATCCCTGGGTTGGGAAGATCCCCTGGAGAAGGAAATGGCAGCCCACTCCAGTATTCTTGCCTGGAAAATCCCATGGATGGCAGAGCCTGGTAGGCATGGGGTTGCAAAGAGTTGGACACGACTAAGCAACTGCACTTTAGTACTCAAGAGGTAATAATAACTCTGCACTGGGAGACTTTTTTCAGGTAGCAGGGAATCTGGAATTTAAGCTTTTATTTTTCCAAATATTGGACTGCCTGCCCATTTGAAGTATCTCACTGAAATAGACTTTTTACTCTCAAGTTTATAACAGTTGGTATTTGTAACAAGTAATATCAAAACTTTAAAGGAGTTTCTACAGGGTTTTCTTCTTTAATATCTGGAAGAAAGCAATATTGTTTAACACTTTTTAGTTTTTCAGTTGCTATTTGGGATATTTATGTTAATCAATTCCATGTTAATTTATGTTAATCAAAATCTCATGGTCAGGTATAATTTACAGAGGCCTGACAACTATCCTAGGCTGATTTCCTGTAAAGCAGAGTCTGAGGCAGGATGGAGTGTACAGGACTGATATTGTGGATACACGTTTGTGTAGAAAGAAATAAAATTAGATTGGAGAAAATAGGAGGTTGTGGTGTAGTAGGACAAAGACCTCAGCCAGTCTAATGGAAAAATTTGGAGTGGAATAGACCAACAGTGTTGACCCAGATTTGATTGACTTGCTTGGACTGGAAACTTCTCATTGACAGACACTGGATGGCAGCTGCTCCTGAGAATGGGATTTGACACTGTGTGAGGTGGTTCTGTGCATGCCCTGGGGCCCCATCTCAGTCATGGATGCCAGTTCTGCCCCCAGGAGCTGGAGACTGAGGGACAGGTATGGATTTTGCTAAGCACCATAGCATTCACACAATCCACCCTTGGGTTATTTTTGCTCAAACCAGCTCATAACAGTTTTGACTGCATGGTTTCTTGAGGTTTTATCTTCAGATATTGCATCTCTATCAGGCACTCATAGCACACCAGGAGGTGTTCTTTAAAAATGTATAATTCTCTACTGGAAATAGCATGGTCAAGGATCCTAAACATCCACATTGTGGTTCTCCCATTTGGCACTGCCATAACTGTGCATAGCAACTTCCTTTTCGACAGACACCCTTTATGATCAGGTATCTTATGCTTTGTGGTCCAAGTGCCAAAGCCACTATGTGCTGTGGAATCCTGCACCACGTTAGGTCTCACTGAGTGCCATCAGCCTTTTATGTCCATCAATATATGACCTGTAGCAGTATCTCCAGGTGTGAAATAGTCTGCCTTTAGAACCTATTCTTCCCACTATACTACAGTGCTTTTCCATTTAGATTATATCCTGAATATCAAGTTCTTAATACTGTTTGTTTTAATTTTCCAAGTATTTTCTTTCATGTATATCACACACCATTGCCAAAGACAATTCATTAAAAATGCATACTGTGAACTGTAGCATACCAATAAAAGAGTACAGTTGACCCTTGGACAGTGCTGGGATTAGGGATGCAGACCCTCTGCACAGTTGAAAATCCACACAGAACTTACAGTCAGCCTTTTGTATAATATATACAGTGTTCTTCTATATCTGTGGTTCCACATCTGTGCACTCAACCATCCACAGATGGAATGGTACTGTAGTATATACTGTTGAAAAAAAACCCACATATAAGTAAACTGCACAGTTCAAACCCATGTTGTTCAAAGGTCAACTGTAGCTATCAAATATGTGCATGTGTGCTAAGTGGCTTCAGTTGTGTCTGACTCTTTGCAATCCTATGTACTATAGCCTGCAAGGCTCCTCTGTCCTTGGGAGTCTCCAGGCAAGAGTCTCCAAGTGGGTTGCCATGCTCTCCTCCAGGGAATCTTGACAATCTACCCAGGGATCGGACCCACATCTCTTATGTCTCCTGCTTGACTGACAGGATCTTTACCACTAGTGTCACCTGGGAAGCCCAGCTATAAAGTAAATGAAGTTTAAATACAAATGAAATGAAATGTCTGTGTGTATCTGTTTAATCACGTCCCTCTTCCTCTGTAGCATAGGTACCAACACTCCTGATATTTGTCTCAGTCAAGCCTTGGATTTCTTTGTAGTTTGTCTCCATTATATTTATTGCAAAAGCAGTATATTATAGTTGCTTTTTTTTTTTTTACTTTCTAGAAATGGAATTTAGCAGTACATTTTATTTTATTTTATTTATTTATTTTTTTGATATCCTAATTTTACTTTTTATTTTTTTGGCTATATACACAGAAGTGGAATTGCTTGATTATTTGGTAATTCTTTTTTTTTTTTTTTTTTTTCCTTTTTTTTTTTTAAATTTATTTATTTTTTATTTTACTTTACAATTCTGTATTGGTTTTGCCATACATTGGCTGAATCCACCACGGGTGTACATGCATTCCCAAACCTGAACCCCCCTCCCACCCCCTCTCCCCACAACATCGCTCTGGGTCATCCCCACTTACCAGCCCCAAGCGTGCCATATCCTGCATCGGACATAGACTGGCAATTCGATTCTTACATGATATTATACATGTTTCAATACCATTCTCCCAAGTCATCTCACCCTCTCCCTCTCCCACTGAGTCCAAAAGTCCGTTATACACATCTGTGTCTTTTTTGCTGTCCTGCATACAGGGTCATCATTGCCATCTTTCTAAATTCCATATATATGTGTTAGTATACTGTATTGGTGTTTTTCTTTCTGGCTTACTATACACAATGGAGTATTACTCAGCCGTTAAAAAGAATACATTCAAATCAGTTCTGATGAGATGGATGAAACTGGAGCCAATCATACAGAGTGAAGTAAGCCAGAAAGCAGTACATTTTAAAAACAATGTTATCTTCTATAACAAGCAAACTCTGAAATATTGAGTAGATCAGAACTATAGGGACTAGTTTCTTATGGGTTCCAACTATTTCTGGTTGATGTTGAATCTCCTCTCAGCAATTACACATGAACTCCAGATCTTTCCATTTTATGACTCTACTCTCTTCAAAGATTTATTTTCAATGTAAGTATATTAATTTGCATCACATCAAGGAAATGGAAAGATCATGGAAAATCAAATATGGCATTTTTTTAAGGGCCACTAGTGAAAATGGTGTGCTTTAATTGACTGTAGTTCTGTTGGCTACAACTCCACTACACAATCACTCTTTCAAGGAAATCTGGGAAACAAAAGGGAAAAGAAGAGTGAGCAAAAGGACATCAGTGTCAGATACCAAGAAATGGAGTCAAATTCTTTATGAAAATTCTCTCCTGACATTTAATCGATGGCTGAAATATGCCATGTTTTATTTAATTGACCTCAAACATATTTAAATATGCCAATATGTTGCTCTCTGAAGCTTTAGCCTGAGGCTAGTGAGGAAGATAAGCATTACACTGTATGCCTCATTCCAGCATTGTGTATTCTGAGACATAAAATGAGTGATTGATCACTGTCAGTAATGTTGGGAACCATACAGGGTATGTTCTGATGAGGCCTTGATTTATGTTATTAGTGTGTAGAGATGCATTACTGGAATATCTCTTAAGTATGAGTGATGCAAGGGATTCCCAGAGTTCCCTGTTCCAAAGATGTGATGTGAAAGTTGTTCAGTTGTGTCCGACTTGCTGTGACCCCATGGACTCCTCCATGGAGTTCTCCAGGCCAGAATACTGGAGTGGGTAGCCTTTCCATTCTCCATGGGATCTTCCCAACCCAGGAATTGAACCAGGGTCTCCCACATTGCAGGCAGATTCTTAACCAGCTGAGCCACGGGGAAGCCCAAGAACACTAGAGTGGGCAGCCTATCCTTTCTCCAGGGGATCTTCCTGACCCAGGAATTGAACTGAGGTCTCCTGAATTGCAGGCAGATTCTTTACCAACTGAGTGATCAGGGAAGCCTGACTCTATAGACATGAGTGTGAGCAAGCTCTGGGAGTTGGTGATGGACAGAGAGCCCTGGTGTGCTGCATTCCATGGGGTTGCAAAGAGTCAGACACAACTGAATGACCGAACTGATCTGAACTGAGGGAACTGAGAACAGGGGAGGCCACCTCCTGTTATGTGTGGACTAGGCCAGAGGGCTCAGGATTGGCTGCATCTATAGCAAGAAGACGTCAGTAACCATGTTGAACTTGTAGGGTATTGCTTCCATGACACAAAGTACAATGGATACTGTGTATATGTATGGATTGAGGTCTCTGAACGTGTGATATCCTTTTATTCAGAAGAGATCATTATGTGGCCAGCGGTTGCTATTCTATTGGAGTGTAATGTGGGTCTGGTGAGGGAAGTTTCTTGCATGAGAAATTTATGGGCAACTATGACCATGATGTGGGTGTCCAGGTTCTCCAAGAGATAAGACATCAAGTTGTTGTGGTTCTGAAGTGAAGGAGTCTCTGAAGGGCACTAGTGGTATAATTTGTCACATTGCTATTTGGATAAATTATAGGAAGGTGTCCCATTTAAGGTTAACCAATTTGCAAAAAAACAGTGTAAATGAGAACTATGTTGCCTCCAAAACCCAGAAAGACCTAAAACTTGGGGGCTGGTTTTAATATCATGGGTACTTAGTTGATCAACAGCTATTTTTTGACATTGTCAATATGAAGCAGGCTTCACATCACCAAGTGTCAGAGATTTAATTGAGGTGGAGAGCATTGCACTATGCATGAGGCAATGGCCTGTCCCCTTTGTAGAGCTCCTGTGTAGGTTTGTCCTGAATCTGTGCCAAATGAAGGTCCTTGGAGGAAGGTATCATTAATGTAATACAATACCTGTGTTTCCAGAGAGAACGAATACACATAAGATCTTGCTTGCAAAGACTGTATGCAGCGGAGAAGCTATTAAGTACACCATGGATTAAGAGTTATTGTGCCCTTTGAAGATGAAAGAATGTGAGACTGAGAGACTGTTGAAATAGACATGCAATAAACACATAAGTCAAAATAGAATGTTTACTGAGTGGGATAATTCAGTAATTCCAATAATATTATATATGAGACTTTAATAAATAAAAGCATGACAGTAAGACTCCAGTAATCCACCATGAGGAAGACACACATTGATTATTTCCATATTTAAGAAGGGGCCAAATTATATTATTAAGTGGAGAGATAATCATTCCTCTATCTAGACCTGGTATATTAACATCTGATCCTTGACATTTCTTTTTCAATCTTGAAAGGCTTGTTAGGCCATATTGACTATTTTAATCTGAGGAATGGTCCTTGGGTTCCATTTTTGTCATTCCAACTTGGAAGAACCAAAAGCTTAATTTAATTTTACTTTATTACTTATTGGATCAGAGTGTTCATGCCAAGTATGGGGTATTTAAGGGCAGTGGATGGTATCACTATGGGGAAGGTAGGCAAGGCTGTAGTTCAGAGGAGGCATGCTTGTGGATAGTTTTTCTGTAACAGAGAATCAGCATCTTTCTTGAAACAGAGGCATTGCAGCAACAGCAGAAGCAGCAACAGAAGATATTTACAGATCTTAGTGAGCCATCTGCTCTTAGGAGTGTGCATCTCAGCACATTCCATAACTACTGCTATATTTTCCTCTTTTCTCTTTCCCCCTCCTCCTTCTTTTTTGACTTCTCTTTCATAAGTGACCACTCGATGGATCTGTATCTCTCACAGGGAGTCATTCTTCTCAGTGTGCATGCATGAAGGTCAGTGTTTGTTTGAGACACACAATCCATGGTATCACAGGATATAGATTTTTTCCTGTATGTAGTATCAGTCACAGATGCCTTGTTTCTTAAAGATTTTTTTTTTAATGTGGACCATTTTTAGTCTTTATTGAATTTGTTACAATGTTGCTTCTCTCTTTTATGCTCTGTTTTTTCTGCCATGAAGCATATGGGATCTTGACCAAGGATCAAGCCCACAACTCCTGCATTGGAAGGTGAAATCTTAATTTCACTGGACCACCAGGCAAGTCTCACAGATGCATTTTAAGACAGAGATTGGCCTGGGCTAAGACACATGACCCAAAGTCACTTTAGGGAGGGCTCTGATCTTATTCTCCTGTCCCTAAATGCCAAACATAGAAATTTCTGACTTAGGTCAGTTCACTCTATACCAGAGACTCAGAGGAACTCACCAATGCAACACAAGGGGCACAGCTGGAAGACTGAGCTAGTCAGCAATCTATAGCCACAAGTACATGTTTGCCTTCAGGCAACAGAGCCAGTTAGCAAAGCAAGAAATTGAAGACCCCAGATGGGTGGGAGTGACCATCGTGTAGTCATCCTGCTTATCCACCAATTGTTGGGACTGCCCTGCAGAGTCTGGAAGAGTTTCACTCCAAATTCCCTTTAGAGGTTGAGGTTTATGATGCGACATAGAGGGCATGAAACGTTTATTGCTTTCAGCATTGAGGTTTGTCTGGAGATCATGGTGTGTCTCTCAAGCAAGTCTGAAATACCTTGAGAAATTAAGGAAAGGAGACTGACTGGCTTGGAGATTTTACTGTGGTTAAAGGATGGGGCTGACTCACATGGATTATTTCTTCTAGCATAAAAGGAAGGAACATGCTTCTTACCAGCTTTCCTAGAAGTGGAACTCAAGGAAAAGAAGGAGAAATGAGGCTTAAAAGCTGTCAGCAGTCAGATATCAAAAATGGAATCAGATGGCATATTCTAGTTCTTTATCAATCAGGGAACTGGATATGGACAAAAGGTAGAGTCAGATTGGATTCAAAGAGATTAATTAAAAGCCTCATTACAGAAATGCTAACAGGGTTAAAGAAACAAATAAGGAATGATTAGGCATGCAAGTTTTAGCCTTTGGTATATTCATTGTCACCCCATGTTTGAAGGGGTCTGGCTTTGACTGGAGTAAATGGGAATGGGCCACCCAGAACAGGCTGTGCTTTTATGGAGAGCCAGCCAGAACTGAGGCAGTAAGGCCACAGAGAAAGCAAGAGATGTCTCTCTCTCTCCTATTACCTTTTGCTGCCATTGATTAAATTCAGCCAGAAGCTAGAGGGAAGGGAAGCTTATGCTGAAACTGTGTAATGGGACTTGAATCCAGCCAAAACCCAGGTTGGGACTTGAACCTATGGTCTTTTAATTAGAATCATGCATCTGGTATCTGGACTTACTGAGGCCCAGGTTCTTTGTGTCTCAGCACAGAAATAATTCAGTGAGAGACAAACTGATAGGCAAGAAATGGATTTATTTAAAGAGAAACACAGAGTGTAGGCCACCTCAGAAGGCAAAAGGCTCTGAAATATGGGGTGGTTAGCTTTTATGGGCTGGGTAATTTTATAGGCTTATGAGTGGGGGATTATTCCAATTCTTTGAGGGGTAAGGGGTGGGTTTTCCAAGAATTTCCAGACCACGTTACCTGCCTCCTGAGAAATCTGTAGGCAGGTCCAGAAGGAACAGTTAGAACTGGACATAGAACAAGGGACTGGTTCCAAATTGGGAAAGGAGTACATCAAGGCTGTATATTGTCATCCTGCTTATTTAACTTATATGCAGAGTACATCATGCTCAATGCCATGCTGGATGAAGCACAAGCTGGAAACAAGATTGCTGAGAGAAATATCAATAACCTCAGATACTCAGATGACAGAAAGCAAAGAAGAACTAAAGAACCTCTTGATGAAAATGAAAGAGGAGAGTGAAAGAATTGGCTTAAAATTCATCATTTAAAAAGCAAAGATCATGGCATCTGGTCCCATCACTTCATGAAAAATAGACAGGGAAACAATGGAAACAATGACAGACTTTATTTTCTTGGGCTCCAAAATCACTGCAGATGGTGACTGCAGCCATGAAATTAAAAGACACTTGTTCCTTGGAAGGAAAGTTATGACGACCTTGACCACATATTAAAAATCAGAGACATTACTTTGCCAACAAAGGTCCATCTAGTCAAAGCTATGGTTTTTCCAGTAGTCATATATGGATGTGAGATTTGGAATACAAAGAAAGCTGAACACTGAAGAATTGATGCTTTTAAGCTGTGGTATTGGAGAATTTTTCTTTGAATTGATCACTGAGGAAGGCTTTCTTATCTCTTCTTGCTATTCTTTGGAACTTTGCATTCAGATGCTTGTATCTTTCCTTTTCTCCTTGGCTTTTCACTTCTCTTCTTTTCACAGCTATTTGTAAGGCCTCCTCAGACAGCCATTTTGCTTTTTTGCATTTCTTTTCCATGGGGATGGTCTTGATCTCTGTCTCCTGTACAATGTCATGAACCTCTGTCCATAGTTCATCAGGCACTCTATCTATCAGATCTAGGCCCTTAAATCTATTTCTCACTTCCACTGTATAATCATAAGGGATTTGATTTAGGTTGTACCTGAATGGTCTAGTGGTTGCACTCATCTCACACACTAGTAAAGTAATGCTCAAAATTCTCCAAGCCAGTCTTCAGCAATACATGAACCGTGAACTCCCTGATGTTCAAGCTGGTTTTAGAAAAGGCAGAGGAACCAGAAATCAAATTGTCAACATCTGCTGGATCAATGAAAAAGCAAGAGAGTTCCAGAAAAACATCTATTTCTGCTTTATTGACTATGCCAAAGCTTTTGACTGTGTGGATCACAATAAACTGTGGAAAATTCTGAAAGAGATGGGAATACCACACCACCTGACCCGCCTCTTGAGACACCTATATGCAGATCAGGAAGCAACAGTTAGAACTGGACATGGAACAACAGACTGGTTCCAAATAGGAAAAGGAGTACGTCACGGCTGGATATTGTCACCCTGCTTAATTAACTTATATGCAGAATACATCATAAGAAACGCTGGGCTGGAAGAAGCACAAGCTGGAATCAAGATTGCCGGGAGAAATATCAATAACCTCAGATATGCAGATGACACCACCCTTATGGCAGAAAGTGAAGAGGAACTGAAAAGCCTCTTGATGAAAGTGAAAGTGGAGAGTGAAAAAGTTGGCTTAAAGCTCAACATTCAGAAAACGAAGATCATGGCATCTGGTCCCATCACTTCATGGGAAAAAATGGGGAAAAAGTGGAAACAGAGTCAGACTTTAATTTTGGGGGCTCCAAAATCACTGTGGATGATGACTGCAGCCATGAAATTAAAAGATGCTTACTCCTTGGAAGAAAAGTTATGACCAACCTAGATAGCATATTCAAAAGCAGAGACATTACTTTGCCAACAAAGGTCCGTCTAGTCAAGGCTATGGTTTTTCCTGTGGTTATGTATAGATGTGAGAATTGGACTATGAAGAAAGCTGAGCACAGAGCAATTGATTCTTTTGAGCTGTGGTTTTGGAGAAGACTCTTGAAAGTCTCTTGGACTGCAAGGAGATCCATTCTGAAGGAGATCAGCCCTGGGATTTCTTTGGAAGGAATGATGCTAAAGCTGAAACTCCAGTACTTTGGCCACCTCATGCGAAGTGTTGACTCATTGAAAAAGACTTTGATGCTGGGAGGGATTGGGGGCAGGAGGAAAAGAGGACGACAGAGGATGAGACGGCTGGATGGCATCACTGACTTGATGGACGTGAGTCTGAGTGAACTCCGGAAGTTGGTGATGGACAGGGAGGCCTGGCGTGCTGCTATTCATGGGGTTGCAAAGAGTCGAACATGACTGAACGACTGAACTGAACTGAACTGATTGGAGAATACTGTTCAGAGTCCCTTGGACTGCATGGAAATCAAACCAATTAATCCTACAGGAAATCAGCCCTGACTATTCATTGGAAGGACTGATGCTGAAGCTGAAACTCCAATACTTTGACCACCTGATGAGAAGAACTGACTCATTTGAAAAGACCCTGATGCTGGGGAAGATTGAAGGCAGGAGGAGAAGGGGATGACAGAGGATGAGATGGTTGGGTAGCATCACCAACTCATGGACGTGAGTTTGAGCAAGCTCCAGGAGTTGGTGATGAACAGGGAAGCCTGGCATGCTTCAGTCCATGGGGTCAAAAGAGTTGGACACGACTGAGCGATTGGACTGAACTGAACTGGATGTATTACAGTAAGCAAATCATGAGGCTTAAGGTCCATGGGAAGTTGAATCTTCCATCATCTTGGACCTAGTTGGCCCTAGCCAGTTATCCTCATATCCTGTGACTATGTCACTCTTTTAAGGCTGTGTCCTGCCCCCTTTCCTTCCAATGTCATGCAATATGTAAAGTCAGCTTCCCCTGGAAACAGAAAGTGTAGAGAAGAAGAGAGAACTGTTATAAGGCTATAAATGGAAAAGTAAGCCAAAATGTAGATATTTTTAAAATATAGAAACCAGGTGTCATGCTGTCCTGAAATCTTTCAACAGTGACCTGTAAGAGTTTTCATTTATATTAGCGTTGACATATTCACGGCTGTATGGGTGCTCTCCAGTCAGTTCCCTTATTGTAGTTATCTTGTTGGTAATTTCACACTATATTAAATTCTCTAATTTTGCTGTCTTTTTACGTGAGATAACAGTTCTCCCTTCCTGTCTTCAAGTGCATCAGGTCTGCTCTTGAAATTTTGTACTTTTATACAGTATACAGGTAATGATAACTGTGTCAAGTTTCCAAACAAAAACAAATAAAAGAGGGGAATAAATAACTAGTGGAAATTTGAATGGAGTCATACAGATTTTTGATCAGTTTGGGGAATACTTATTTATAACTTTTAGTCTTCTGAACCATGATAACTGCACATTTCTCTAATGTTTTCTTCATTAATATCCTTGAAAACTATTATTTTTCTCTTTTCAGGATTTTTAGTACTTTTCTTGCATTTAATCATAGACACTTTACATTTTTTTAAGACCTATAAATTTTATCTTTTAAAAATTCAAATTTTTAAATTTTTTGGTTGCAAATGAAAATAGTTTATTTCCATGTATTGATTTTACAATTATCAGCTTTGCAAAGCTTATATATTTTAATTATTTATGGACTTTTTGTAAGCCATAGAAAATGATCATATGTGAATAATTATATTTTTCTCAATACTTATTTTTTAATAACTTGTCTTTCTCTGCTAGCTAAGAACTCCATTAATTTTATTCCTTTTTAAATATAGAATACTTACCACTAAGAATCCTGTTTATTATATTTTATCAGGAAGCAAAGATGTCTTATTAACTTATTTGTCTAATTACAGAATTCATTTTAAAGTAAACTTTCTATATGTGCTTGAGAAGTAGCTGTACTTTGATACTTTTGATACAGTTATCTAAGCCTGATCCACACACAAAGCTTATTGACTATGTTGCTTAAATCTATATGTTTACTTATTATTCTTAATCTATTATTTATTGCATTAATATTTCTTACCCTGATTGTGGCTTTGTCGTTTTCACCTAAAACTTTCCCCTATACCACATTTCAGTCTCTTATTAGCTGGGCTGATGGAAAATTGACACAAGACAGATTAATAGGAGAAAAACAAGCAAATTTTAATTCATGAACATGAAGGTCTAACAGAAAAGGGACCTAAGGAGTGGCCAAAGCAGGCAGCTTTTATACTTTCTGGAGAAAGAAACAATATGCTTATGAGGAATTGAGAGGATAAAGGAACTTGGGCTTTGTGTGCTCAATTAGTGAAGAATCTAAACAGAGTTTGGGATGGGGTAGTAAATTAAAGATATTACAAGCTGTGAAGTTATAGGCTTCCCAGCCCTGAGTCCCCATCTCTGGTTATAAAGGCATCCTACCTTCAGACACAGGGAATGCACCTCTCACAGGAGGGATTTATTTCCTGTTCTCAGGCAGGCAGAGTCAGAATGACCGTCTTGCACTGGCCATTCTTAGTAACTTTAACTCAAAATAATCAATATGCCATGGAGGCACATTTTGGAGTGGTCTACCCTTGGCCCCAACACCATCTTAATGATGATCTGACTTTTTATCCTTTTGAAATGACCCTCTTTCTTTTGTGACACTTTCTCTTCAAACTTTGAGTCTTAATTGTTTGCTTCGAAATTCTATTACCTAGTTAAATTAATTTTGCTCTCATTATTAATTTATAATTTAGGCAGACTATGTGACGACATAATATTTATTTATGATAATGTATTTGTGATTTGATAAAAATCATCCACTGCTGGATTTATTATTTAAGTTAGTACAGAAATTTCTACCATTACTGTAAATGTCAAAAATTTAGAGTCGTGTGTGTGTATTTGTGTATCCCTAAGTGGGACTTTTAAAAACTATATATTGGAAAAAAAAAAAACTATATATTGATTTATATTGCCATTGTAAAAAGTTTGTGAGATGTAGTTATGAATACAAAAAGAATTAACTGTGTTTTCCCCAAATATTTCTGAAATACAAGTTTGTTTAATGATTGAAATGGTAAATAGATTTATTTAATTGCTAAATAGAAAAGTCCTGTTCTTTCAGGACTAGATTGCCCATTATATGTTCAGTACTTTCACCTATTATGGTGAAACAGTCTTGTACAGTATGTGTGCAGCATCCACACTTAGTTCAAGATTATCAGCCTTTAGCTGTTTTCAAGCACTGAGCCATTAAACAAAAGAGACAGGATGAAGAGGTTTTCAAATCAAGTGAACAACGTAAGGAGCGTCTCTGTCAGTATAAGAATTTTATAAGAAAAGGACAAGCACAATATAGAGTGCTGATTTTTCAACTCTAGTAAGCATAAAAATAAAGTTATAACTCAATGACCTCTGTTTTCTGGATCACTTTCAACACAGATGATTAGACAAGTATCATATTATAGCACAATATCAAAGGAAACTGTTACTCTGTCTTCAAGTTGAGGTTATTTATGATGTGAACAAATGTACCTACATTTACAAAACTGGACACTTTTTTTTAATAAAATAACTTTTAATAGGGTAAAAAATTTATTTCTCATTTTTAACCAGCTTGATATTAGTACATATGGTTGGAGGCAATGGTCAAATTCTGTTTACTTTCTTACACAAAAAAAGCGAAATGGGCCTCAGAAAAGAAAGTACTGCACTGCATTTTATATTTCATTCCATTCAGAAAATCTCTATCCTTATAAAGACACTTGGCATCTCATCTACTGAGATTTCTAAATTTTTATATCTCACATAGTATTTCTGTTTATTGTGAATCCCACTATTTTGATCAAAATAGCTAACATTTTAAGGTGGTAAGTACAGGCAGTAGCTTACTTAGTATTTTATATTTTCAAATGTGCTATCATCACAAAATAATTCAAAAGTTAAAAAAATTGAATGCAGTTCTTTGTGTACACACACCTATACTCTTTGACCATCTAAATATATCAAAACATATAAACACATTTATAAATATTAGTTGTGTTCATTTCATGTTTTTGTATGTGGAAATTGTTGTTTTCACAACAAATCCATACAGTTTGTGCGAAGTATGATAAAATGTATTCAATTACTTAATTTTGTTTCTTGTATTTTATTGTTTTTTAAATTATAAATTGGTTATCCCAAATTATTTTTGCTAAAACCAGCCCGTCACTCAAATGATCCTGTGAATGAAATAAGAAAGAGAGCAAAAGAATACATCTTTGAAGGATAATTCCTTTGAAGCAGTCATTAAAATGCTTTGTCTCCCTAAGTTGGTGATTCTTCTGCCCAGTTGGTCTGAGTAATGATAAGAAGACTAGCAGACTTAAAGAACTCGATGTGCGTCCCTGGACTTGATGGTGTCATTGTTTTGTGACATCTTTCTGCCACACACATTTTAAATGTCAGGCTGGTTGTACTTGCTTCTTTTCTTTAACAGAGGAAAGAGGGAGGCTTCACATGCAGTGAAGCTTTATTACCAATTTCCTGAAGGAAAAGCTATTTCCTATATTCCGCAGCAAGTATCAGATAATTTAGCTGGGCTTGAATCAACTGGAAAGGATACGACTTATGAGGCACCAGCCCCTGGGAATGTGGATCTCAAAGAGGTGATTCTCCAAGAGTTCCCCTGACACTGAAGAAATCTAGCATCTGCCACACAGAATATACAAAACCAGATTGCAGGGACACGTGGCCTGTGAGAATATGTCCTAAATCCTCTGTCACCTCCTCTCCAAGTCCTCCGACCCAGGAACCATGCTACTAAATGGCAGAGCAAGTAAAGCTAGAAAGTGAGTAGAAATTGACATCACACGCTGCCCAGCGCAGGTTTCCTGCCCTGAGTCAGGCCTGAGTTGTAAGACACCAATCTGTAGCTCCCATAAAAACTTGATTAAAAAAAATATGTATTTATAGCAGCCTTATTTGTAGTCCCAAACTGGAAACAACCAAGGTGTCCTTCAGCATCCATACCATGGAATACTACTCAGTGTTAAGAAGAAACAGATGATAGATACACACAACAGTGTGGCTAGGAGTAAGAGAAACAAATTAACCCATAAGGATACATACTTATGAATCCATCTATGTGCCTTTCTTGAAATGGAAAAAAACTATAAATAGAGATAAAAACTTAGTAGTTGCCAGGGCCTAAAGAAGGGATGAGAGTGAGAGTAACGCTAAAAGGTCAGTGGGTATATATATTAAAAACAGTGTGGGAAGAACGTCCATCAAATCTAAGCTAAGAACAGAGTCCCTCATGTTTAACAGCGTACAAGGAATCTTTGTGGTGATGGAAAAGTTTTGTGTATTTATCCTACCTATACCCATGTCCTGTTTATGCCACATATTAACTTGGGGAAAACTGGGTATGGGATACATGGAATTTTTCTCTATTATTTCTAACATATGCACATGACTTTCCTATTATTGCAACAGTTACATCAAAAAAAATGTTTTTCATATAACCAGGATTAATACCTTGAAATTATTTTCTGGTGTATATTTATATGTATATCTTTAAATAGATTATTTTTAGAGCACTTTTAGGTTCATAGCAAAATTGAGCAGAAGATACAGCAAGTTCCTATATACCTTTGTCCCTTGATATACATGATTTCCCCTACTATCAGCATGACCTGCCATACTTGCTATAATTGATGAACCTACATTGGCACACTATAATCACTCAAAGCCCAAGCTTACACAAGGGTTCACTCTTGGTGTTACATATTCTATTGTTGTTTATTGTTGTTTTTTAGTTGCTCAGTCATGTCCAGCTCTTTGCAACCCCCTAGACTGTAGCCCACCAGACTTCTCTGTCCATGGGATTTCTCAGGCAAGAATACTGGAGTGGATTACCATTTCTTCGTCCGGGAGGTCTTCCTGTATGTGTGCCAAGTCGCTCAGTCATGTCTGACTGTTTGCAACCCTGTGGACTGTAGCCTGCCAGACTCTTCTGTCCATGGGATTCTCCAGGCAAGCATATAGGAGTGGGTTTCCATCTCCTCCTCTAGGGGATCTTCCTGGCCCAAGGATTAAATGCACATCTCTACGTCTCCTGCATTGAAAGCAGATTCTTTACCACTGAGCATTGCCAACATCTGATGGATCATCGAAAAAGCAAGAGAGTTCCAGAAAAACATCTATTTCTGCTATATTGACTATGCCAAAGCCTTTGACTGTGTGGATCACAATAGACTGTGGAAAATTCTGAAAGAGATGGGAATACCAGACCACCTGACCTGCCTCTTGAGAAAGGTGTATGCAGGTCAGGAGGCAGAAGTTAGAGTTGGACATGGAAAAACAGACTGTTTCCAAATAGGAAAAGGAGTATGTCAAGGCTGTATAGTGTCACCCTGCTTATTTAACTTATATGCAGAGTACATCATGAGAAACGCTGGGCTGGAAGAAGCACAAGCTGGAATCAAGGTTGCTGGAAGAAATATCAATAACATCAGATATGCAGATGACACCACCCTTACAGCAGAAAGTGAAGAAGAACTAAAAAACCTTTGGATGAAAGTGAAAAAGGAGAGTGAGAAAGTTGGCTGAAAGTTCAACATTTAGAAAACTAAGATCATGGCATCCAGTCCCATCACTCATGGCAAATAGATGAGGAAACAGTGGAAACAGTGTCAGACTTTATTTTTCTGGGCTCCAAAATCACTGCGGATGGTGACTGCAGCCATGAAATTAAAAGACGCTTACTCCTTGAAAGGAAAGTTATGACCAACCTAGACAGCATATTGAAAAGCGGAGACATTACTTTGCCAACAAAGGTCTGTCTAGTCAAGGCTATGGTTTTTCTAGTGGTCTTGTATGGATGTGAGTTGGACTGTGAAAAAAGCTGAGCGCTGAGGAATTGATGCTTTTGAACTGTGTTGCTGGACAAGACTCTTGAGAGTCCTTTGTACTGTAAGGAGATCCAACCAGCCCATCCTAAAGGAAATCAGTCCTGAATATTCATTGGAAGGACTAATGTTTAAGCTAAAACTCCAATACTTTGGCCACCTGATGCGAGGAGCTGACTCATTTGAAAATACCCTGACACTGGGAAAGATTGAAGGCAGGAGAAGGGGACAACAGCAGATGAGATGGTTGGATGGCATCACCGACTCAATGGGCATGGGTTTGGATGAACTCTGGGAGTTGGTGATGGACAGAGAGGCCTGTCGTGTTTCAGTTCATGGGGTCACAAAGAGTTGGACACGACTGAGCAACTGAACTGAACTGAACTGAGCCACAAGGGAAGGCCCCAGTGTTCTTCTTGTCCCAAGGATCAAATATTGACAAGTGTATAATGACATGTATCCACCATGATAGTAGATATCTCACTGTCCTAATAATCCTCTATACTCTGTCAATTCATCCCATCCCAGCTAACCCCTCAGTTCAGTTCAGTTCAGTCGCTCAGTCGTGTCTGACTCTTTGCGACCCCATGAATCGCAGCATGCCAGGCCTCCCTGTCCATCACCATCTCCCGGAGTTCACTCAGACTCATGTCCATGGAGTCCGTGATGCCATCCAGCCATCTCATCCTCGGTAGTCCCCTTCTCCTCCTGGCCCCAATCCCTCCCAGCATCAGAGTCTTTTCCAATGAGTCAACTCTTCACATGAGGTGGCCAAAGTACTGGAGTTTCAGCTTGAGCATCATTCCTTCCAAAGAAATCCCAGGGTTGATCTCCTTCAGAATGGACTGGTTGGATCTCCTTGCAGTCCAAGGGACTCTCAAGAGTCTTCTCCAACACCACAGTTCAAAAGCATCAATTGTTTGGCGCTCAGCCTTCTTCACCTTCCAACTCTCACATCCATACATGACCACCAGAAAAACCATAGCCTTGACTAGCCGGACCTTAGTCAGCAAAGTAATGTCTCTGCTTTTGACTATACTATCTAGGTTGGTCATAACTTTTCTTCTAAGGAGTAAGCGTCTTTTAATTTCATGGCTGCAGTCACCATCTGCAGTGATTTTGGAGCCCAAAAAAATAAAGTCTGACTCTGTTTCCACTGTTTCCCCATCTATTTGCCATGAAGTGATGGGACCGGATGCCATTATCTTCGTTTTCTGAATGTTGAGCTTTAAGCCAACTTTTTTGCTCTCCTCTTTCACTTTCATCAAGAGGCTTTTTAGCTCCTCTTCACTTTCTGCCATAAGGCTGGTGTCATCTGCATATCTGAGGTTATTGATATTTCTCCCGGCAATCTTGATTCCAGCTTGTGTTTCTTCCAGTCCAGCGTTTCTCATGATGTACTCTGCAATATAAGTTAAATAAGCAGGGTGACAATATCCAGCCTTGACGTACTCCTTTTCCTATTTGGAACCAGTCTGTTCCATGTCCAGTTCTAACTGTTGCTTCCTGACCTGCATACAGATTTCTCAAGAGGCAGGTCAGGTGGTCTCATATTCCCATCTCTTTCCTGGTCTGATGCTTTTACTGAACCATAGTTTTGCTTTTCTCAGAGTCATATAGCTGGAATCATACAGTAGTTAATACTTTCATACTGGTTTCTTTCACTTAGTAATGTGTACTCAAGTTTTCTCCATGGCTTTTAATGGCTCATTTCTTTTTTTACTGCTGAATAATATTTTATTGTCTGGATGTATCACAGTTTAATCATCTGTCCGTTTACCAGAAATTATCCTGGCTGCCTCAAAGCCTTGGCAACTATGAATAAAGCTGCAGTAAAAATGTGGATTGGAATTTTTTTGTGGACACATGATGTCACTTCCTTTGGGTGAATACCAAGGACGGATGATTGCCGTCTTATACAGTGGGGAGCATTTTTATGTGTGCAGTAAGAAACTGTCAAAATATCTTACAAAGTGTGCCATTTTGTATTCTCAGCAGCAATATGAGAGTTCCTATTACTTCACATCTTTGCCAGAATTTGATGTTTTCAATAGGGCTTGAATTTTTATTAAGCTAGATATGAATATTTAATCCTTGAAAAATAAAAATGCTTATTAATATTTCAAGGTGACTTGAAAAGTCATGGTATCTTCGCAAAATATCAAAAAAAAAGGGCACAAGAGCAAGATCCATTGAGGGAAAAATAAAATTTGTTAATTTATTATGCTGCTGGTTTTGTTTTTTTCCTGCTCATTCACAACAAGATTAGCCCCTTTTAATTTCCTAGGGAAGTCACTTTTTAGCCATGAGAAAGGTGTCTGGATTCATGTTGCTATGTGGTAGAGGATGAGGCGATGAGAAGGTTAGATGTAGAAGACAAATACTGTGGAATCAAGAGGGACAGGTGAGTGAAAGATGGGGCGGGTGTCTGAAGTGACGCCTGTGTCAGTGCTGAAGTGTCTAGGCACGTTTTCTGTCTCATTTCTGGCCGTGGTAGGAATATGTTCCAAATGCTTTTCAAAGAAAGTACTGGACTCTGCTTGCATTGTGATCTTATTTTAACTGAGAAACTCTACTCACTTGAAGAGAAACTTCTAATGAGGGTAACAAATGTACTCTGGACTCCAGAAACCAGGAAAAATAGGAACAAAAAACAAATGACCAAAAAAAAAAAAAAAAAAAGAAGAAGAAGAAGAAATATTGTAACTACCATTTGATGTATCTCTCCTTAAAAATTCTTCTACTGTGGCTCATTTAAAAAGGCAGTAGAGGATGTGTACTGACATCCACCATGAACATATACTCCAGGTTAAATACATCAACTTTATAAGTAGCATAAAAATAATGCAAACTACAGTGCAAAGCATATAGTTTGTTACAAATTCTCCCCAAGGTTTAGATCAAACTGTTAGCCAAGAATAGAGTGTGATCCATCTTGACCATATTAAATCGTCATTTTCTTTTCACAGGTTAAAGCTAATGCTAGTTGCAGGCTATTCATTACAAGTTGATTGTCAGAATTTTCTTCTGTACCCTAATTGTTAAGAGTTATCTTTGCAAAATATCACTTATGTTTATGTGGTTCTGAATATTTTCTAATGAGCAGTTTTGTTTCTGCTTTTATGAATTCCCCCCATTCTCTCTTATATCATAATTTGTGCCTTTTGGACGTGGACCATTCTTGTTAGCATAGAAATCGACCCTAGTATCTCATCTCTTAAGTAGTCCTCACTGTATCTTATATCACCTTCCAGATACATTGTCCTGTTATTTTTCTACTGTTATTCAAAGTGAATGATTCAAATGAGTTTTCTATGTCCACAGTCTGCATCTTCTCACCCATAATTCTCTCTTTATGTCATATTCCAATTTGGCTTCAGTACTCCTAACTCTGCAGTCTCTTCCTGTCAACTCATCACCACTTCATATTACCAGATCCAGTGTCCTATTATTTGTCCTTACCTAGCAGTCTCAACAGCATTTAACAAATTTAACCCTCTCTTCTTTCTTTTCTTAATATTTGTTTAATTGAAGTATGAGTTGATTTCCAATGTTGTGTTAATTTCCACTATAAAGCAAAGTGATTCAGTTGTGCATGTATATAGCTTTTTTTTTTTCCATTATGGCTTATCACAGGATATTGAACACAGTTTTCTGCACTATACAGTAGGACCTTGTTGTTTATCCATTCTATATACGGTAGTTTGCATCTGCTAATTCCAAACTCCCAATCCATCCCTTCCCACTGCTTTTCTCTTGGCAACTGCAAGTCTATTCTCTATGTCTGTGAGTCTGTTTCTATTTCATAGGTAAGCGCATTTGTGTCACATATAAGTGATATCATATGGTATTGGTCTTTCTCTTTCTAACTTACTTCACTTGGTATGATCATCTCTAGGCCCATCCATGTTGCTGCAAATGGCATTGTTTCATTGTTTTTTTCATGGCTAAATAGTATTTCATTGTATGTGTGTATCACCTCTTCTTTATTTATTCACCTGTCAGTGGACCTTTCTCCTTTTCTTGAAACTTTATTCTGTTTTGTTTTGCTTGTGATGCTCCTCATTTCCTACTTTCATTCTCTTTTCTCAGCTGACTCTTCCTCTGTTTCCAAGCATGTGATAGAATAGCACTGAGCTGATTCCATCATCTCATTTCTATCCATTCTCTTACTCTACCTCTGAGGAGACCTTGTCCAGCCTCAGAGTTTTCAGTTCCAGATACCTATTCACATGTTCCACACAGCTGTCTTCAATGCTGACCACTTCTCAGAGCTCTACATCCTATCCAGTGACCTACTGAACATCTGTGTTTAAAGAATAATCAAATGTAACATGGCTAAAACAAAGTATTCATTCCCCTCAAGACTGCTTGTAATCTGATTTCTCCTTGAGGTGTTCTTTCTCAGATAACAGTACTCTTGATTGCTCAAATCAAAATACAGATATGCTAGTGTTTAAAAGATTTTTCCCCAGTTAAAAATAATTGCAGATTATATATATACATATATACATGTATATATGATAGTGTATTTATCTGTAAAAATCCAATAGTTATATTTGCAGAATAAATGTTTTTGTTTAAAAATTTATGGGATTTACTGTTTAGTGAGTTGTGCTCATTTCCATATGAATTACAAAATCATTTTTAGGTAATTTAATCTTATATGGACCGATTTTTATGTTTTTATGAGTCCAGAAAAATTTAAATAGTAGTGCTATGCATTATGGTTTTCAATGATTTTAAAATATTTTTAAAATTTCCTCCAGGCATTTAACATTGTTTTTATATCATTCATGAATATCAGTATATCAGCCTTAAGGATATAATATACATTGATAAACTTTTCATTTTTCTTATTGCATCAACTAGCATGTAAGGTCTTCAGTAATTTATTGAGTTATCCTATTACAAACCAGACATAATTTTTAAAGTTGTACTAAAAGTATCTTGATCTATCTTTCAAAGGAAAGATAATAGCATTTTCTGAAATAATTTAATTGCTATTTTATTATTTTATATTTTTATTGCCACGTTTTATGTGTTCTTATGGAATTCTGTTATCAAGATCTCTTCTGTTATCCCCTTTATTCAATGTAAAATCATACATGAATACATTTTCCCAATAAATTTAGACTCAAATTCATAACTACTGCTACCTCTGACAATTTTATTAATAATTAAGACAAAGTCTGATCTTAATGCCAGCCTCCTTCTTTCCTGGTTAAACAAATAAATCCTATAGCTTGACTTTTTTCTTCCTAATCAGGTATAATTCTACAGAATTGAGAAATACTCCAATACATATTTTAGGGTATAAAAGCAAGCTTATTAGAACCAAGAAATTCTGTTATGAAGTAATGAATTAGAGAGCATTTCCAATGTTGTAATAAACAGGTTTTAATTGGTATTCAGGCAAGAGAAATCAATTGAAATTCTGAGCATGCTTTTCTTTTAATAATGAACAGTAAAGCCACAGGCAATGCTTAAAAAATTACACATAAATGATAGGAAAGTTTAACAGCTTGGTGTGCCAAACACAATCCCTTGGACTGATGTTCTGAGGAAGCTGCTGTGAACAGAATCATTCCTCATTAAAAGCTGCAGGTAGAGCACGTGTATTTATAAAGTGTTATGAGAATGTTGGCACAAATGATAACTCAAAATCAATTGCTTCCAAATATGGGAAAAAAATAGTAGAATAAACACACTGATTGTGTTGATACTGATACTAATAAAATATATCATTTCAAAAATGAATGGTAGTTAATTAGAATAATCCTTCAGAATGAATATGTATATATACAGATTATAGGCTATTTCATTTCAGCATATTGAAATAGCTTGCCCCAACATCCTAACACTTCACTTATATATATATATATATATATATATACACACACACACATTGTATACTATATATATACATGAAACAACACAGCATTACATAAATCATTGATATCAGAGATAATGAATTGCAACATCAAACAAAAAAACCTACCACCCAAATAAAAATAAACTTCCCCAACCCCCAATCAAACAAAAATAATAGTGTTACTTGAAGAAGGCTCTACAAAAAAAGAAAGGAATAAAAAAATCACACTTAAAATGGATAACACATACTGGAGCATTTTTGTTGTGTATGAAATCATATGAACCATATGTGAGTTGCTGAACTTTGCACAATGTACAAGTAATGAGTAGAATCTATGTTTGATACAGGATACAGGATGCTTGGGGCTGGTGCACGGGGATGATCCAGAGAGATGATATGGGGTGGGAGGGGGGTTCAGGATTGGGAACTCTGGTACACCCGTGGCAGATTCATGTCAATGTATGGCAAAACCAATGCAGTATTGTAAAGCAAAATAAAGTAAAAATAAACATTTATAAAATGCTATAAATAAATAAATAAATAAAAGTCTCTTGAAATTGTTTCATCTCGTGTAGTGAAGTTACTTAACTGTTTTGAAAATTCTTATAACTTTCTAGAAAGTAGTAACCATCTTAGTAGTGTAATTATGTTACAGGCTTTCTCTGAACAAGATTAATCCAGGGATGCAAATCTGTTTTCATCTTTCAACAGTACTTTCTTGTTCTCCTCTCTTTCAGGTTTCTCCCACTCTGCTTCACCTCCTACTCCACATTGTCAGATCTGTCCTCCATCCCTCTTGACTTCTGGTTTGTGCTTATTTCCAGTCAATAACTAAAAGTATCCAGGTTCTTCTAAAGTACTAGATACATTGCCACAGAATGAATTTATGAAACTGTCGCTAAATACTTTTTTGTTTTTATGTATACACTTTACTGAACATGTAACCTCAGTTCTAGTCTGGATTTTTTTCAGTTGTTTACTTGCAAGTGACTAACATTTCCTGCAGTTTATGTGTATGAAACTCTCCTGATTAATATTATTAGTTAATATATGTCTACTCTTACTGAAAACTTGAAATGCAAAGTAGAAGTTACTAATGGTTACTGAACTTAAAACTCAACAAATATACGTCTATGTCCTTTGAAATGATAGGATTTTAAAAATTTTGAGAGATCTGTGCATACAATGAAAGAGTGTTCTCAAAAATTGTTTCTATTTTTTAATACCATAGAAAAATGCTGATCCACTATAGCATTTTCTACTTTAGCACAGGAGCCCAGAAGAAAACTGTTTTTATGATATTTATTCACACTTTCAGTTAATTATTCAGCAGTTATCTGGAATAAAGGACAGAAATGGTAGGAACCTAATGGAAGCAGAAGATATTAAGAAGAGGTGGCAAGAATACACAGAAGAACTATACAAAAAAGATTTTATGACCCAGATAACCACGATGATGTGATCACTCATCTAGAACCAGACATCCTAGAATGTGAACTCAAGTTGTCCTTAGGGAGCATCACTATGAAAAAAGCCAGTGAGGGTGATGAAATTCCAATTGAACTATTTCAAATCCTAAAAGATGATGCTGTGAAAGTGCTGTACTCAATATGCCATAATATCTGGAAAACTCAGCAGTGGCCACAGAACTGGAAAAGGTCAGTTTTCATTCAAATCCCAAATAAAGGCAGCCAGAGAACTCTCAAACTACGCACAATTGCACTCATCTCACATGCTAGCAAAGTAATACTCAAAATTCACCAAGCCAGGCTTCAACAGTACATGAACCATCAACTTCCAGATGTTTAAGCAGGATTTAGACGAGGCAGAGGAACCAGAGATCAAATTGCCAACACCCGTTGGATCATAGAAAAAGCAAGAGAGTTAGAAAATCATCTACTTTGCTTTATTGACTATGCCAAAGTCTTTGACTGTGTGGATCACAACAAACTGTGGATAGTTCTTAGAGATGGGAATACCAGACCAGCCGACCTGCCTCCTGAGAAATCTGTATGCAAGTCAAGAAGCAACAGTTAGAACTGGACATGGAAAAACAGACTGGTTCCAAATAGGGAAAGGAGTACATCAAGGCTGTATATTGTCACCCTGATATTTAACTTACATGCAGAGTACATCGTGCAAAATGCAGGGCTGGAAGAAGCACAAGCTGGAATCAAGATTGCCAGGAGAAATATCAATAACCTCATATATGCAGATGACATCACCCTTATGGCAGAAAGTGAAGAGCTAAAGAGTGTCTTGATGAAAGTGAAAGAAGAGAGTGAAAAATTTGGCTTAAAACTCAACTTTCAGAAAACAAAGATCCTGGCATTCGGTCCCATCACTTCATGGCAAATAGACGGGGAAACAGTGGAAACAGTGAGAGACTTTATTTTGGGGGGCTCCAAAATCACTGCAGATGGTGACTGCAGCCATAAAATTAAAAGACACTTGCTCCTTGGAAGAAAAGCTATAGCCAACCTAGACAGCATACTGAAAAGCAGAGACATTACTTTGCCAACAAAGGTCCATCTAGTCAAAGCGACATTTTTTTCCATAGTCATGTATGTATGTGAAAGTTGGAGTATAAAGAAAGCTGAGCACCGAAGAATTGATCCTTTTTAATTGTGGTGCTGGAGAAGACTCTTGAGAGTCCCTTGGACTTCAAGAATATCAAATCAGTCAATCCTAATGAAAATCAGTCCTGAATATTCATTGGGAGTACTGATGCTGAAACTGAAGCTCCAATACTTTGACCACCTGATGCAAAGAACTGACTCATTAGAAAAGATCCTCATGCTGGGAAAGATTGAAGGTGGGAGAAGGGGATGGCAGAGAATGAGATGCTGGTTGGATGGCATCACCAATTCAATGGACTTGAGTTTGAGTAGGCTCCAGGCTTTGGTGATGGACAGGGAAGCCTGGTATGCTGCATTCCATGGTGTCACAAAGAATCGGATACGATTGAGCAACTGAACTGAACTGAATTGAGGAAACTGACACAGTGCTAGAAAAATAGAGTGAAGATAAGGCAAAAGAAACAGCTATCATATTTCTTTTTTCCATTTATCTTAAGAAAATTCATGTTACAGAAAATTTAGAATAATATGATAAACACTCATATGATATTTGGCACTTGGTTAATTTCACTGTGTTGGCAGTATCTCTTCTTTTTCTTCTTCTTTCTTTCCTCTTCATCTTCCTGTTCTTTCTGTTTCCCTGTCTTTTTGTAGTATTTCTCATCTTTCTTCCAGGATCTAATCAACGTTTATTGATTGTTTTTTGTCATTAAATGTATTCATCTAGAATGGTTCCCTGACTTATTTTGTTTCCTTTTCATGATTTTGACATTTTTCAAGAGTCTAAATTAATTTTCCTTTAGAATACTTCAGGTTCTAGATTTGTCTAAGAGTTTCAGTATTAATATCAAGTTGGTAAAGATACTATATAAATAATCGTGTTTTGTGTATGTGTATGAGTGTTTTCCTTTTTCTGTTTGCATTTCAGTTTTGCCACATTTCTATGGG
The DNA here is from genome assembly GCF_014754425.2 of Oryx dammah. NCBI lineage: Eukaryota > Metazoa > Chordata > Mammalia > Artiodactyla > Bovidae > Oryx > Oryx dammah. The sequence goes on along the minus strand of NW_024070205.1, from coordinate 66,750,192 downwards.
CCTATCTGCAAGTTCACTGATTCTTTTCCTTTTGCAAGGCTTTTATGTGTGTTTTTGTGTTAAACTAGTCAGAAGTTTTTCTGGGTTTCAAGTTATATTATAGCTCTGGCTATTGTCAGTGCCTAAGAAGCTTCTGATCCCCCTAGTTACACCTTGGGTTTACATGGAGGGCTAATTTCAGGGGTTTGTTGTAGATTCTAGTCCCTGTTGGCTTTGAGTCTCCCTCCCACCCCCTTGGCTTTTGGTCTTCCATTTGCACTGCCTCCTAGGACAGTGTGTCCTTGGCAGCCCTCCAGTGGTACTCCGTTGTTGTCTTCCTTGATGCTTGTTAGTTTGGTGCTAGAGGAGGTAGGGGTTTCTCTGATGATTTGATAAAACCTTAGTCTTTTTCCAGATGTGAGCCTCGATCTCAGGGGTGTGGCCTTCCAGGTGTTATACTTCTCCAGATGGAACGTTGGCCCTTCCCGAAGAAGTAGGGATTCTGCTTCTCTCAGAGAATAGCGAACAGTTGATTGATTGAATGATTAAAGTTTTTTTTTTTTTTTTTTCCTCCCAGATTCAGCAAATTTCTACTGGAGCTCGCCAGTTGTTGCCGTTCAGTTACTGAGTTGTGTCCGACTCTTTGGCACAGTTTTTATTATCCTCCCCACTTCAGATTAAGGCTTCTGTTCTATAGAGGGGATTGTAGAGATGGGCCCAGGAGAGTTTTGGTGGTGATTTCTGCTCCTCTCCTCCAGCCAGCACCGTGAGCAAGCATTTTCAGTGAGCTCGCTCATCTTCCAAGTGAGCACCTATTAGAACTCCTGTAGGAAACCTTGCAGACAGTGTGAAACACCCTCCCCTACCCCTGATGCTTTCTTCTCTTACACTAGCCCCTGGTGAACCTTTGACAACTCTCACTGCCTTTAATGGTGTTCCTGATATCTTTCTTTTCCAGGCAAGTAAATGCCCTTGTCCTATTTCTCCCTGGAGGTGAGTGCTTCATTACCTATTTTGAGTCAGTGGTTTGCCTGTGACCTCAGTTCTCTGATGAGTTTAAGAGAAGTTGTTTTAGTTTCTCTAGGTTTTCTCTTGTTATAAATGTGGAAACAGCCCCCTCTTTCCTGCATGCTATATCTCCAAGCCAAAGTTAAAATGTTTAAGGCACCATTCTCCTGTAGCATAAAATGTGCTCATCATAACATCTGGAACATGGCGAGGGCTCATAAATATAAATTCACTCTTTGTTTACTGAACTTGGAAGGATTTTGCCCATTTAAAGCTATTATTTCCAGGAGTGAGAATATTTTAGGATTTCCCACAATAATATAGTGTCAAATAGCTTTCAGTAAGATGTTAATTGATAATTTCTGGCAGCAATGAGGGAGGAGGGATGTAATATTTCTCTATAAAATAATTTGAAAAAGTTGGTAAAGCACATTAAATAACTAAATGGATTTATTTAGTGAAATAATTCTCAGAGCTATTATGCATTATATCTCATGGATGTCGGTGTAGCATACACATAAATTGTGTGTATTTATCATAGAACATCGACTAACATTTTCTAAAAATACCTAAAATTAAAAAAAAAAAAACTGCCTGTAATCTATTATCAATTATATACATCTGTGAGATTGAAGGTATTGAATCTCTGAGACAAAATTTTGTTAATTGGAAGCAAGAAAATTGTATGAAAGTATCAAACATTAAATATATTATTTAAAAATTAGGAAGTACTGATGGTTTTGAGAAGCATCACCCACTAGGGAAGTGTTCATATAGAAGAAAATTCTTCCTGAAATTTCTAAAAAATCACTTAAAAAAATGTGTGTATGTATATATATATATATATATATACATACATATATATATGTATATATATGTATATATATAACTAAACAGTATGTGAACTTCCAGATGTTCAACTGGATTTAGAAAAGGCAAAGGAACCAGAGGTCAAATTGCCAACATCTGTTGGATCATTGAAAAAGCCAGAGAGCTCCTGAAAAACATCTACTTCTGCTTTTTAAGTATGCCAAAGTCTTTGACTGTGTGGATCACAACAAACTGTGGAAAATTCTTCAAGAGATGGGAATATCAGACTACCTTACCTGCCTCCTGAGAAATCTGTATGCAGGTCAAGAAGCAACAGTTAGAACTGGACATAGAACAACAGACTGGTTTCAAATCAGGAAAGGAGTACATCAAGGCTGTATATTGTCACCCTGATATTTAACTTAGATGCAGAGTACATCATATGAAATGCTGGGCTGGATGAAGCCCAAGCTGGAATCAAGATTGCCGGGAGAAATATCAATAACCTCATATATGCAGATGACACCACCCTTATGGCAGAAAGTGAAGAAGAGCTAAAGAGTGTCTTGATGAAAGTGAATGAGGAGAGTGAAAAATTTGGCTTAAAACTCAACTTTCAGAAAACGAAGATCATGGCATCCAGTCCTGTCACTTCATGGCAAATAGATGGGGAAACAGTGGAAACAGTGACAGACTTTATTTTTTGGGGCTCCAAAATCACTGCAGATGGTAACTATAGCCATGAAATTAAAAGATGCTTGCTCCTTGGAAGAAAAGCTATGGCCAACCTAGATAGCATATTGAAAAGCAGAGACATTACTTTGCCGACAAAAGTCCATCTAGTCAAAACTATGGTTTTCCCAGTAGTCATGTATGGATGTGAGAATTGGACTAAAAAGAAAGCTGAACACTAAAGATTTGATGCTTTTGAACTGTGGTGTTGGAGAAGACTCTTGAGAGTCCCTTGGACTCCAAGGAGATCCAACCAGTCTATCCTAAATGAGATTAGTCCTGGGTGTCCATTGGAAGGACTGATGCTGAAGCTGAAACTCCAATACTTTAGCCACCTGATGCAAAGAACTGACTTATTGGAGAAGTCCCTGATGCTGGGAAAGATTGAAGGTGGGAGGAGAAAGGGATGACAGAGGATGAGATGGTTGGATGGCATCACCGATTCAATGAACATGAGTTTGAGTAAGCTCTGGGAGTTGGTGATGGACAGGGAAGCCTGGTGTGCTACAGTCCATGGGCTTGCAAAGAATCATACATTACTGAGTGACTGAACTGCACATAAAATTTATTAATATGTGCAGAAGAATCTAATAATTATAAATGGACTGGAGACTTTATAATATATACACTTTAATTTCTCTTTGAATTATTTTTGTTTAATCATTTACTATTTATGTTTGCTATGAGATATTCTTACCTTACCTTTGCCTCAATCTATTTTGACTGTAAATCAGTTTCATTCCATTTGCCCATTAGGACAAGATTGTCAATTCTACACCCATTTTCCCTTACAGAGTCTCATTTGAGGAGTGGGTGATATATTATGTTCCCTAAAACACAGCCTTATTTTGGCTCATTATTAAATTTAACAACTATTGAGCTTGAAAGTTAGAGGGTTTTAATGGGTACCTTTGTCACTGTATAGATTAGATTCATGACATAACTTATGTCTCTGGAGGATGTGTTGAACAAAGTAAGTCAAACAGTTCAATCTGAACAGTTTCTTGAATCAGAGTGTCTTTTCTCTCTCCTGAAGTTTTCTGTGTCAAATGCAAATAGAAAGAGAACATGAGAACGACATCTTTCCTAATCATAAGTGTCACTTAGCTAATGTCTAATCTGGGTGAGAGTCTCTTGCAGTGTTGTAGTTCTCTCTGCATAAGACAACAAGGGCTGAAATTTCTAATGAAGAAGAAGAAACAAAAATATTTTTAATATAGGTCAATGTATGGCAAAAACCACTACAATATAAAGTAATTAGCCTCCCATTAAAATATATAAATTAAATAAATAGATAGGTAGATTCAAAAATTTAATAGATTAGGGTTTTGTGAGTTGAAACTCCTTTGTCAAACCAAGAAATTCAGTTTCAAACTGAATTGGAATTTAATGTTAATAACCATATTACCATTAAATATAAATGGGATTACTATTAAGAATGTAATAAAATTCAGTACAGTTCTCATTAATGGTTTTCATTCCTAATCCTAGTTAAAAGTATGGGAATGTACTTGGAAGTGTTTCTTATAATAGAAAAAAAAAAAAAGGCTCAGAAAAGAAACACTGATTGGTGAACTCAATTTTCTTGCTCCTTACTTCTATTAAACATATTGTCAGGAAAAGCATCCATTGATTTTGATATGGTCCTTGGATGAACAGAAGGTAGAGTTCCAAACTTGCTAATGAATTTTCAGTAAAACAACTTTAAAAGATATAATCCTAATTTTTTCTTAGTTGTATAAACTTTGGAAGGATAAATGACATTACTGTTCCCTAGTTTCCTCACCTGGTAAAGGGAATTGTGTGAATACTTGATGTAGAATGTTTTCACAAGAATTTTTGTTAACTGATTTATTTTGGGAGCCATGTATTTTGATCTGGACCATTATTTTGTTTTTCAATTATTGTTAACTATACTAATATTCCCAGTCATCCAATTTGTTTCCTTCATATAGGCTTCATTCTCCCTTATGAATCTACTCATTATTAATAAGTTATCATCTGGCCTTGGCAGACTATATTTTCTTCCTTTTTTTTCTCTCCTTTTCAGTTGTATTGAGATATAAGTAGGATGCAGTAATAGATAAGTTTAAAGTGTGTAGCAGAATGGTTTTGATTTTAATGTATCATGAAGAGATTATCATAAATTTAAAGAACATCCATAATCCCACATGGACATAAATATAAAGAAATAGAAAAAAAATGTCTTCTTTTGATGAGAACTCTTGGGATTTACTTTTAACATTCATATGTAACACAGAGCAGTTCTAATTACATTCATCAAGTTGTAGGTTACATTTCTAATGTTTATTCATCTTATAACTGGAAGGTTGCACATTTTGAATGCTTACACCCTATTCCCATTCTCCTGACATCCCCACCTCTGGTCATCACAAACCTTACGCCTGTTTGTCTGTTGGCTTTTGAAGCATAATTGACCTACAGTTCAGTTCAGTTCAGTTCAGTCATTCAGTCGTGTCTGACTCTTTGTGACCCCATGAATCACAGCACGCCAGGCCTACCTGTCCATCACCAACCCCCGGAGTTCACTCAGATTCACGTCCATTGAGTCAGTGACGCCATGCAGCCATCTCATCCTCTGTCGTCCCCTTCTCATCTTGCCCCAAATCCCTCCTAGCATCAGAGTCTTTTCCAATGAGTCAACTCTTCGCATGAGGTGGCCAAAGTACTGGAGTTTCAGCTTTAGCATCATTCCTTCCAAAGAAATCCCAGGGTTGATCTCCTTCAGAATGGACTGGTTGGATCTCCTTGCAGTCCAAGGGACTCTCAAGAGTCTTCCCCAACACCACAGTTCAAAAGCATCAGTTCTGCGGTGCTCAGCCTTCTTCACAGTCCAACTCTCACATCCATACATGACTACTGGAAAAACCATAGCCTTGACTAGCTGGACCTTAGTTGGCAAAGTAATGTCTCTGCTCTTTAATATGCTATCTAGGTTGGTCATAACTTTTCTTCCAAGGAGTAAGCGTCTTTTAATTTCATGGCTGCAGTCACCATCTGCAGTGATTTTGGAGCCCAAAAAATAAAGTCTGACACTGTTTCCACTCTTTCCCCATCTATTTGCCATGAAGTGATGGGACTGGATGCCATTATCTTCGTTTTCTGAATGTTGAGGTTTAAGCCAACCTTTTCACTCTCCTCTTTCACTTTCATCAAGAGGTTTTTTAGCTCCTCTTCACTTTCTGCCATAAGGGTGGTGTCATCTGCATATCTGAGGTTATTGATATTTCTCCCGACAATCTTGATTCCAGCTTGTGTTTCTTCCAGTCCAGCGTTTCTCATGATGTACTCTGCATATAAGTTAAATAAGCAGGGTGACAATATACAGCCTTGACGTACTCCTTTTCCTATTTGGAACCAGTCTGTTGTTCCATGTCCAGTTCTAACTGTTGCTTCCTGACCTGCATACAGATTTCTCAAGAGGCAGGTCAGGTGGTCAGGTAGTCCTGTGGCCACTGCGGAGTTTTCCAAATTTGCTGGCATATTGAGTGCAGCACTTTAACAGTATCTTCTTTCAGGATTTGAAACAGCTCCACTGGAAGTCCATCACCTCCACTAACTTTGTTCATAGTGATGGTTTCTAAGGCCCACTTGACTTCACATTCCAGGATGTCTGGCTCTAGATGAGTGATCACACCATTGTGATTATCCAGGTCGTGGAGGTCTTTTTTGTACAGTCCTTCTATGTATTGTTGCCACCTCTTCTTAATATCTTATGCTTCTGTTAGGTCCATACCATTTCTGTCCTTTATTGAGCACATCTTTGCATGAAATTTTCCCTTGGTATCTCTAATTTTCTTGAAGAGATCTCTAGTCTTTCCCATTCCGTTGTTTTCCTCTATTTCTTTGCATTGATCACTGAGGAAGGCTTTCTTATCTCTTCTTGCTATTCTTTGGAACTCTGCATTCAGATGCTTATATATCTTTCCTTTTCTCCTTTGCTTTTCACTTCTCTTCTTTTCACAGCTATTTGTAAGGCCTCCCCAGACAACCATTTTGCTTTTTTGCATTTTTTTTCCAATGGGGATGGTCTTGATCCCTGTCTCCTGTACAATGTCATGAACCTCATTTCATAGTTCATCAGGCACTCTATCTCTCAGATCCAGGCCCTTAAATCTATTTCTCACTTCCACTGTATAATCATAGGGATTTGATTTAGGTCATACCTGAATGGTCTAGTGGTTTTCCCTACTTTCTTCAATTTAAGTCTGAATTTGGCAATAAGGAAGGGGGTCATGATCTGAGCCACAGTCAGCTCCCGGTCTTGTTTTTGCTAACTGTATAGAGCTTATCCATCTTTGGCTGCAATGAATATAATCAACCTGATTTCAGTGTTGACCATCTGGTGATGTCCATGTGTAGAGTCTTCTCTTGTGTTGTTGGAAGACGGTGTTTGCTATGACCAGTGCATGTTCTTGGCAAAACTCTATTAGTCTTTGCCCTACTTCATTCCGCATTCCAAGGCCAAATTTGCCTGTTACTCCAGGGGTTTCTTGACTTCCTACTGTTCATTCCAGTCCCCTAAAATGAAAAGGACATCTTTTTTGGGTGTTAGTTCTAAAAGGTCTTGTAGGTCTTCATAAAACCATTCAACTTCAGCTTCTTCAGCGTTACTGTTTGGGGCATAAACTTGGATTACCATGATATTGAATGGTTTGCCTGGGAGACGAACAGAGATCATTCTGTTGTTTCTGAGATTGTGTCCAAGTACTGCATTTCAGACTCTTTTGTCGACCATGATGGCTACTCCATTTCTTCTGAGAGATTCCTGCCCGCAGTAGTAGATATAATGGCCATCTGAGTTAAATTCACCCATTCTAGTCCATTTTAGTTCTCTGATTCTTAGAATGTCGACGTTCACTCTTGCCATCTGTTGTTTGACCACTTCCAATTTGCCTTGATTCATGGACCTGACATTCCAGGTTCCTAGGCAATATTGCTCTTTACAGCATTGGACATTGCTTCTATCACCAGTCACATCCACAGCTGTGTATTGTTTTTGCTTTGGCTCCATCCCTTCATTCTTTCTGGATTTATTTCTCCACTGATCTCCAGTAGCATATTGGGCACCTACTGACCTGAGGAGTTCCTCTTTCAGTATCCTATCATTTTGCCTTTTCATACTGTTCATGGTGTTCTCAAGGCAAGAATACTGAAGTGGTTTGCCATTCCTTCTCCAGTGGACCACATTCTGTCAGACCTCTCCACCATAGCCCACCCATCCAAGGTAAGGAGCAGTGGCTGTGCTTTGCTGGAGCAGCCGTGAAGCGATACCCCATGCCCAAGGTAAGAGAAACCCAAGTAAGATGATAGGTGTTGCAAGAGGGCATCAGAGGGCAGACACACTGAAACCATACTCACAGAAAACTAGTCAATTGACCTACAGCATTATGTTAATTCTTGTTACACAGCATAATGATTAGATATTTGTATACATTTCAAACTGATCAGCAAAATAAGTTAAAATATATCACCATGAAAAGATATTAGATATTACATAGTTACTGACTATATTCCCCACACTGTACATTTCATGAGTCATTTGTTTTACAACTACAAGTCTGTACTTTTTAATTTCTCACACCAATTCTTTCCCTTTCATTCCTTCTCCCTTCTGTAACCACCTGTTTGTTCTCTGTATTTAAAACTATATTTCTGTTTACGTTTGTTCATTTCTTTTCTTTTAGATTCCACATAGAAGTAAAATCATACAGTATTTGTCTTTCACTGTCTAAGACCAAACCCTTTTCTCATCTTGTCTTTGCAGGTTGTATTTTTATTGTTTAGCCAAATAAAATCATGTTTGTCATTTCCATCCCATCAGTTGGGGCAATTGTAGAGTTGTACAGATAGCTTGGAGAGCCTCAGTATTTTGGGGAAATCCTTCCCAAATCTCCAGTGATTGAAGTTTGTTCTCTGAAGAATGTTCTAGAAGCCCTGGTTCTGCCCTGTATCCGTTCCCAAAACCTTCATTTTCTCCCCAAACTATTGCTGACATCTGTGTATACCACAATAATAAAATAAGCATTAACTCCAAAATGATAAATAATGCAATGTAAATGGTCAGTTTTATCCCTCATCTTCAGACTCAATGTATTTACATGATTGTATCATTTACCAAATTTTAGAGCAACACTTACTGATTTGTCATAAGTTTCCATGTCACCTAGGTGGTAACTCACATGTACCATCCACATGAACATACATTTATGGCATTTGTTCCAGCCCAGGCAGAATCCTCTGAGATTTGAGGGTATTTGTGGGTTTCACTTGTTCCTGTTGTGAAAGTAGAAGAGAAGGAATGAAGCAAGTAAGGTCTGTTGACGACTGGACACAGAATTGTATGGTGATGTTTTCCCTTCATTCTGTTAGTCAAAGCCAACTCACAGACTGAGTCTAGGTTTGAGACATGAGGGAAAGAATTCATCTTAGATGGGAAAACCTGCAAAAGTTACACTGAAAAAGGCTGTAGATATAGAAAGTGTTACTAATCCTTTTGGCTTCCCAAGAGACTCAGTGGTAAAGAATTGACCTGCTGATACAGGAGACATGGGTTCCATCCCTGGGTCAAAAGGATCCTATGGAGAAGGAAATGGCAACCCACTTCAGTACTCTTGCCTGGGAAACCCCATGGACAGAGGAGCCAGGTGGGCCACAGTCCACGGGGTCAGAAAAGTGTTGGACATGACTTAGTGACTAAACAACAAAATCAACTGATCTTTCTGTGCCTCTTGTGGGGTGTCATTCAGTCTGAAGCCACAGAATAAGACCAAGTTGGGTTCAGAAGCAAAGGAAAGTTTATTCTTTGATCAGAGAATGGACTGGTGTGAGCTCTGCTCTAGAATACAAGCTCTCTGGACAGGCTGTGAGTGGGGCTACCTTCTAGGGTTCTCTCCGAGGATGAGGGGTGGGGTTCTCTTGGGGCTGGCACAGTTGTTCTGCTCCTAGCCCATATAGAGCACTGAGAGGGGTGTCTCTGCACACAGCCACTGCCGCCATCTTGGATAGAGTGTCACACACAGCATATGCACACAGTCCTGAGCACAGGTGCTGAAACAGCAGTTTAGCACCAGGAACTCTGAAAGGATAGATGTGAGGCCTCTGCACAGCCTCCTGTGAGCAGTTGAAACTAGACTAGGCACAAAGGAAAATAAAAAGGTTACTCTTTATTACCAAGTTTCTATTTTTGTTTCCTAGGAATTGTTAATTGCCTTTGTTGGTGACAAAAGGGGAATAATTGTAGACTTTTTTTTTCTTGTATATAATTTACAATTGAAAGTGATCTTGCAGTTGTAACTACAGATAATAAGCAAATACTATTTTGTTGATTCTTGGATAGTTATGTTTATGAGGGGGCTAATCTCTTATCCTTATGGTTTGGGAGGAATCTGTAATACCTATTTTGTGAATAAAGATAAGCAGGCAATTAGATTTTATCATATCCTCATCTTCCCCTGCAGTACAATTACTAATTACCTCCAGTTTCTCTTGTCAGAAAGTTGTGAGTCATCTTGTAAATCTCTTTCAAACACATCCTCTGTATCCAGTCAATACAAATCCTAATTCCTACCAATTCTACACCAGTGTTTCTGACACTCTATGCTACCCAGACTTCCCTATATTACTGTAAACTAAGTGCATGCTAGCTGGTCTTTGGTCATTCTCTTTTACCCCAATCCCAAATCACAGTGAGCCAAATATTCGATATAAATCTTGTGGCGATCCTCTGCTGAAATGCTCTTCACTGAATTGTCATTAACTTTAGAATAAAAACCAGACAAAATTCTCCATCAAACTTGAGTGAATAATACATGATATAACTGTTCTGTAATTCTGAAACTTTTATTTTAGTTTTTTTTTCCATTTTCTAGAAGTTTCAATCATATTCACCTTATTTCAGTTTCTGAAAGGAATCATTTTTTTCCTCAAGATGATTTTTGCATTTATTCATTGTTCCTTCTTCCCTTGCAACCCAGTTTAGATTCCATGTGTGTGTATTTTTTTCATTCTCCAAAAGTTTTTTTTTTTTTTTCTGTTACTACATTTAAAATTTGTCTCTCTCCAATTCTTTTCAAATTCTTTGAGTGTCATGTTCGTCTCTGACTCTGTAGGGTTTAGGCACAATCCCTGGCATATATTATAGGCTAAATTAATTTGATTGTTATTGAATAGAGGTATTAAACAATTATCTCTTAAAAATAATTTTGTGTATATTTGCTAGTTGCTCAGGAAAGCAAACAAGCAGAGTTTTGGGGTTTGGGGTTGTTGTTGTTTTTTTTTTGGTCATTGTCTGGTTTCTCTGCATTTCTTGGCAGGGCCTTCTATAAATGACAGATGTTTATTTTTTTATTTTTTTAATCCTAAGTATTTTAACTTTATTTCTTACTCTTTTTTTAAATTTATTTATTTTTTTATTTTACTTTACAATTCTGTATTGGTTTTGCCATACATTGACATGAATCCACCATGGGTGTACATGCGTTCCCAAACATGAAATTTTAGCCTTGAGCACCTAGAAAAATAGAATACCTTACTTTCTGATATAATGTTGAAAGGATCTGTCTTTTTAATACACCCTTTAATACACTCTTTTATTTCAGAAGGCCTCTGGGCATGGGATATTATATTTCTTTATAGTTTATTTATATTTCTACTTAGTGATCTTAATACTATAAAATTTAATTTAATTTTACCTTCCATAAAACTCTAAGTTGATGTTATACAACAGAAATCTCTTCTGAGTGGTTAGGAATATTTCACCTGTTGCTTGTGATATTACTACAGAAAAAGTAAGAAATGAGAGATCTGTATCCAGATTTCACGTCCTTCAAGAAATTTTAGGAAGCTTGTTATCTTCAACTGCTCTATCAGCAAGTGTTTTAAATTGGATTCTGTATAACTGTAATTGGGGACATCTATAATCTAAAAGTGTTATAGATATTTTAAGCTTTTTTCTGTTATCCCCCTCATCCATCTCTCTCTCTCTCTCTTTTTTTTCCAAACAATAAAAACCAAGCAACCCTCCTGCAAGCACCTCTGCATTAAATTATATCCTATCTTGTTTACTATTTGTATCTTAAAATAGCAAATTTGAAATCATAAGCATCTTAACATAAAGGAACACAGTCAGCTGTGTTATAGAATTTCTTAAATTTTTTTTTTTTTAATGTCTGATGTTAGGCTGAATGTTCCATAGCAAATTGAACTCAGCTAGTCACAACTGAGATAGAGGGACAGAGATGGAAAGCAGGTCAGCTGCCCTAAGATACTGATTAAAATGAGTTTATAGTGTTTAACCAAAGTGAACCCATATCTGTTTAAATGTCCAGAGAAATCAAATGAATTTGTAGTGTAGTCTGAAGTTAGGGAGCATGATACTTCCAGCTTTGTTCTTTTTTCTCAATATTGCTTTGGTTATTCCAAGTCTTCAGTGGTCAAAAATAAAGTTAAGCTTATTAGCAATATGCAGAGTGGTGGACAGCATGTAGAATCAGTAGATTTCTATACTTTAATAATTGATCAAACAGAGCAAACTTTATTATAAAATTATGTGTAGAACAATGATTGTGTGTGCTGTCACTCAGTCATGTCCAACTCTTGTGCACCCATAGACCATAGCTTGCCAGGTTCCCTTGTCAGGAGATTCTCCAGGTGAGAATGCTGGAGTGAGTTGTCATTTCCTCCTCCAGGGGATCTTCCCAACTCAGAAATTGAACCTGGGTCTCCTGCATTGCAGGCAGACTCTTTACCAACTGTGCTATCATGGAAGCCCTAGAACAATGGTTGGTACACTTCAAAAAAGAGCTAAAAGTATCTATATCAACCCTTCAATCACTCAGGATTAGTTTTTAAACAGGAGCTATAATTTGGCACAACTCAATATTTCCCCAGAATATATGCATATATATACATCATTTGTGTGTGTCCTTAGTCTCTCAGTCGTGTCTGACTCTTTGTGACCCCATGCACTGTAGCCCGCCAGGTTCCTCTGTCCATGGGATTCTCCAGGCAAGGATAGTGGAGTGGGTAGCCATTTCCTTCTCTAGGGGATCTTCCCGGCTCAGGGATTGAAACCAGGTCTCCTGTATTGCAGGTAGATTCTTTAATGACTGAGCCACCAGGGAAGTCCCATATATATGTGTGCATACACACACACACACACACACACACACACACACACACACATGGGTGTGTACCAACAATCCGTGTATTTTTATTTGTTTTAAGTAGATTTGCAGTTCTTCTAGACTATTAAAATAAATGACTCACTTTTGGTAAACACTTGACCTTTTGGTGGCCTACTGAGGAAACGATGCATATAAATTTTCATTATCGTGAGTATAGTGGTACCTGTTACCCTTTAATAGGTGAATTTTTCTTACCTTAAAATGTGAGTAATCCAGAGTCTCTTTGTGTGCAAAAGTTAATAAACGTTTTAAAAGTATCAAGATTATAATAAATTACAAAACCATTTTATATGCCTTATTAAAAGTCTTAACTTTTTAGCTAAAAGCACTACACAGACTTTGGTCTAACTCAGCATTGTACTTCTGCAGTTTCAGTCCTGGACTTTTTAGTCTATTACATTGATCATTCATGTGTTCATTCATTTGGCAAGCAACTAAGTGTTGTTGATAACACCATGAACACACAATTCAAGATTCCAGCCTTTCTATGGCTTCAACCTAGCATCCAGGACACAGTAGTGAGACATGGAAGGGAAAGCAGGATATTAAAGTGTAAAGCAGTAACTGCTAGGCCAAGGGATTGCCTAGTACTGTGTGAGATTCCTAGGATTTCTGGAAATTGCAATAATCAACCTGGAACCTTAAGTGGAAATTGACCTATTTGGGGATTTTTAGATAATAAGAGTTGAGGAAACGTGCCCAGTCAGTTCCTTCAGTTCAGTTGCTCAGTCATGTCCAACTCTTTGCGACCCCATGAATCACAGCACACCAGTCCTCCCTGTCCATCACCATCTGCCAGAGTTCACTCAAACTCACGTCCATCGAGTTAGTGATGCCATCCAGCCATCTCATCCTCTGTCCGTCCCCTTTTCCTCCTGCCCCCAATCCCTCCCAGCATCAGTCTTTTCCAATGAGTCAACTCTTCACATGAGGTGGCCAAAGTACTAGAGTTTCAGCTTTAGCATCATTCCTTCCAAAGAACACCAAGGACTGATCTCCTTTAGAATGAACTGGTTCGATCTCCTTGCAGTACAAGGAACCCTCAAGAGTCTTCTCCAATACCACAGTTCAAAAGCATCAATTTCTCAGTGCTCAGTTTTCTTCACAGGCCAACTCTCACATCCATTCATGACCACTGGGAAAACCATAGCCTTGACTAGATGGACCTTTGTTGGCAAAGTAATGTCTCTGCTTTTCAATATGCTATCTAGGTTGGTCATAACTTTTCTTCCAGGGAGTAGCAGCTTTTAATTTCATGGCTGCACACACCATCTGCAGTGATTTTGGAGCCCTCCCAAAATAAAGTCTGACACTGTTTCCAATGTTTCCCTATTTATTTCCCATGAAGTGATGGGACCAGATGCCATGATCTTCGTTTTCTCAATGTTGAGCTTTAAGCCAATTTTTTCACTCTCTTCTTTGAATTTCATCAAGAGGCTTTTTAGTTCTTCTTCACTTTCTGCCATAAGGGTGGTGTCATTTGCATATCTGAGGTTATTGACATTTCTCCTGGCAATCTTGATTCCAGCTTGTGTTTCTTCCAGTCCAGCGTTTCTCATGATGTACTCTGCATATAAGTTAAATAAGCAGGGTGACAATATACAGCTTTGACGTACTCCTTTTCCTATTTGGAACCAGTCTGTTGTTCCATGTCCAGTTCTAACTGTTGCTTCCTGACCTGCATACGGATTTCTCAAGAGGCAGGTCAGGTGGTCTGGGATTCCCATCTCTTTCAGAATTTTCCAGTTTATTGTGATTCACACAGTCAAAGGCTTTGGCATAGTCAATAAAGCAGAAATAGATGTCTTTCTGGAACTCTCTTGCTTTTTCCATGACCCAGCATATGTTGGCAATTTGATCTTTGGTTCCTCTGCCTTTTCTAAAACCTGCTTGAACATCTGGAAGTTCATAGTACATGTATTGCTGAAGCCTGGCTTAGAGAATTTTGACTATTACTTTACTAGCATGTGAGATGAGTGCAATTGTGTGGTAGTTGAGCATTTTGGGCATTGCCTTTCTTTGGGATTGGAATGAAAACTGACCTTTTCCAGTCCCGTGGCCACTGCGGAGTTTTCCAAATTTGCTGGCATATTGAGTGCAGCACTTTCACAGCATCATCTTTCAGGATTTGAAATAGCTCAACTGGAATTCCATCACCTCCACTAGCTTTGTTCGTAGTGATGCTTCCTAAGGCCCACTTGACTTCACATTCCAGGACATCTGGCTCTAGATGAGTGATCACACCATCGTGATTATCTGGGTCATGAAGATCTTTTTTGTATAGTTCTTCTGTGTATTCTTGCCATCTCTTCTTAATATCTTCTGCTTCTGTTAGGTCCATACCATTTCTGTCCTTTATTGTGCCTATCTTTGCATGAAATTTTCCCTTGGTATCTCTAATTTTCTTCAAGAGATCTCTAGTCTTTCCCATTCTGTTGTTTGCCTCTATTTCTTTGCATTGATTGCTGAGGAAGGCTTTCTTATCTCTCCTTGCTATTCTTTGGAACTGTGCATTCAGATGCTTATATCTTTCCTTTTCTCCTTGGCTTTTGGCTTCTCTTCTTTTCACAGCTATTTGTAAGGCCTCCCCAGACAGCCATTTTGCTTTTTTGCATTTTTTTTCCATCAGGATGCTCTTGATCTCTGTCTCCTGTACAATGTCACGAACCTCAGTTCATAGTTCATCAGGCACTCTATCTATCAGAGCTAGTCCCTTAAATGTATTTCTCACTTTCACTGCATAATCAAAAGGGATTTGATTTAGGTCACACCCTTGTCTAACTCGGACTTCCGTAGTAAGCTCAGATGGTAAAGTGTCTGCCCACAATGTGGGAGACCTAAGTTTGATCCCTGGGTTGGGAAGATCCAGTGGTGAAGAAAATGGCAACCCACTCCAGTACTCTTGCCTGGAAATTTCCATGAACTGAGGAGCCTGATAGGCTACAGTCCATGGGGTTGAAAAGAGTTGGACATGAGTGAGTGACTTAACTTTCACTTTCACCTTCACTTGTCCAATGAAACTAAGCCATGCCCTGTGGGGCCACCCAAGAGGGGTGGGTTATGGTGGAGAGGTCTGACAGAATGTGCTCCACTGGAGAAGGGAATTGCAAACCACTTCAGTATTCTTGCCTTGAGAACCCATGAACAATATGAAAAGGCAAAATGATAGGATACTGAAAGAGGAACTCCCCAGGTCAGTAGGTGCCCAATATGCTACTGGAGATGTGCCCAATAGAAAATTCTTAAAAAGCATGAGATAGCAAAACATTTCTTCCTGGAGGAGCTTAAAGAAGTTTAGTAAGCCTGGATCTCCGTGAATGGTCTTATTCCATCATCAGTGTCTTGGTAAACTGTTCATGAGCAGTGGTATGGTGTATGGGTTCTTTGAATTTTATGCAGATGTAAGTCTGTCAGGAATAAGAATCATGATTTTTATCACATTACCAATTCTAGGTTACTGCCATACTACCCTGAATGCACCAGATCTCATCTGATCTTGAAAGTAAAGCAAGGTCAATTCTGGTTAGTACTTGGATGGGAGACTGCCTGGGAATACAGGGTGCTGTAGACTTTTTTGGGCTTCCCTGATAGCTCAGTTGGTAAAGAATTTGCCTGCAATACGGGAGACCCCAGTTCAACTCCTGGGTCAGGAAGATCCCCTGGAGAAGCGATACCTATTCACTCCAGTATTCTTGGGCTTCCCTGGTGTCTCAGTTGGTAAGAATCCACCTGCAATGTAGGAGACCTGGGTTTGATTCCCGGGTTGGGAAGATCCCCTGGAGAAGGGAAGGGCTACCTACTCCAGTATTCTGCCCTGGAGAATTCCATGGACTGTATAATCCATGGGGTCACAAAGAGTTGAAAAGGACTGAGCAACCTTCATTTTTCACTTAACACCAAATAAGTCAATCAATTTGGTGCTTCCTGTGGTCCTATAGGGCTTCCTGAAAATTAAACTGTTACGTTTACAATTCAAAAGGGATGTAAAAATTGTCATTAAGCATATAGTGTATTTTCTAGCAGAAAATAACGGAAAATTAATGGAATCATTTGTGATATTGAACATTTCTAATTCAATTTACTTTGCTATATGCATGGTTGGAGCATGTTTGAAAAGTTGAAACACATTTGATGCTACAAAACATATACAGCCCAGCCAGGCCAAGGAAAGAAAGAGGACCCCAGTCTTAAGTTTTTCTGGTTTGCTATGGAATGGAGTTTAGAGAATATTTTGACAGGAATGAAAGTGAATTTTGAAAGTTCCATGGTCAGCAGAAACCAGTATCTATTTTCATTATTTGTCTTTAAATGTGCCAGTATTGTTATTTATTTTTATTTCTGAAATTTTGGATTTATTTGAATAGATAAATAGAATGACATCTGATCTACTCATCAGCTGCAAGCCAGTCACCTTTAGTCTCATTCCTGTGTTCTTTGTACTACATCACACTGATTACAATACTCAAATTTTGATTTTTTTAACCATCATTAAGAATTTTGAATGAATTTGACTAATACCTATTCATACCTATCATTGTATCTTAAAATATGATTTTGGGAATTCATTGGCTGTTATTTAAAACTGCCAAAATCTTATTAAAGCTAAATTAAATGCATCATTGGAAACTTTAATTTAAATCTTATTATTCTATATTTAAATTTTAAAAAATGCTAGTATACACTATCACTGTTCTATATCCACCGGAGTGTTTTAATATTTTGATTTGAGTCACTCAATGAAAAAATATATTTTTTAAAGAGTAAAGAAGAATGTTTTAGCTAATTGATTTCTTCCTAGTAAAATTTATTTTGTCAAGTAGAAATACTTTAAAAGATTTTTTTTTAAAAGAAAAATGTGACTCTCTGTATGTGATTACATCAAAGCCTGCTATCTATCCTGAAAACAAAATTAAAAGTTATGAGAATTCAAGTTATGAAATCCTAACAATTTCCCACTACTAGTGACTTACATTGAGAAACATAGCTTAAAAAGCATTTCCTTTATCCAAAAAATGTTATATAGCAAAATATAGAAGCAATGATTAGATATGAAGGAGCTAATAGGATTTTAATGTATTTTAGCTATAGGTGGCATTTCTTCTAAATGTGCATAATAAATATAGAGAATCATTGCTTTTTTTTTTTTTTGCTTCTTTATCATTAACTGTTTCACTGAGCTTTCACATTAGCCTCAAAATAAATTATGTTGAATAAATGAATTTTGTAAAGCTAGATGAATAGGAAGAGATTCACTCAGTTTTTATGTGAAATAAATAAAATCTCATAATTTATCTAAATGTAGTATTTTTATTATCAGAAATTCATATAGAATTTAATGTGTGAACTATTTTGTGTCTGTGCAGCAAGATTATATTGTTTTTTCCTAATTTCTAGTTGACCATGGAATGCTTTATTTGCAGAGCATTTTATAATCTTGGTGTAAAACTCTCTTTGAGAAATATTGACAACTTATTAATTGAAAGTAAAATAAAAGGGATTCTTCAATTAGTTATGAGATGAATAAGTATCACTTTTCTTTCTGACTCACGCTCATCACCTACTCTATTTCTTGCTTAGAGGAAAATAACAATTTTAAAAAATATTAAATTTTTAAAGATATTTTGCATGATCTTCATCCAAATCTTCCATCTAGGATTAGTACCTCAAATATTTATTCAGATAACTGCTGAAACCTTCCTTTCTTATTTTTTTCCTTAAAAAAATAATGCTTTGTTCAGTTTTGTTCACTGGAGTTTCAAAATAAACATCTTGTTTGTTAAATGGACAAGAATAAACAATAGCTTAAGACAAAAAAAAAATAGAAAGAAAAATTTTATTTTTTTTCCTATCACCTAAACAAAAAACACCACGAATGAACTATTCTCACCTCTATTCACCACCAGTGAACTAACCCTACTTGGTCTCCACCAGATGCCGTTTGCCTATTAGGGTTAGAAACATCTCTTAGGCAGGACGTTCTGCTATGTGATCATGTGAGAAAAAAGTGTTTTCTCTTAAAGCACCAAGATCCATGCAAGGACAAATTTTCCATTAGCCCCTTTATTTTTTCTCCAGCTTTGAGGGATAGTTGAGAGTGAAAAATTGTATATATTTAAGGTTTATAAACTGATGACCTAATACCTGTATTTTCACCATATCCAAGCCAAAAGATATAAGCATCTGAATGCAGAGTTTCAAAGAATAGCAAGAAGAGATAAGAAAGCCTTCTTCAGCGATCAATGCAAAGAAATCGAGGAAAACAACAGAATGGGAAAACTAGAGATCTCTTCAAGAAAATTAAAGATACAAAGGGAGATTTCATGCAAAGATGGGCTCAATAAAGGATAGAAATGGTATGGACCTAACAGAAGCAGAAGATATTAAGAAGAGGTGGCAAGAATACACAGAAGAACTGTACAAAAAAGATCTTCACAACCCAGATAATCATGATGATGTGATCACTAATCTAGAGCCAGACATCTTGGAATGTGAATTCAAGTGGGCCTTAGAAAGTATCACTACGAACAAAGCTAGTGGAGGTGATGGAATTCCAGTTGAGCTATTTCAAATCCTGAAAGATGATGCTGTGAAAGTGCTGCACTCAATATGCCAGCAAATTTGGAAAACTCAGCAGTGGCCACAGGACTGGAAAAGGTCAGTTTTCATTCCAATTCCAAAGAAAGGTGATGCCAAAGAATGCTCAACTACCACACAATTGCACTCATCTCACATGCTAGTAAAGTAATGCTCAAAATTCTCCAAGCCAGGCTTCAGCAATACGTGAACCATGAACTTCCTGATGTTCAAGCTGGTTTTAGAAAAGGCAGAGGAACCAAAGATAAAATTGCCAACATCCGCTGGATCATGGAAAAAGCAAGAGAGTTCCAGAAAAGCATCTATTTCTGCTTTATTGACTATGTCAAAGCCTTTGACTGTGTGGATCACAATAAACTGAGGAAAATTCTGAAAGAAATGGAATCCCAGACCACCTGACCTGCCTCTTGAGAAATCTGGATGCAGGTCAGGAAGCAACAGTTAGAACTGGACATGGAACAACAGACTGGTTCCAAATAGGAAAAGGAGTACGTCAAGGCTGTATATTGTCACCCTGCTTATTTAACTTCGATGCAGAGTACATCATGAGAAACGCTGGACTGGAAGAAACACAAGCTGGAATCAAGATTTCTGGGAGAAATATCAATAATCTCAGATATGTAGATGACACCACCCTTATGGCAGAAAGTGAAGAGGAGCTAAAAAGCCTCTTGATGAATGTGAAAGAGGAGAGCGAAAAAGTTGGCTTAAAGCTCAACATTCAGAAAATGAAGATCATGTCATCAGGTCCCATCACTTCATGGGAAATAGATGGGGAAACAGTGGAAACAGAGTCAGACTTTATTTTTTTGGGCTCCAAAATCACTGCAGATGGTGATTGCAGCCATGAAATTAAAAGACGCTTACTCCTTGGAAGAAAAGTTTTGACCAACCTAGATAGCATATTCAAAAGCAGAGACATTACTTTGCCGACTAAGGTCGGGCTAGTCAAGGCTATGGTTATTCCTGTGGTCATATATGGATGTGAGAGTTGGACTGTGAAGAAGGCTGAGTGCCGAAGAATTGATGGTTTTGAACTGTGGTGTTGGAGAAGACTCTTGAGAGTCCCTTGGACTGCAAGGAGATCCAACCAGTCCATTCTGAAGGAGATCAGCCCTGGGTATTCTTTGGAAGGAATGATGCTAAAGCTGAAACTCCAGTACTTTGGCCACCTCATGTGAAGAGTTGACTCATTGGAAAAGACTCTGATGCTGGGAGGGATTGGGGACAGGAGGAGAAAGGGACGACAGAGGATGAGATGGCTGGATGGCATCACTGACTCCATGGACATGAGTCTGAGTGAACTTCGGGAGATGGTGATAACAGGGAGGCCTGGCGTGCTGCAATTCATGGGGTCGCAAAGAGTCGGACATGACTGAGCGACTGAACTGAACTGAACTGATACATGTCCATTACCTCACTTCACATATTCTTTCTCCTATCCTTTCCTCTTTCCCCACCTCTCCCCCTCCTACTTTTTTTCACCCCAGTGGGGTAACCCCAAATCTACCCTTTTAGCAGATTCAAGTATACAATACAATGTTGTTAACTACAGTCACATTTCAGTTCACCAGTTTTCCACAACTTACTCATTTTTTGTAAATGAAACTTTCTACCCTTTGACCAGTATCTCTACATTTCCACCTCCCCGCAATGGCACCCCACTCCAGTACTCTTGCCTGGAAAATCCCGTGGATGGAGGAGCCTGGTGGGCTGCAGTCCATGGGGTTCCTGAGAGTCGGACACGACTGAGCGACTTCACTTTCACTTTTCACTTTCATGCATTGGAGAAGGGAATGGCAACCCACTCCAGTATTCTTGCCTGGAGAATCCCAGGGACGGCGGAGCCTAGTGGGCTGCCATCTATGGGGTCGCACAGAGTCGGACACGACTGAAGCGACTTAGCAGCAGCAGCAGCAGCAAGTCTTGATAACCACCTTTTTACTGTTTCTATGTGTTTAACTGTGTTAAAGTCCACATATAGTTAAGGTCATATAGTATTTGTTTTTCTGCATCTGGCTTATTTCACTGAGCATAGCAGTATCCAGGTTAATCCATGAGGTCTCAAATGACAAGATTCTTTTTTTTTTTTAAAGGCTGAATAATATTCCATTACATGTATATAGTACATTTTGTTTACCCACTCATCCATTAATGGACCTTTAGGCTGTTTCCATATCTTGGCTATTGTGAATAATGCTGAAATGAACCTTGAAGTGCAGATATCTTTTTGTTTCCTTTGACTACATACTCAAAAATAGAATTGTTAGATGATGTAGTGCTTCCATTTTCAATTTATTTTGGAGCACTCATGTTACTTTCAGTTTATACTCCCATCAACAGTGTACAGGTTTCTTTTTTTTTTCCCCAACCCTTACCAAACTTGTTTTCTCTTGTCTTTTTTGATGAGTATCATTCTAACAGGTGTGACATGATATCTCATGATTTTAATTTGCATTTTACTGCTTAGTGAAACTGCATACTTCATCATTTACCTGTTGGCTATTTGTTTATGTTCTTTTAAGAACTGTCTATTCAGGTCCTTTTTCCATTTTAAATCAGATTTTTATTTTCTATTGGGTTGTATGACCCCCTTATATATTTTAAATATTGATACCTTATCTGGTACATAGTATGAAATTATTCTCTTCTGTTTCATAAGTTGCCTTTTCATTTTGTTTTTCCCTTTGCTGTGCAGAAGCTTGTTAGCTTGATGCAATTGGATTTGTCTACTTTTGCTTTGTTGCCTGTGTTTTTCGTGTCATACCTAAAAATCATTTTTCAGACCAATATCATTAAGCTCTAGCCCTATGTTTTCTTATAGGGGTTTTATGGTTTCAGATCTTAAATTTAAATATGCTTTTGAACTGTGGTGTTGGAGAAGACTTGAGAGTTCCTTGGACTGCAAGGAGATCCAACCAGTCCATCCTAAAGGAGGTCAGTTCTGGGTGTTCATTGGAAAGACTGATGAAACTCCAATACTTTGGCCACCTGATGCGAAGAGCTGACTCATTTGAAAAGACCCTGATGCTTGGAAAGTCTGAGGGCAGGAGGTGAAGAGGATCACAGAGGATGACATGGTTAGATGGCATCACCAACTCGATGGACATGGGTTTGGGTGGACTCTGGGAGTTGGTGATGGGCAGGGAGGCCTGGCGTGCTGCAGTTCATGGGGTCGCAAAGAGTCAGACACGACTGAGCGACTGAACTGAACTGAACCGATTTTGAATTGATTTTCTATTTGGTGTGAGATTAGGGTTCAATTTCATTTGAGATTGTCCATTCCCCACTCTTGGCACCTTTGTTAAGGATTTGAAAGTGAAAGTCGCTCAGTCGTGTCCGACTCTTTGCGACCCGATAGACTATACAGTGGGAGAAGACAAAGGCACCCCACTCCAGTCCTCTTGCCTGGAAAATCCCATGGGCAGAGGAGCCTGATAGGCTGCAGTCCATGGGGTTGCAAAGAGTCGGACGTGACTGAGCCACTTCACTTTCACTTTTCACTTTCATGCATTGGAAAAGGAGATGGCAACCCATTCCAGTGTTTTTGCCTGGAGAATCCTAGGGACAGCAGAGCCTGGTGGGCTGCCATCTATGGGGTCACACAGAGTTGGACGCGACTGAAGCACCTTAGCAGCAGCAGCAGAAGCAGCAGCAGACTATACAGTCCATGGAATTCTCTAGGCCAGAATACTGGAAATGGGTAGCCTTTCCCTTCTCCAGAGGATCTTCCCAACCAAGGGATCAGGTCCAGGTCTCCCACATTGCAGGTGGATTCTTTACCAGCTGAGCCACAAGGGAAGCCCTTGTGTCGAGGATTAGTTAACTGTAAATGCATAGATTTATTTCAGTCTGTTTATGCTGTTCCATTGGTCCATATGTCTCTTCCTGTGCCAAGATCATGTTGTTTTGATTACTCTACCTTTGTAGTGGGTTTTGAAATAGAGACTATGATATCTTTAGGTCTGTTCTTCTTGTTCAGGATTGATTGGCTATTGGCTATTTAAGAGCTTTTGTAGTTCCGTATGAGTTTTAGTGTTTTTCATTTTTCTGTTTCTTTAAAGAATGGAATTAAGATTTTAATTGGATTACATTGAATCTATAAATCATTTTGGGTAGTATAGACGATTTGCATGCATGCATGCTAAGTCACTTCAGTTATGTGTGACTCTCTGCAACCCCATGGACCGTAGCCCACCAGGTGCCTCTGTTCATGAATTCTCTAGGCAAGAATACTGGAGTGGGTTGCCATGTCCTCCTCCAAGGGATCTTCCCAACCCAGGGATTGAACCTCCAACTCATATCTCTTGCACTGGCAGGTGGGATCTTTACCACTAGCACCACTGAGGAAGCCCCAGCTTTAACAATATTAATTCTTCCAATCCATAAACACAGGATGTCTTTCCTTTTATTTGTGTCTTCTTAAATTCCTTCATCAATGACTCCTTTCCCATAGGCCCCATGATGTTACAATTGAGATGTATTCCAAAAAAAAAAAAAAAATTCTTATGGTATGAGAATAAAGTGCCAGTTTTTTGCTAAACTTTGTTTGTGAGGATGTCATTTTTGTCCCTAGCGTTATTAGTTCTTCTACTTCCTGTGGGTAAATTGAAAGGCTAAGACTTGAAATCTACTGTAATTTTAGAAGAAAAGAAGTCAGAATATGACCAAAATTTCAGGTCACTACTTTAGAGCAAATCATTAATAGATGATTATACAACATTAGGCTTCCTTAATGGCTCAGACAATAAAGAATCTGCCTGAAATGCAGGAGACCTGGGTTCAATTCCTGGGTCAGGACAATGCCTTAGAGAAGAGAATGGCTACCCATTCTAGTATTCTTCCTTGGAGAATTCCATAGACAGAGGAGCCTGGTGGGCTACAGGCTGTGGGGTCACAAAGAGTTGGACACAACTGAAAGACTGACACTTCACTTCATACAACATTAGGTGTCTTATCTATAATTTCAATTATCTGTATTAAATATGTTTACTGACTCCTCTAAATCTATAAAGTAGGCCATTGTCTCAGTTAGATGACCCTGTGTAAATTTCATATTAAAATTTGTCATTTTGAAATTATTATGATAAGTATATATTGATTTTGATATACCATGATGCCCTTCATATTTAATTATGCTGATAACAGCTTTAAAATGTCTATTTTCATGCAATGTAAATATTGTTGGATTTATGTTGATAATGTCATTGACTTGTTTCTTTTTTCTTGTGCTATAAATCCAGATGTGACAACATCTGGTGGTGTTTTACATATATACTAAGTGCAATTTTATTTTAAGAATGATTCATTCATTTACTCATTCATTCAACTAATACTGAATTGTTTATTTTCTTCTTGTCACGTATTAAGATAATGAAGTGTACCTTTATTATTATTATTATCTACAATTTTTCTTACCATTCATGCACTGGTTACAAAACAAAGGAAGAAAAAGAATATGAATTTTCTATAGGGTATAAATATTCTGCAATATCAATCCATATATTTGATTGGAGATATATGTGTACAACTTTCAATGTCCTATATCTCTTAACACCTTCTGAACATCTTGATATTTCTTCACAGTATTCACTCTTCTTTCCTCATTTAGAAGCAAACAGCTATTTTTATCACTACTCCTGCATCCTAATACACAGGCATGTAACTTCATTGCTCTCAGTCACATGTACCTGCTTGAGACGGACCCTGATATTTGTGGAGATGGCAGTGTGGATAGAAGCCATTGTGAGGCAGGTAGCAGCACATGTGCAGGTCTGGGTGGGCTGGTAGCACCTCTTGACTGAAGCAAAGGGAGCTGAGTTTTCAGTATTACCAGGAGTGTCAGTAGTCATCCTAGAGTAATTTTGAATTGTAATTCTTAAAGTAATTTCTGGAAGCTCAGCTTGCTGCTGCTGCTAAGTCACTGTGCAACCCCATAGATGGCAGCCCACCAGGCTTATCTGTTCCTGGGATTCTCCAGGCAAGAATACTGGAGTGGGTTACCTTCCTTCTCCAATGTATGTATGCATGCTAAGTCACTTCAGTCGTGTCTGGCTCTGTGCGACCCCATGGACAGCAGCCCACCAGGCTCCTCTGTCCACAGGAGTCTCCAGGTGAGAATACTGGAATGGGTTGCCATTTCCTTCTCCAAAGCTCAGCTTGAGTTGGTCAGATTTTTATCTTCTTATGAAAGAAAAAAACAAACAAACAAAAAAACAAATTCTGTTTCACCCAACATGAGTGCTTATTTTTCCTATAGGTAAGAACTCTGTCAGAGATAAAGTGACTCAACTAGAAGTTCTAAGAAAGGGTGCTGGACTTGCTCTTGACATCAGTGGCCATAGTAAGATTTCACCTCATTAGGGGCAATGAATTCAATTCTAAGAATTTTGTTTGAATAACCAAGATACAAGATTTTCATTGCCTCTGGTTAGCCTGCACAAGTTGGGACTAAACCTGGATTATGTCATCCTGGGGGTCATCTCTGCTTAAGAATGAGACAAGATAGCGTGGGGGATAAAATAATACCCTAATAAAATCATTTGACCCCAGGATCCAATTTTATCTCAAATCAGACATACTCTTGGAATTTTCACTTATGAAAATAAATACAATTCTTACTTTGTTTAATTAGTTTTGCTCTGGGGTTCTGCCATTTTCAAAAATGTTTTAAAATATCCCATATACGAACTAGTGCTATAAAAATGAATATAGTGTTCTTGCTTTGGAAAAGTAAGAAAGGTAGATTTTTAAACAAAGAAAAATGTAGTGCCTGCTAGAATAAAGGTTTTTCAAAAGTCTATGGGGCAAAATACAGCTTTTGTGGAAACCTACAGCAACTGGAAAAATTAATTATCAAGGAGAATAATTAATTGCTCTCAAAAGAATTGTCAGAAATTAATAGAATAAGTAAGTTGACAGGACCAGAAAAAATGTCCTGCAAAGCCTCAAAGTAAACTACAAAATCTGAAGAAATAGAAGAAAATGTAACAAACAAACAAAAAGCTCAGTGATGTAATCCAAGTCTTCCTCTTAAGCCCTCCTTACTCCCTCTGCTGCATTATTACTTTAATGGAGTAATGCACTTTGCAGCACCTACTCAAATTTTCCCTGAAGTCCATTCAGCATTCTCATCGGTTGCTCATGTTTCATAATGAGGCTCAAGAGCTCAGAGTCACAATGCACAGAAGTAAATGCTTGGTCTTTTATGAACAAGACAAGTAAATCTTGTACATCTTTTCTTGAAATCTAAACAATCATAGTTCTTTATTAAGATGAAACAAAATGTCAACTGTACCTTCAAGACCCAGTTTTCTTCTTAAAAGGTACAACCGTGTAATTAATCACCTTGATCATCATGAATTGATAGTGTTACCACTTTCTTAAACATCTGACTCTGCAGATGAAGTTTTTCCTTTATTAAAAGATTGAAGTAGCCTCTTGAAATAATTTTATCAGAATAGAAAATCCATTAAGTTGAAGTATGTGGTCCTCAAACTGTCTTGATAATAAGCAATATTCAAGGCGTTCTTTTAAGAAACAATCCTCTCAGGATAAATAGAGACTTCTTTAAAAAAAAATAGTGACAATGATAGTTGCTATCAGAGTACATTTATCCTAGTATTAAAAGATAATGAAAGTAGACAGTGGTGGGTAGACTGATATTCATCTGTGCCCTTAAAAGAGGACGTGTGATTTTTTTTTTTTATCGAAGAACCAAGTATATAGTAGAAACTATTGAATTCCACTTTTATAATATGAAATGAACTTGAGTATAAGAGTTTAAATGAAAATGCTGAAAAATGAATAAGCTATATTTTTGATAACATTGAGACAACAGAGAACAAAAGGCAGAAAGCTAGAGTGAGAAAAAAAAATAGATGAATAGAAGAACTTATTTCCTAAGAACCTTAGCCAAGACATAAATCAATTGAAATACTGAAGTGTCTAATATGAATAAATAGGACCCTAGCATTAAAGATGATGAGGTGTTCAGAGAGGTAACAGTTATCAATAGTTTTCATTAGGATATGAATTTTACTGAGAAAATATGAGTTCAGAGGGGATCAGATTACTTTTCAAAAAGCTTCAAATCAACTAATAACTCAGTAAAAGAAGTAGGCAAAGATAAAAACTTGTATTTATAAGGCTCTTTATTCTGAGGGATTCAAAATGCTTTATATATTGCTGCTCCTCTCTTTAGGTTTTAAGGTGCTTACTTTTAGAGGTATATTGGTACTTCCCAAGTATTTGAGAGCATGTCACTTATTAGTACCCTGTACACTGAGCAACCGAGATTGTCCAAAGTGAGTAACTGACGTAAGTGACACAGTAATCAGGGAGACAAGTGACACTTGTAAACATTAGAATTACTGAGGGCATATCTGTCTAATACAATAGATAATTCTTGTTGCTCACCTACTGCATTCTAAGATAGTTTCATATTTTAACTCTTGAGTCCTTATGATAATATTATGAGATGGCTATTATTGTCACTGTTATTTCACAGATGAGGAAAATGAGGTGCAGATAGAAAGTCTAGCAACTTTCCCAAGTCATAGTACCTGAGAAAGGCAGAATCTGAACTGAATGCCCAGATTTCATGTTCATAGTAATGATGACTCTCTGCCTCTTTATGTGTTCAAGACTTGGTCAAACAAGGGCATTCAAGACAAGGACAGAAAAATGTGGATTCTCTGGCTCTTATCTCTTTTATTTATTTATTTTTGAATTTATTGTTTAAATGGAGAAAGAATGCTTTACAACCTTGTGTTGGCCTCTCCCATATAACAACACCGATCAGCTATAGTCCTACATATATCATGTTCCTCTTGGGCCTCCTTTCTCTTATCTCTTTAGAAACTGGAAAGGAAAATGTCTTCCATGACATCTTAAGAGTTCAGTGCAAAAGACATGCCCACTCCCAGATCAATCGCTAGAAAATGTAAAGAGAATGATTAGAGATGACTTTACTCAACCCTAATTTATCCATGAATCATTTACTGAGTCGTGGCACCACGTCAGAGTATTAGACAAAATCCTATGTATTTTACCGGATTTCTTTTCTTTCTCTTGGTCAGCATTCTGCTCCTTTCTTGTCATTTCTTCACTTCCAGGTTATCAGCAAACATCGGGTCTGGCTTCCAGAGCAGCTGCTGAGGAGCCCCAGAAAAAATGCAAAGACATGGAGGTTGTAACCCTTCATTAGAGAAACTTCAGTCAGTTAGAAATGAGGGAAGCTAAGGAGAGATCAGGAGATAGGAGAGATCAGGCAGTCAAACCCCCCTCCTTCTCTCTTCACTGAACTTCTTGGAGATTTCCCTTTGCCAAGGAATTGAAATGCAATCAAAGCACTTGCTGAACAACCACCTTATGGTTCCTCCGTAGCTTCCTGAAACACGGCCATCACTATTGGCACAATATTAAATAGCTTTTTACCTTTTTATCTTTTACTTGTCTCATTTCCTGTCTTGTCCTCATGCTTACATCCCTAATGAGCATCTCTCCAGTCATCACAGTTTAATCTTTATCTCAGGCTCTGCCTCTAGTGCCTGGTGCCTGGTGTGTTGCAGTCCATGGAGTTGCAAGGAATTGGACATGACAACAACTGAATGACAGCTACCAAGGAAAGAGAGGTGTTTGTTCAATAGGCAGACAGAAGGCTACTCCATTGCTTTAAGTTAGTAACTGACAGAGCCACTTCAAGCTTTGGTTTGTCAAGCTCCATATTCTGTATTCCTAAATACTTAACACAATTGTATTAACATAATTACATATGTAGGCCTTGAAGTTGTTACAGAAATTCCAGGTATAATTGCAGGACCAGATATTAGGTTTTCTCTGGCTTCATTTTATGTTCAGAAGGGGGAAAAAAAAAGGTATATTCTAGGAACCAGTAACCTTTCCCCATGAGACCTTACCTGCCAATCCTGGTAATTATCCCCAGTCTGAGAGTTTGATGGACACTTGTCTTTCCCTCCTTAGTAGCTATAATTAATGTTCTGTGCTGCACAGCAATCTCCTGGGATGAAAATCATCTCGATGGTGATGCTTTATCTCTCCAGTTCACCAGGTGTGCTCTCACAGAGAGTGCAAAATTGAATTATATAAAAAGCCTGCACCTTAATTTATAGTCTGAAATAATATTATTAACCAGTCTACTCATATGCAATAACAATTAGAAGTAATAACAGTGACAGAATGATAACTCTAACCTATTTGATTTTGGACCTGTGATTGTATGTCATTATTTCTATCAATCACCAGTTAATAGTCTCAGAACTATCATTAATTACATTATTTTGTACTGTCCCTGTGATGGTCAAACTGTAAAGGCATGGGATAGTCAAGTGACTATGGGTGGGATTCTCAGCATCAGAGGTGATACTAGTGTTTCTCAGGTTGCCTTTTTATCAGAAGCAGTACCTTTCTGTACCTAAAGCTGGAGAGAATTATGCATTGGTTTGTAGCCAGTGGAATAGAAGAGTTGAATGGGGAGCTGTAGAGGACAGTGGGGAGTGACAGGCTGGTCTGATTTGCAACTGATTTGCAGTTGTAACTGGGGTGAGTTTCATCACTTTACAATATTCCCTGCTGCTGCTACTGCTGCTAAGTCGCTTCAGTCCTGTCTGACTCTGTGCAGCCCCATAGACGGCAGCCCACTAGGCTCCCCCGTCCCTGGGATTCTCCAGGTGAGAACACTGGAGTGGGTTGCCATTTCCTTCTCCAATGTATGAAAGTGAAAAGTGAAAGTGAAGTCACTCAGTCATGTCTGACTCTTTGCAACTCCATGGACTGCAGCCTACCAGACTCCTCCATCCATGGGATTTTCCAGGCAAGAGTACTGGAGTGCTGTGCCATCACGTACTCCGACAATATTCCCTAACCATAACTAACCCAGAGTCTTCTGGGGAACTTTCCTCACCATAAACCCGCAACATCTTAGAGACTCATGGAACATGTTTCTGAGGCGGTAGGAGCACTGAACGGAGAAAGCAATGGCACCCCACTCAGGCACTCTTGACTGGAAAATCTCATGGACGGAGGAGCCTGGTAGGCTGCAGACCATGGGGTCGCTAAGAGTCGGACACGATTGAGCGACTTCACTTTCACTTTCCACTTTCATGCATTGGAGAAGGAAATGGCAACCCACTCCAGTGTTCTTGCCTGGAGAATCCCAGGGATGGCAGAGCCGGGTGGGCTGCCGTCTATGGGGTCGCACAGAGTCTGACACGACTGAAGCGACTTAGCAGCAGCAGCAGCAGCAGCAGCAGGAGCATTGAAAGGGAATTTCTACTTGGAGCGGTTCACTTAATTTCAGCAAAGCCTCCTCCGTGAGCAGATTTCACTTGCAGGATCAGCCACTGTGATACTCAGGAAATAGTGTAAAAAAAATCCCATCAGATAATAATGAGAATAGTTAATGTCAATACAAGTGCTCTGTGGAGGTAGTCACTTGAATGGGGATAGCAACTCTGCCAGCATTGGTTTGTCTCTATTTTTTTTTTTTAATTGAAGTATAGTTGACTTATAATGTGTTAGTTTCTGATGTGTAACAAAGTGATTCAGTTATATATATATATATATTTTTCATACTCTTTTTTCTTTGTGGTTTGTCACAAAGAAAAACTATGTTAACTATATATTAACTATAGTTCCCTGTGCTATACAATAGGACCTTGTTGATAATCTATTTTATATATAGTAGTGAGTATATGTTAATCCAAAATTCCTAATTTATCACCCCATCCCACCCTTTTTCCCTTTGGTAACTAAAAGTGTGTTTTCTGTTTTGTAAAGAAGGCAATTTGTATTATATTTTAGGTTCCACATGTAAATGATATCATATGCTACTTTTCTTTCTCTATCTGACTTACTTCACTTAGTATGATAATCTCTAGATCCATCCATGTTGCTACAAATTGCATTATGACATTCTTTTCTATGAGTAATATCCCACTGTGTGTGTGTCTGTGTATATTGCATTAGTTTTTTATTCATTCATCTGTTGATGGACATTTACATTATTTACATTGCTTTAGGTTCCAGATGTTGGTCCATATGATTCCAGGCCATGCCTTAATCCTGATTTGAATACAGGGACACTGTTTATAGGTGTAAGAGTTCTGTTGTCCATTATTTTCCCTGTTAGTTTTCTCCAATCTTACCCACTAAGATCGCCTTGTTGTAATTCCTTGCCTTAGGCCCCTGCTGGCTTTTGTATAGTCATATCTTACCTGTTTTCTTCTCCTCTTGCTTACATAAAATTTATTTGGTGTCTGAAGAGGATGGGTCAGCTTGGATTTTCCAATAGTCTCTGTAGTATTTTACTAAAGGTTTATGCACTACTCTTCTTTAAAGGAAGGTATTCTCTCAACCATATCTTGCTTTTGCAGAACAAAACAGAACAAAAATAACTTATACAATTTTCCTTTCTGATGTAGGATTTGAGGACCCATTTTGGAAATTCAAAGGAGAATATTTCCTTTTCTTTCTTATTATATTTCTACTCCAGTAAGACTAACTATAAGTGAATACCAAAAGACTAAGATTAATATGTTAAGATTTTATCTTCAGAATGCATAACAGTGACTACTCTCCAATATACATATGTGTGGAGAGAAAATTTGCAAATGATGTTCCTGTCAGAGCTGTCATAATGTGAGTGTTTAGGTTATGTCTTTGCATTTTATTCCTCCTTTTCTCTTTACTCCCTTCCTTTATTTTCTTTATAATGAACTAGTAATATTCCTATATTCCCACAAATACCTCCTCACTCTAGCCTGATCATCCAACTAACACTTGAGCCTTCTTCTTATAACATGCATTATAAAATTATACATTCATTATCTGGACTGATGATTATGATCAAAGTATCATGCTAACAGACAAAATGAGTGTTATTTGAGTATAGAGATACTAATGAGATCTTGAGTATTTTATTTAATGTTGGGTACTAGCTGAAGCACACAAACTTATATATATATATATTTCATTTAAATGTTAGAGCTGTACTACACACTGAGGAATTTGTGATAAATGAAACTGTGCTTATTGCAATGGTGATTATTTTTGCCCATGTCTACTACATTGGATGATCCGGTGAACCTATCAACCAAGCAGTCAGGGCTCGGTTTACTCAGTGCTTTCTCACGTGGCACATATTGATTGTCTTTTGGAGTCATGATTTGAAAGGAATTTTTAAAAACTTGTTACATTGTTCAAATATTATTAATCTGAATCTCATCAAGTCTTTAGTTGGGAGTCATAGCAGTTTAGGGGAAATGGACTTCCCTGGTGGCTCAGATGGTAAAGCGTCTGTCTACAACACGGGAGACCAGGGTTCAGTCCCTGGGTTGGGAAGATCTCCTGGAAAAAGAAATGGCAACCCGCTCCAGTATTCTTGCCTGGAAAATTCCATGAATGGAGGAGCCTGTTAGGCTATAGTCCATGGGGTCGCAAAGAATCAGACACGACTGAGTGATTTCACTTCACTTCACTTGTAGCTAGAGGAACCTGTTAAACACCCTGAGGATGCAGGCAGCAAAATCCAAAATAAGGGAACGTCCATAGAGCAGTTTCTTCAAAGAAAAATAAACATTTTTAAAAGAGGAAGCTGTTAGAGATTGAGTTTTGAAGAAATATCAACAAATGCCATAAGCAGACCTTGTTGTTTTAAACAAACGAAAAAATGAAAAAAGCATTTAATTAAAAATTAGGGATATATATTTATATTATCAAATTTATGAAATGATTATTGTTAAATTTTGCTAGGTGTGAAAATAATACTGATTTATATTTTAAAAAGTACCTGCTAGAAATGCACACTGAATGTTTATAGGTAAAATGGGATGGTATATTCAAGATATTTTTTTAAATACTTCAGAAAAAGATGATGCATATAGATACAATAATCAATTAGATAAATACATAGATACTTATATACATACATACTTGGGTGCATAGGTGTATACATAGAAAAGAATGTCAAGTTGCTAAGTACCTCTAAATGTCATATAAAAATTGTGTTTCTAATAGCCCAGCAAGTGGTCCCAAGATACATTCTTGTAGAAATGAAGGCTCATCGTGTTCTTTGAGACTATTATATTTACAACTACTGTTTCTAATTTAGGGTCATCAGTAAAAGATACTTAGTATAGAGAATATTCTTAGGATGATAAATAGAATATAACTTATAGATTTGAATACTGAAACAGTACAACTCATTTAGTCAGTGTAATAGATACAAAATGCTTTAAAAAAATCATGTTGTTAGAACATCACTGTTAAAAAACATTTTTTCTCCTTTACCTTGTAAGCAATTGTAATCCAGGTTAAAATCAACTGTGTTATGCCTCCAACCATAAAATAAGATCTGAAAATACTTGTTTTGTTTATTCTTTTAGTCAAACTCTTGTTCAATATATAATTTTAAAATTAAAAGTATTTTTGAATAGGAAACATTAATATAACACAGATAGGTATCGTTTTGGTACAATATTCATTTGTCCTCCTTTATAATAAGTTCCTAATTATAGATTGTAGTAATAAGCTCAGATAGTCTGTAAGCTAGCAAAGACATTCGGATAATCATCAACAGAGCTTTGCACATTGAGAGTAGCCTTACTGTGGTCTTTCCATCTTACCAATGATACTCACTGTCTGGTATGCTGAGACTAGGTCCTCTGACAAAGTTATGCTCTAAAAGCCACACTCACCTAAATTAAAATGTCATGTACCTTTTATCATGGTTTTTAAATTTTCTTAAAACTTAAGAGTTCTGCTTTTAAACATGACGGATTAACTGCTATGAGAATTGAATTCCTGTTATAGACAACTAGGAAAGTAGAAAAATAAATTAACAACACTTTTGCAGACGTTGAGTAATGCACTCAATATAGTGGTGATCTGTGAGAGAAGGGGAGCAAGCTAGATTAGGCCTATGATTGCCCTCACAAACTGGCTGGAGGTAATTTCAGGTCACAGTGCAGAGAGGAAGAACTCAAACAGAAGTCCAGGGGTCCTGAGGAGTAACAGAGACAGAGACTGAAGTTCAGTAAGGCCAGGTGGCTGGCTGGGGGAAGCGGGAGCTGCAAAATGAGAGACTTTGGAGAATGTCAGGGGTATCTTTCAAATTTCTGGCTAAATGCTCATCAGCACATCTGTGGTGGGAAACTCCACTGGTTCAGGAAAGTATCATCAAAATCCAGCAGGGCAGACAATTCCCAAAGCTTACATATGGCCTGGAAGAGATTACATTTTCATCAGCCAGAGGGAAGAGATGTCTAAATACCTGGGGCATCACGTATAATACTCAGAAAGGTCTTTTTTAGTTTTTTGCAAGAGTTTGTATAGAATTGGTGTTATACTTTCCTTAAGTGTTTGGGAAAAAACTCTCCTGTGGAACCATCTGTGATCTGTGCCTGGCGTTTCCTTTTAGGGAAGGTTTTTGTTGTTTACTAGGATTTCAATTACTTTAATAGATGCAGTGCTATTCAAGGAATCTATTTGTTTTTGTGCAAGCTTTGATGATGTTTTCTAATTTACTGTGACAGATTTTTTCATACTATTCTTTTATTATACATTTAATATCAGTCTATTTTATAGTAATATTACCCCTCTCATTTCTAATATTGGTAGTTTGTATAATGTCATATAACTTTTTTTCTGATCAGTCTGGCTAGAATCTTATGAATTCTGTTCTTCTAAAGAAGTCAAATTTTTATTTCACTGATTTTCTGTTTTTTTTTTGTTTGTTTGTTTGTTTCCCATTTCTTTTCTCTTAATTGATACATTGTTTTGGAAATTTTAAAAAAAAAGAAAAATATTTCAATAGCAAAAGGAATTTTGCTTGCATATACTTAAGATTTGGGATGATGTATTATTATGCAGTTACTATTGCTGCCATAACAAATTACCACACATTTAGCAGTATAAAAGAACAGGAATTTATTCTCTTATGATTCTGGAGGCAAGAAGCTAGAACCAAGTGTTATGGGGTGAAACTATCAACAGAGCCAGAGGTACTGAGAAAGAATTAGTTCTTTGCCTTTTCCAGCTTTGGTGGCTGCTCACCTCCTTCCATGTTTGGTTTCATCACTCCAGTCTCTGCTTCCATTCTCACCATCTCTTCTTCAGCTGTATCTCCCTTTGTTGTTGTTCAGTTGCTAAGTCATCTCCAACTCTTTGTGACCCCATGGACTACAGCATGACAGGTTTCTCTGCCCTTCACTACATCCCTGAGTTTGCTCAAACACATGTCCACTGAGTCAGTGATGCCATCCAATGGTCTCATCCTCTGTTGCCCACACCTGCTCCTTTGCTCAATCTTTCCCAGCATCAGGATCTTTTTCAATGAATCGGCTCTTCACATCAGGTGGCCAAAGTATTGGAGCTTCAGCTTCAGCATCAGTCCATTCAATGAATATTCGGGACTGACTTCCTTTAGGATTGACTGGTTTGATCTCCTTGCTGTCCAGAGGGCTCTCAAGAGTCTTCTTCAGCACCACAGTTCAAAAACCTCAGTTCTTCTGTACTCAGCCTTCTTTATGGTCCAACTGTCACATCTGTATATGACTACTGGAAAAACCCTAGCTTTCACCATACCGACTTTGGCAGCAAAGTGATGTCTCCACTTTTTAACATACTATCTAGGTTTGTCATAGCTTTTCTTCCAAGGAGCAAGTGTCTTTTAATTTCATGGTTGCAACCACCATCCTTAGTGATTTTGCAGCCCAAGAAAATAAAATCTGCCATTGTTTCCAATTTTTCCCCCATCTTTTTGCCATTAAATAATAGGACTGGTTGCCATGATATTAGTTTTCTGAATGTTGAATTTTAAGCCAGCTTTTTCACTCTCCTTTTTCACCTTCATCAAGAGGCTCTTAAGTTCCTCTTTGATTTCTGCCATTAGAATGGTATCATCTGCATATATGAGGTTGTTGATACTTCTCTTGCCAATCTTGATTCCAGCTTGTGCTTCATCCATCCTGGCATTTCACATAGTGTACACTGCATATAAGTTAAATAGGCAGGGTGATAATATATAGCCTTGACATACCCCTTTTCCTATTTTAAACCAGTCCATTCTTCTATGTCCAATTCTAACTATTGTTTCTTGGTCTTCATACAGGTTTCTCAGGATTGAGATAAGATAGTCTGGCATTCCTATCTCTTTAAGAATTTTCCATATTTTGTTGTGATCCACACAGTCAAAGTCCTTAGGGTAGTCAATGAAGTAGATGCTTTTCTGGAATTCTCTTGCTTTTTCTATGATCCAGCAGATTTTGGCAACTTGATGTCTGATTCCTCTGCCTTTTCTAAATCCAGCTTTTACATCTGAAAGTTCTTGCTTCACATACTGTTGAAGCCTATCTTGAACGATTTTAGCATTACCTTGCTAGCATGTTAAATGAGGGCAAATGTGCAGTAGTTTGAATATTACTTGGCATTGCCCTTCTTTGGGATTAGAATGAAAACTGACCCTTTCCAGTCCCGTGGCCATTCCTGAATTTTCCAAATTTTCTGGCATATCTCCCTTTGCCTCCCTGTTATAATTATACTTTTGATTTAATTTAAGACCTATCTGGGAAAGTCTCTCATTTTGAGATCCTTTGATATATTGCATCTGTAGAGTCCCCTTTTTCAAGTAGGTTAACTTCACAGGTTTCAGGGATAGGGAATTTGAGATTTGAGGGTTCATTATTCAGTTTGCCATAGGTGTGTATAGATGTAGGATGAATTTCAAGAAGTGAAGTTGCAAAGTGAAATTAAACAAATTGTCCTCAAAAAAAAAAAAATTCAATGACTTATTCTTTCATGGTTAGATTAAACATATTCTGTAGTCTTCTGGTCTTAAGAGCTGTGCTCTAAAATTACTTCACATTGTAAGCAAAAATAATGTTGTTTACATTTTCATCTATTTTTAGGAAATCCATCTTACATATATCTGAAGTTTACAAATGTTGGTGTGAAATAAGTTTGTGTATTTTAATGTGAAGGTGTCTTATTTACTGAAATTCTTTCTTTTATCATTTTTAAAAACCTTTATCATTTATTAACTTCATCAGTTATTTCAGTGCTTATCAGTTTTTATTTCATCTTGCCTAATATTAATATCCTAATTTTGTTTTTATTTTGAATGAGTTTTAGTGTGTTCTGTGTCCATGTTTTTGCTTTCAAGCTAATTATGTAACATCAATTTTCATATTTCTATTATATAACTTGAAGTTATAGAACTTGACTCTGTCATCTTATTTCATTATTTTCTTTAATTGACATGCTAATTTCTTGTTTTCCTTCTTCTATTCCTTTGAATGAATATAGGTTGATTTAATCCTTCAGGTGCTTATGCTCTTTACTTTTAAACATATTCATCACTTTTTATTTTTTTCTATGATTTTTTAATATACATTTATTTTAATTAGAGGCTAATTACTTTACAATATTGTAGTGGTTTTGCCATACATTGACATGAATCCATCACAGATGTACATGTGCTCCCCATCCTGAACCCCCCTCCCACCTCCGTCCCCACACCATCCCTCTGGGTCATACCAGTGCACTAGCCCCGAGCACCCTGTCTCATGCATCGAACCTGGACTGGTGATCCATTTCACATGTGATAATATACATGTTTCAGTGCCATTCTCCCAGATCATTCCACCCTTGCCCTCTCTCACAGAGTCCAAAAGACTGTTATATACATCTGTGTCACTTTTGCTGTCTTGCATACAGGGTTATCGTTATCATCTTTCTAAATTCAATATATATGTGTTAGTATACTGTATTGGTGTTTTTCTTTCTGGCTTACTTCACTCTGTATAATAGGCTTCAGCTTCATCCACCTCATTAGAACTGATTCAAATGTATTCTTTTTAATGGCTGAGTAATACTCCATTGTGTATATATACCCCAGCTCTCTTATCCATTTGTCTGCTGATGGACATCTAGGTTGCTTCTATGTCCTGGCTATTATAAACAGTGCTGCAGTGAACATTGGGGTAACAGGTCTCTTTCAATTCTGGTTTCCTCGGTGCGTATGCCCAGCAGTGGGATTACTGGGTCATATGGCAGTTCTATTTCCAGGTTTTTAAGGAATATCAACACTGTTCTCCATAGTGGCTGCAGTAGTTTGCATTCCCACCAACCGTGTAAAAGTGTTCCCTTTTCTCCACACCCTCTCCAGCATTTATTGCTTGTAGACTTTTGGATCACAGCCATTCTGACTGGTGTGAAATGGTACCTCATTGTGGTTTTGATTTGCATTTCTCTGATAATGAGTGATGTTGAGCATCTTTTCATGTGTTTGTTAGCCATCTGTATGTCTTCTTTGGAGAAATGTGTATTTAGTTCTTTGGCCCATTTTTTGATTGGGTTGTTTATTTTTCTGGAATTGAGCTGCAAGTGTTGCTTGTATATTTTTGAGGTTAATTCTTTGTCAGTTGCTTCATTTGCTATTATTTACTCTCATTCTGAAGGCTGTCTTTTCACCTTCCTTATAGTTTCCTGTGTTGTGCAAAAGCTTTTAAGTTTAATTAGGTCCCATTTGTTTATTTTTGCTTTTATTTCCATTACTCTGGGAGGTGGGTCATAGAGGATCCTGCTGTGATTTATGTCGGAGAGTGTTTTGCCTGTGTTTTCCTCTAGGAGTTTTATAGTTTCTGGTCTTACATTTAGATCTTTAATCCATTTTGAGTTTGTTTTTGTGTATGGTGTTAGAAAGTGTTCTAGTTTCATTATTTTACAAGTGTTTGACCAATTTTCCCAGCACCACTTGTTAAAGAGATTGTCTTTTTTCCATTGTATATTCTTGCCTCCTTTGTCGAAGATAAGATGTCAATAGGTGCATGGATTTATCTCTGGGCTTTCTATTTTGTTCCATTGATCTATATTTCTGTCTTTGTTCCAGTATCATACTGTCTTGATGACTGTGGCTTTGTAGTAGAGCCTGAAGTCAGGTAGGTTGATTCCTCCAGTTACATTCTTCTTTCTCAAGATTGCTTTGGCTGTTCGAGGTTTTTTGTATTTCCATACAAATTGTGAAATTATTTGTTCTAGTTCTGTGGAAAATACCACTGGTAGCTTGATAAGGATTGCATTGAATCTGTAGATTGCTTTGGGTAGCATACTCATTTTCACTATATTGATTCTTCCAATCCATGAACATGATATATTTCTCCATCTATTTGTGTCCTCTTTGATTTCTTTCACCGGTGTTTTATAGTTTTCTATATATAGGTCTTTTGTTTCTTTAGGTAGATATATTCCTAAGTATTTAATTCTTTTTGTTGCAATAGTGAATGAAATTGTTTCATTAATTTCTCTTTCTGTTTTCTCATCATTAGTGTATAGGAATAAAAGGGATTTCTCTGCATTAATTTTATACCCTGCAACTTTACTATATTCTTTGATTAGCTCTAGTAATTTTCTGGAGGAGTTTAGGGTTTTCTATGTAGAGGCTTATGTCATCTGCAAACAGTGAGAGTTTTACTTCTTCTTTTCCAATTTGGATTCCTTTCATTTCTTTTTCTGCTCTGATTGCTGTGGCCAAATCTTCCAAAACTGTGTTGAATAGTAGTGGTGAGAGTGGGCCCCCTTGTCTTGTTCTGGACTTTAGGGGAAATGGTTTCAGTTTTTCACCATTGAGGATAATGTTTGCTGTTGGTTTGTCATATATAGCTTTTATTATGTTGAGGTACATTCCTTCTATTCTTGCTTTCTGGAGGTTTTTTTTTTTTTATCATAAATGGATGTTGAATTTTGTCAAAGGCTTTCTCTGCATCTATTGAGATAATCATATGGCTTTTATTTTGCAGTTTGTTAATGTGGTGTATTACATTAATTGATTTACAGATATTGAAGAATCCTTGCATCCCTGGGATAAAGCCCACTTGGTCATGGTGTATGATCTTTTAATGTGTTGTTGGATTCTGTTCGCTAGAATTTTGTTAAGGATTTTTGCATCTATGTTCATCAGTGATATTGGCCTGTAGTTTTCTTTTTTGTGACATCTTTGTCAGGTTTTGGTATTAGGGTGATGGTGGCCTTCTAGAATGAGTTTGGAAGTTTACCTTCCTCTGCAATGTTCTGGAAGAGTTTGAGTAGGATAGGTGTTAATTGTTCTCTAAATTTTGGTAGAATTCAACTGTGAAGCCATCTGGTATTTAGAACCTTTTAAAATAATTACTGATGTTAGAAAAGAAAGAGTATCTTATTGTCTCCTGATGTGAAGACTGAGAAAAATTAATGAGCTTAGACAGTTGATCTGCCACCTTTATCCTGTATTCTATTCCTGTAGCCACTTCACAAATGTTATTAAATCATCCCATTTTAATCTATTGCAATTATACATAATTACATTATAATTTCTCATATTATTTAGATGTGTGTATATATATTGTCTTTCTATGATGTATATCCATGGGATATGGTAGGTTATCTATAAATCTAAAGAGAGAAATAAATTATTGAAGCACAAATAAAGCACTAGAAATTTCAAAATTGGAATAAAGTAGGAAGCTTTGAGTAATGTTAAAAAAAAAAGGCAAAACAAAATGAAAAGGTGATTGTATAATGTTAAAAATCTAATTTAATTTAATTCTATGATATAAGACTGCCAAATCTTTGGTATCTATGATATTATAGGAACTTGCATTTGAGTAGATTTTTCCCATTGTTTGTGTTTTAGATCTTTGTCTTTCTTCTTCATTTCTGTGAGTAGCATGTGTACACACAACCCTATGAAGACCCACCCACCCACCATAACACAACTTAACAGAAGTGAAAAATTCCCGATTGCTTTCTTATAGAATTTAATAAAGTAGGAGTCAAGCTTTGACACATCATTTTATTCTTCAGTTAACCAACTTGGAATCAACAGTTCTAACTGTTACTTCCTGACCTGCATATAGGTTTCTCAAGAGGCAGGTCAGGTGGTCTGGTATTCCCATCTCTTTCAGAACTTTGCACAGTTTATTGTGATCCACACAGTCAAAGGCTTTGGCATAGTCAAGAAAGCAGAAATAGATGTTTTTCTGGAACTCTCTTGCTTTTTCCATGATCCAGCAGATGTTGCAGTTTGATCTCTGGCTCCTCTGCCTTTTCTAAAACCTACTTGAACATCTGGAAGTTCACAGTTCATGTATTGCTGAAGCCTGACTTGGAAAATTTTGAGCATTACTTTACTAGCATGTGAGATGAGTACAATTGTGCGGTAGTTTGAGCATTTCTTAGCATTTCCTTTCTTTGGGATTGGAATGAAAACTGACCTTTTCCAGTCCTGTGGCCACTGCTGAGTTTTCCAAATTTGCTGGCATATTGAGTGCAGCACTTTCACCGCATCATCTTTCAGGATTTGAAATAGCTCAACTGGAATTCCATCACCTCCACTAGCTTTGTTCGTAGTGATGCTTTCTAAGGCCCACTTGACTTCACATTCCAGGATATCTGGCTCTAGATGAGTGAACACACCATTGTGATTATCTTGGTCATGGAGGTCTTTTTTGTACAGTTCTTCTGTGTATTCATGCCACCTCTTCTTAATATCTTCTGCTTTTGTTAGGTCATACCATTGCTGTCCTTTATCAAGCCCATCTTTGAAAGAAATGTTCCCTTGGTATCTCTAATTTTCTTGAGGAAATCTCTAGTCTTTCCCATTCTGTTGTTTTCCTCTATTTCTTTGCATTGATCGCTGAGGAAGTTTTCTTATCTCTTCTTGCTATTCTTTGGAACTCTGCATTCAGATGCTTATATCTTTTCTTTTCTCCTTCACTTTTCATTTCTGTTCTTTTCACAGCTATTTGTAAAGCCTCCTTAGACAGCCATTTTGTTTTTTTACATTTCTTTTCCATGGGGATGGTCTTGATCCCTGTCTCCTGTAAAGTGTCATGAACCTCATTCCATAGTTCATCAGGCACTCTATCTATCAGATCTAGTCCCTTAAATCTATTTCTCACTTCCACTGTGTAATCATAAAGGATTTGATTTAGGTCATACCTGAATGGTCTAGTGGTTTTCCCTACTTTCTTCAATTTAAGTCTGAATTTGGCAGTAAAAAGTTCATGATCAGAGCCACAGTCAGCTCCTGGTCTTGTTTTTGTTGACTGTATAGAGCTTCTCCATCTTTGGCTGCAAAGAATATAATCAATCTGATTTCTGTGTTGACCATCTGGTGATGTCCATGTGTAGAGTCTTCTCTTGTGATGTTGGAAGAGGATGTTTGCTTTGACCAGTGCATTTTCTTGGCAAAACTCTGTCATCCTTTGCCCTGTTTCATTCTGTATTCCAAGGCCAAATTTGCCTGTTACTCCAGGGGTTTCTTGACTTCCTACTTTTCATTCCAGTCCCCTAAAATGAAAAGGACATCTTTTTTGGATGTTAGTTCTAAAAGGTCTTGTAAGCCTTCATGGAACCGTTCAACTTCAGCTTCTTCAGCATTACTGTTTGGGGCATAGAGTTGGATTACCATGATATTGAATGGTTTGCCTTGGAAATGAACAGAGATCATTCTGTCATTTTTGAGATTGCATCCAAGTACTGCATTTCGGACTCTTTTTTTGACCATGATGATTACTCCATTTCTTCTGAGGGATTCCTGCCCACAGTAGTAGATTTAATGGTCATCTGAATTAAATTCACCCATTCTAGTCCATTTTAGTTCACTGATTCCTAGAATGTTGACATTCACTCTTGCCATCTCCTGTTTGACCACTTCCAATTTGCCTTGATTCATGGACCTGACATTCTAGGTTCCTATGCAATATTGCTCTTTACAGCATCAGACCTTGCTTCTCTCACCAGTCACATCCACAGCTGGGTATTGTTTTTGCTTTGGCTCCATCCCTTCATTCTTTCTGGAGTTATTTCTCCACTGATCTCCAGTAGCATATTGGCACCTACTGACCTGGGGAGTTCCTCTTTCAGTATCCTATCATTTTGCCTTTTCATACTGTTCATGGTGTTCTCAAGGCAAGAATACTGAAGTGGTTTGCCATTCCCTTCTCCAGTGGACCACATTCTGTCAGATCTCTCCACCATGACCTGCTCGTCTTGGGTGGCCCCATGGGCATGGGTTAATTTCATTGATTTAGACAGTGAAATTTCAGCATCAGCCCTCCCAGTTAATATTCAGGGTTGATTCCTTTAGAATTGACAACAGCAAAAAGGGATATGAATGTTATTTTAATTGAACAGCTGTTTACTCATATTTCATTTATCCTAGTTATTTCAGGCATGTCTGGTGATGTGATCTGAAGTCTGTTACAGGTGTGTAACTATGGACTGATGAGCTGACTAGGAGCTCCAGGTTGCTGCAGTTGACTTGGCAAAGTTGCTTCGACTCCATGAGGGCAAAGAGCAAATGGACTGAGAATGTGATGTGGGGTGGCAGTGTAGTACCTCAAAGAGGCGCTGGAAGGTTATCTTCTCAATAAGTCAGATATCTGATATTGCATATAATAAATGGACTTCTTTAGAAACATAATTAGCATAAATATTCACAAGAATCTTCCCACTGTCAATGTTTCTTCAAAAATGAATAATAAATCATTGTTTATTAAGAATAAATAACTCAACCCAAGTATACCTCTAAATATCTGCCAGTTACATACACACACAGATATACACACACACACACACGAACACACACAATTATATGCTTCCCTGGTGGCTCAGAATCCACCAGGTAAGGAATCTGCCAATGCTGGAAACTTGGGCTTGATCTCTGGATAGGCAAGATCACCTAGAAAAGACAGTGGCAACCCACTCCAGTATTCTTGTATATATATATAGGCACATTATTTAGTTGCTCAGTCGTGTCTGACTCTTTGTGACCCCATGGACTATAGCCCACAAGTCTCCTCTGTCCATGGGATTTCCCATGCAAGCATACTGGGATGGGGTGCCATTTCCTCCTCC
Organism: Oryx dammah; assembly: GCF_014754425.2. Classification (NCBI taxonomy): domain Eukaryota; kingdom Metazoa; phylum Chordata; class Mammalia; order Artiodactyla; family Bovidae; genus Oryx; species Oryx dammah. The sequence goes on along the minus strand of NW_024070205.1, from coordinate 66,705,946 downwards.
AGGGGATCTTCCCAACCCAGGGATCAAACCCATGCATCACCTGCATCAGTAGGTGGGCTCTTTACCACTGAGCCACCAGAGAAGCAAATATGTGTGGATATATATCCATATATATATACACACACTCACACATGTACATGCATGCAAATATATGTTATATGTGCCTATCTATATTTAGGACTTCCCTGCTGTCTCAGGGGTAAAGAATCTACCTGCAGTGCAGGAGATGCTGGTTTGATTCCTGGGTCAGGAAGATCCCCTAGAGAAAGAAAAGACAACCCACTGCAGTATTCTTGACTGGAAATCCAATGGAGAGAGGAGCCTGGTAGGCTACAGTCCATGGGATCTCAGGAGTTGGTCACGACAGGAACTAAACTACCACCACCACCTATATCAGATACTGAAAACATAAAATACAGGTCATTTAAGATTTATGCTTTTTCTATTAAAATTGTTTGGAATTGTTTATAGTGGTTAAAAAAAAAGCTTGTGAATCTCATCATTTAGGTATGAAATAAAAACTTACTTTTTTCTTAAATTTTAAGCAACATCTATCAATATTTTTTAGATATTCTGTAGTTCAGAAGTATCTTTGTGTACTATTTAACCAGGCACTTAGATTCAGAAACTATTCCTGTACAAACAAAAGTGACAAAATTCTTCTCCTGGTTGAGAATATTGTCATATGTTTCTGAAGTATTATAAATACAAAAAGTGTGATAATGTTATAATATTACCAATTAACTTAAAAAATAAAGTGACATTTTAAATTTAGCTTTGGCCTCCTTTCTGGCCTCCATAATTCCCTAAGTTTTTCTATTCAGCTTTAGTGTATATTCTTTTAACAGATCTGTAAGAATAAGGAAATAGAAAAAAATACAGACATATGTATATGATCTATAGCAATATAATATATTAAACTATATAATTCACATATACAATATATAACATAAACATGCATTATATAGTATATAAATATGGTGATAATTTACATTATGTTATTTGAAAAATTGGTCCTCAAGTAATTTATAGAATAATGGTGGGATAGCCATTAATGTATAATTCCATAAAACATGTATATTGATGCCTTTATATGTGCTATTAAATAAATTACCACTGTTCTGAATTTATGTACCAGATCAAAGATGGAATCTATGATGCAGTCAAGGTACAGGTGAGATCAGAGAACTGAATAAGAGTTGATTAGACAAAGAGAAAAAAATATTTTATTTATAATGAATGAGGCAATATAGTTAAGGCCTTGACACTTGCAATATTTGGTGGTAAAGAACCCACCTGCTAATGCAGGAGACCTAAGAGATGTGGGTTAAATCCCTGGGTCAGGAAGATCCCCTGAGAAGGAAATGGTGACCCACTCCAGTACTCTTGCCTGGAGAATCCCATGGACAGAGGAGCCTGTGGGCTATGATCTGTAGGGTGGATATGACTGAAGTGACTTAGGATGGATGGAAAGGAATTTCAGAGTGGCTGGAATGCTGAGAAAAGAGGAAGAGAGGAATAAAATGCCATTCATATGAAGGGATAAAACTGTGGAGGACATAAAAAGGATATTTGCATTTTTAAAATCTTTCTCACAATCATAATGAAGAATAACTTGATGCATTTTATGGTGGACATGGACAGAGGGCTGCATGAATTTATTCACGTATTTCTGTTTTGTTTACAGTGGAAAATGGACTAGAGAAAAATCACATTAAGTTGCTATGGAAACAATCTAAGGAAGAATCAACGCTAGGTTGGGCTAAATGGTGGTAGAGGCAGATAGAAGAACATGAAGTTGAGTTTTATTTGGGATACAGTGATGGAGCTTCACTGTATACAAGATGTGAGGCATGATCAATGAGTGGATACTGGCAAAGTTTATCTACAAAGATTGTTCAACTTATTTTTTTCTCCATAAAATTCTCCAGCTCAAAAGCCAACTTTGGTTGAATTCAGTAATCAAATGTGTTAGTGCCTTCATAAAGACAGCTGAGAATCAGAGCAGAAAAACCATATAGCTCTGCTGACTCTTGACTTGAAAGAAATGATCACATACTCATGAGCATTCAATGCAAGTCAGTAACAGTACCTACTTTCTCATTCAATCTCTGAAAATGCTGTTCTATTATCTATACTTCTTCCCTAGAATGAACCCCCCTCCCACTCTTGAAAACCCCAGCTGAAGACAGTCATCTTCAAATAGATGAAGAGGATGAATATAAATGGGATGCACTCATCTTTCAACCATCAAATTCTATTTTCTGCATCTGTAAAGGTTTTGTCTTCTCTCCTGTTTTTATAGGTGGAAAAAGTGAAGTTAACCTCTCCAATTATCCCCTCTTTTCTTTCCTTATGAATGTCAGTTTTGCATTTATCATTATTCTTTCACATAGCAAATTTTTTCACCTTCATTAGATCATGCATATTTGCATAAAGTAACTTTCATCTTTTAAACAGTCTTTCCTTTAACTCCACCTTTTCTCCCAACTATTATTCCTCTATTCCCTTTCCTAAGTAAATCTCAAAACAATTTTTTACACTCATTGTCTTCACTTTCTCATTTATCAGTTACTCTTTACCCATTCCAACCTAATGATGAAAGGGTGATGGTTAAAGTAAACAATGACCTATAAAGTGGCAAATCCAAGAGCCACTTTTCTGTCTTCACTTCATTCAATATCTCCACAGTATTTAACATCACTGATCACAGTCTCCCTTTATGATATACTTGAATCTCTTTGCTACTATGATAGACTCAATAATTGTCCCATCCAAAGATACATATATTTCAATCCCAGGGTTTCTGAATATGTTAAATCATGCAGTAAATATGACATTGCTAATGTGATTAGGATAAGGATCTTGCAGTGGGTAAATTCTCTTGGATTATCTGAGTACAGCTGATATAAACATAAATGTCCTTGTAAGAGATTTGCAGGACAGTCACAGCAGATGTGACCAGAGAATCAGAGGTGACAGTGACTGGGGACATGAGTCAATGATATAGGAAGCCTCTTGAAGCTAGAAAAGGAAATAGCTTCTTACCTTGAAAGCAGCCCTTGCCACCCATTTAATTTTGTTTTCATTCAGTTCATATTTATTATGTCCTGAGCATGGTGCCTATAAATCTGAAATAGATAAATGGTATGGACCCTACTGTAGGGATGTCACAGCCTACATAGGTGGAAAAACAGGCAAATTAAGGTTACATTACAGCCAGAACATAGGAAAGCACAGGCTCTTATGGAAACACAGAAGAGGTCACGTAAATCAGACGGGGGCAGGAGGCCCACACAAGTTTTTCAGGAGAGGTGATGTTTGGACTGATTTTGCAGACAAATAGAAGTTAAGACAACAAGCAAGCAGGGGAAAGAACTTTCCAGCTCTGCTCACCCATATGAGACTCATTATCTCCAGAAATGTAAAAGAATTAATTTGTGTGACTTTAAGGCACTAGTTCAGTTCAGTCACTCAGTTGTGTCCGACTCTTTGTGACCCCATGAATCACAGCACGCCAGGTCTCCCTGTCCATCACTAACTCCTGGAGTTCACTCAAATTCATGTCCATCGAGCCGGTGATGCCATCCAGCCATCTCATCCTCTATCGTCCCCTTCTCCTCCTGCCCCAAATCCCTCCCAGCATCAGGGTCTTTTCCAATGAGTCAACTCTTCATATGAGGAGGCCAAAGTATTGGAGTTTCAGCTTTAGCATCATTCCTTCCAAAGAACACCCAGGACTGATCTCCTTCAGAATGGACTGGTTGGATCTCCTTGCAGTCCAAGGGACTCTCAAGAGTCTTCTCCAACACCACAGTTCAAAAGTACCAATTCTTCGGTGCTCAGCTTTCTTCATAGTCCTACTCTCACATCCATTCATGACCACTGGAAAAACCATAGCCTTGACTAGATGGACCTTTGTTAGCAAAGTAATATCTCTGCTTTTGAATATGCTATCTAGGTTGGTCATAACTTTCCTTCCAAGGAGTAAACGTCTTTTAATTGCATGGCTGCCATCACCATATGCAGTAAGGCACTAAAGTTATGCTGATTTGTTACAAAAACAATAGAAAGCTAATGCAGTTGCAATTATGACACCTAATATTCTTTTTTTAAAAACTTTTTATTTATTTGTTTGTTTGTTTGTTTGTTTTAATTTATTTTTTATTTTACTTTACAATTCTATATTGGTTTTGTCATACATTGACATGAATCCACCACGGGTGTACACGCGTTCGCTTGGGGCTAATATTCTTTTTTAAAAAATGACATTGATCAATCTTTTGCCAGTTCTACTACCTCCTCCTGAAATAAATTGTGGGGCTTGGTTTTGAGTCTTTATCTATTCACTGTCTGTGTGCTTTCCTTCAGTACAGTTCAGTTCATTTGCTCAGTCATGTGTGACTCTTTGTGACCCCATGGACTGCAGCACACCAGGCTTCTCTGTCCATCACCAACTCCTGGAACTTGCTCAAACTCATGTCCATCAAGTCGGTGATGCCATGTAACCATCTCATCCTCTGTCATCCCTTTCTCCTCCTGCCTTCAATCTTTCCCAGCATCAAGGTCTTTTTGAATGAGTCAATTCTTTGCATCAGGTGGCCAAAGTACTGGAGTTTCAGCTTCAGCATCAGTCCTTCCAATGAATATTCAGGACCGATATCCTTTAAGATTGACTGGTTGGATCTCCTTGCAGTCCAAGAGACTCTTTTTTTTTTAATTTATTTTTTATTTTACTTTACAATTCTGTATTGGTTTTAAGAGTCTTCTCCAACATCACATTTCAAAAACATCAGTTCCTCAGTGCTCAGCTTTCTTTATAGTCCAACTCTCACATCTGTACTTGACTACTGGAAAAGCCATAGCTTTGACTAGATGGACTTTGTTGGCAATGTAATATCTCTGCATTTTAATATGCTTTCTAGGTTGGTCATAGCTTTTCTTCCAAGGAGTAAGCATCTTTTAATTTCATGGCTGCAGTCACCCTCTGCAGTGATTTTGGTGCCCAAGGAAATAAAGTCTGTCACTGTTTCCATCGTTTCCCCATCTATTTGCCTATTTGCCATGAAGTGGTGGGACCAAATGCCATGATCTTAATTTTTTGAATGTTGAGTTTTAAGCCAGTTTACCCCCACCCCCCCACTCTCCCACTTTCACCAAGAGGCTCTTTAGTTCCTCTTCACTTGCTGCCATAAGGGTGGTGTCATCTGCATATCTGAGGATATTGATATTTCTCCCAGAAATCTTGATTCCAGCTTGTTCTGTATAGTGTTTCTGCGACTTTAAATACATTCTACATGTGGATGACTCTCCATCAGCAGCCTCTCATTTAATCTTGAGACTGAATTCAAACTGATTACTTAAAGTTTCTATGTCCAACAGGCTCATCAAATTCCCCCATGGGCAATATGAAAGTAGCTTAACTTTCTCCTTGCAAATGGCACTAACATCTTTCCATATACTCATGACAATTCTCTAGTTATTATCCTACATGCAATTTGAAATCAAGTATCCTACCAAAATATATCCAAATATGTCTACATTCTCCATTTCTTCTACCACCAACTGAGTATTAGTTGCTCAGTTGTGTCGGACTCTTTGCAGCACCATGGACTGCAGCCTGTCAGTCTCCTCTGTCATGGGATTCTCCTGGTAGGAATACTGGAGTGGGTGGCCAGTCCCTTCTCCAGGGGATCTTCTCAACCCGGGATTGAATTAGGGATCTCCTGCTTTGCAGGCAGATACTTTATGATCTGATCCACCAGGGAAACCCACCATTCTTACTGCAAATTAAAAAGCTCTCATCCCAATTATTAAATTTTTTGCATTTTTTCCCTTATTTTTCCTGCAATCCAGTTGTCACAATGGGATTTTAAAGATTAAACAGAATGATTTTACTTCTAGAAGTAAAACCCTCTCATTGTTTTCCATTTACCTTATCATTAAACCAAATTTTTTCACTATTGCCTATAAGGTTCTACAGAGTTTCACTTTAAACACCAAATGACAAGATTGTATGAGATGATGCTGGAAATGTAGGCATCACATGAGGGGTCCTTGATGCCTTATTAAAGAATTTGAGCTTTTATCTTGTGGTTGAAAATTTAGTCATAAAATAACTTAACAGAACTGATGTCAGATTTGCCTTTTTGAATGACTGTGATGTTGATAAGGAGAATTACTGAAATGAGAAAATATTAATATACAAATTCCATGGAACTTGATGGGGACAGTGGGACCAACAGGGGGAAGCTTATAGATGCCCAGTGAGCTCAACCACTTCCTTGTCCTAATATTGCTCCTCAAAGTTATATGGTTCTCTTATTTGTACACCTGGAAAGTTAGAGTTCAAAATAACCCTAGTTGGTAACTAGATGATACATTTAATTTATAAATGAGAAAACTAGATACTGAGGATTTAGGAGGCATTTCTGAAACTGTGCACTAAAGACAGGTGCAATTTTGCAATTGTACATGTATATATATAATTTTATATGTGTCTATAATTTTATTGCTCGTTAGAGTATATGACTCATTTATATCTTATAGAAGATTTCTTAATATCCTGAGATAACAACTAAATGCTTATTATTTTCCTCATTATTAGGAGAGGTAAGTAAAGTCAAGAGTCTTGTCTAAGTGATTAAGCAAATAGCAGAAGTAAAAAACTAGATTTAGCCTTCCAGATTATTATTCTTTTTCATTTTCTACAGTACTGTGTGACAAGTGCCAGGGGGACTCCAAATATTAGATATGATTTCAGTCTCCTTCTCAGCCTTAGAAGGAACCCCAAACATCTCAAGAAAGACACCCTAATAATAGGAAGGAAAGAACTAGGCTCATTAACTCATGTTTTACTGATGTGGAAGCATATTTTGCATTACAATTAAACTCAAATGTCACTTCTTCATTTAACATTTTCTCTTCAGGCAGGAAATTTAAATGTCTATTAATGATATAATAAAAAAGAACAATTGCTTTTATGTTTAATAAGTACTGTCTATAATATTTTATTTATATAGTATTATGCTTTCCATTGTAAGCTCTCAGATATAAAATAATTCTCATTTATATTAGTATTCCTCAGATAGTCTTTTAAGAGAGGAGTCCTAGGGAGATTGGAATCAGTCCTCAGATCTTGGGTACCAAGTAGCGTCAGTGCAGCAGTGCTCACATCAGCTGCTTTAAACTGGCTTGGCAGTAAAATGCCTGATTAGCATTGTGGGTATTTAGGAGAGTTTGTTTCTCTGCTTTCTAAGGAAGAAAAATGTTCCTTGTTCATTTATTCAGAAGCAGTTAATCATAGTGAGATGGAACAAAGATTCTCTCAAAACCTCTTCTGCAGCTTTCTAGACATATAATGCAGATAAGTATTTGTGTGACTCCGTTTTCTCATCTCGAACCCTCCTCTTGGGGCAGTTGTATTAAATGAACAAGCAGATTTTATAGGACATTTAACATGAAAATATGGATTTGTAAAGCACCCAGGAAATATGTTAGCTATATTATCTTTTGTAAAAGAATTAAAGCAGACATAATAGAGGTGTGACCCTCCCCCTTTTCCACAACCCAAACCCTCTTTTTGTTTGTCTGGTGTTTTGCTACCTGTCCCTCCCTGAACCTTGAGGAAAAGACAAACTACAAGGCTTATAAAAACAGCTCTCAAAGGAACTGTTTCCGGATGGCACCAATAATCCCAGGCACACACAGGACACAAAGCAATCTGAACATTTCCAGCACTTACAGAAAAGGGACACAGCAGCCTGCTTCAAACCATAATGAAACATATTCTCACTTTCTTGCCCAATAAAACTTCAAACATGCTTTGCCTCAGGAAATTACCTGGTCTTTTCCTGCTTTTTGATGTATATCAGATCAATTACCCATTAAGCTCAATTTGAGTAACAGAAGATATCTTTCTTCTTGACATCTTCGATGAGAAAGTACACTAAAAGTAGGCATTTCAATTATTTTCTTCACTCTTATACCCCCAGTCCCTGGAACACTGGTTAGCATACAGAGTATGCTCACTTTTTGTTCATTGAATGAAGGGACGAGTATTTACATTGTTTCAGGAAATTAGGTAGTCAGTGGTGATATAATAATCAACAGGGCTAATAAAACCTTTCCCTCAAGGATTTTACCTCTAGTCACGTAGACAAACAAATAAACAACCAATTGCTGGCCCTAATGGTAAGGGCTTCAGTTGAGATCATCTACCATTAGGGATGTGTGTGTGTGTGTGTGTGTGTGTGTGTGTGTGAGAGAGAGAGAGAGAGAGAGGGAGGGAGATTGTAAAGTATACTCACAGCCTAAGGATGCTGTCCACTGCCCAAGTCACATGTCCACAAGAGTTTGATTATGTAGGAGACATCATTATAAAATCTCACAAACATATCATATGAGCTTATATGGAATTCTGGAAGACATCACATCCTAGAAGGGATACAAATAAAAAATATACACAGGAATAGCATACAAGAACCATTAACAAACCCTTTGAATGTGAAGCATGAGTCGTAATCAAAGGACAAAGAGATGAACCAGAAGAAAGATATTCCAAGCAGATGCAGTAATAACATGGCAAATAAAGTTTATCACCTCTTTCCCACCACTTAGCTGGATTGTCTTGAAACCGTAGAGAGACTGGAAGATCATGTTCAGTTGACAGAAAATAGACCATGTATAATGAGGGAGAGAGAGGAGGTGAGAGGTAAGAAGCTTCTAGAACTTAATGCATTATATTCCATGTTAAAGTAGTTCAGGCTTAAAGTTCATTGCAAAATGCAAAACAAAAATCCAAAACAAAAAGAACACAAAAAACTGAATATTCAAAGGTGCACCATTGTTGGATTTTTTCTTTTGAAAACTAATCAGGGCTGCAGTGCAGAAAATGGATTTTAATTGGAAAAACCTGAGGCAAAGACAATGATTAGGAAGTCTGTGAAAAATTCATGATGCTGAAATAGAGTAGAAATTTAAATGAAAGAGAGGGAATGGGTGGATTCAAGAGTTATTTAGGAGATACAGTTGACAAAAAGCTTTTAAAACATTTTGACCACTGGCTAAAATATAAAATATGTTTAGTGTCACTTGTCATTATACCCACACACACACTCTCACACACTCACACACACACCCACACACATATATCTGAAAAGTGTGGTTTCAGAGAATACTATGCACTATTGGTTCTACATTTTCTGTTTTATTTTTTATTAAAAACATTATTTTATGTTGATGTATGGCAGAAACCAACACAATATTGGAAAACAACTATCCTTCAATTAAAATAAATAAACAAGAAACACATTATTTTATTAATTAACAAGATCAATCTTTTTTAATGTTAAGCAACATTAAATTAGGGCATGGTCTATGTTAGCCAGGGGAATATTGGTTTTAAAAGGCTGAAAACAGTGGAGTAGAGAGGGTTTTAGGGATGGTTCTATTTTTGTTAATGTAAACTGAAACAGTAGCACTAAAGAGAGGGATTTTCAAGTGATAAAACAGGGCGGAACATGCCATGAAAGGCCACTAGAAGAGATGACTTGAAAACAAGAGGAGTGTCCCTAGTAGTGCCCTGTGAACTTTAAGGCCAGAGCCCTTAGTTGTTCCCACAAAGTTCTATTCAACCTCTTTTCTTTCTTACAAACTAATTCTAGACACTTAGTCCTTTGTAGTTATCTTTCGGGTCATGTAGTACAGGGAAGGTCACTAAGCAGAGATGTCAAAATTATTAATTTGCTCATTTGTCATCCTACTTGTCTACTACCTATAGGTATCTGTGTATGATATATCCAATATAATCTCATGTATCAATTATATAAATGCAAATTTGTACATATATCCATATATCATATGTACATATATCTATATCAGTATCTTGTATTTATTAACTGATTTTATTTTTAGCATAAGATTTTTTTTAAACAAAGATTTTAGGGTTTTAGGATAGTTTTAAGTTCACAGCAAACTTGAGAGGAAGTTGCAGAGATTTCTCATATACCCCCCTATCCCTACACATGCATAGTCTCCCCCATTATCAACACCCCCAACAGCTGCTACATTTGCTATAGTAGATGAACCTATGGTTACACATCATAATCACCCAGAGTCCTTAGTTTACATTATGGTTCAGTCTTGGTGTAGTACATTTAATGTGTTTGGACAAATGTATAATGACAAATGTATCCACCATTATAGTATCATACAGAATGTTTCCACTGCCCTAAAAAATCCTCTGTGCTCCACCTGCTTATTCACTCTTCTACTATACCTCACATCTTCTGGCAACTACTGATCTTTTTACTGTGTCCATAGTTTCGCCGTTTTTCAGTTCAATTCAATTGCTCTGTCATGTTCAACTCTTTGCGACCCCATGGACTGCAACACACCAGGCTTCCCTGTCCTTCACCAATGGCTGGAGCTCGCTCAAACTCATGTCCATCGAGTCAGCAATGCCATCCAACCATCTTATCCTCTGCCATCCCCCTTTCCTCCTGCCTTCAATCTTTCCCAGTATCAGGGTCTTTTCCAGTGAGACAGTTCTTCGCATTAGGTGTCCAAAGTACTGGACCTTCAGCTTCAGCATCAGTCCTTCCAATGACTATTCAGGACTGTTTTCCTTCAGGATTGACTGGCTGGATCTCCTTGCAGTCCAAAGGACTCTCAAGAGTCTTCTCCAACCCCACAGTTCAAAAGCATCAATTCTTCGGCGCTCAGCTTTCTTTATAGTCCAACTCTCACATCCATATATGGCTACTGGAAAAAACATAGCTTAGACAGACATTTGTTGCCTTTTCTAGAATGTCTTATATTTGGAATCATACAATAACTAGTCTTTACAAATATGACTTCCTTCACTTAGAATTCCTTCATGTCTTTTCATTGCTGTATGACTCATTTTTTCCTCTTCCTTTCTTCCTTTCTTGATCTCTTCATAATATTCCAGTGCCTGAATTTATCAGTTTACTTTTCTATTCACCCACTGAAGGACCTTGTGGTTGTTTCTAAGTTTTGGCAATTATGAAGAAACCTGCTATAAACATCTGCATGCAGGAGTTTGTGTGGACATATATTTTAACTACTTTGGAATGTGATATGTAGGGTATATGGGAAGAGCATGTATAATTTTGTAAGAAACCTCAAAACTGTCTTCCAAAGTGGCTGTACCATTTTGCATTCCCACCTTGCTTTACACCCTCACCAGCATTTTGTGGTGTCAGTGTTTTTGATTTTTAGCCATTCTCAAACATGTAGAGTGGTATTTTGTTGTTGTTTTAATTTGCATTTCCCTGATGACATACAATGTAGAGCATCTTTTCATATTTTTATTTGCAATCTGTATATCTTTTTTTAAGGTGTCCAAGTCTTCAGCCAATTTTTAAGTGGGTTTTTTATCTCCTTATGTTCAAGTTTTAAGACTTCTTTATCCATTTTGGAGAATGATCCTGTATCAGATGTATCTCTTGTAAATATTTCTCCCAGTCTGTGACTTGTCTTCTCATTCCCTTGAAATTGTCTTTTGCAAAGCAGAAGTTCCTAATTTTAATAAAGTTCAGCTAATTAATTACTTCTTTCATGAATCATGGCTACTATGTTGTATCTAAATATTTATCACAAAAATCTGTGGTCATCTAGATTTTCTCCTTTGTTATCATATAAGACTTTTATAGTTTTATGTTTCACATATAAGCTTGTGATTCATTGTGAATCTTTGTGAAGCCTGTAAGTCTATGTCTAAGTTCATATGTGTGTGTGTAGGGTCATATGCATGTCACCATTTTCAATAAATGGTGATAGAAAAACTGTCTTTGCTCCATAAAGGCTTTGTCCTGTCTTTATTCATTTGTCAAAGATCAGTTGACTGTATACACGGATGTCCATTTCTGGGTTCTCTATTCTGTTCCTTTGATCAATTTGTCTAACTTTTGGCCAGTATCACTCTCTTGATTACTATAGCTCTATGATAAGTCTGAAAGTTGGATAGTGTTAGTCTTCCAACTTTGTTTTATTTTTCAATACTGTGCTGGTTATTCTGGCTATTTTGCTTTTCCATATAAACTTCAGAATCATTTTGTTACTATCCACAAAATAACTTGCTTGGAATTTGATTGAGATTGCATTGAATGTGTGGATCAAGTTAGAAAGAAGTGACATCCTGAAAATACTGAATCTTCTGTCCATGAGAATGAAATCTCTCTCCATTGTTTTGGGTTCATTTTTATTTCATTCATTAGTTTTATAATTTTTCTCATGTAAAACTTGTATATATTTAGTCAGATTTACACCTGCATGTTTTATTTTTGTGGATGCACATGTAAATGGCATTGTGTCTTTAATTTTAAATTCTTCTTGTTCATTGATGTTATATAGATAAGCAATTGGCTTTTGTATATTAACCTTGTAATCTGCATCCTTGCTGTAATTGCTTTTCAGTTATAAAAGACTTTTTTTTTTTTTTGCCAGACTCTTTTAGACTTTCTGCATAGACAGTCATGTCATCTGAGATTCTTATCTCCTTTCTTACATCTTTGTCTTGTCTTATTGCATGAGCTAAAATTCCCAGGATACTGTTGGAAAGGAATGGTGAGAGAAGTCACCCATGCTTTATACCTGTTCTTAGTAGGAATGTTTCAAGTTTCTCACCATTAACTATGATGTTAGCTGCAGGTTTTTGTAGATATCTTTTATCAAGTTGAAGAAGTTCCCCTCTATTCTGAGTTTCCATGAGAGTTTTTTTTTTTTTAATCATGAATGTGTGTAGAATTCTGCACTTATTGCAGTTATTGATCATATGATTTTTTTTCAGCTGTTATGTCTATTTTATCTTTAACATACTGATTATTATCCACTCAATGAATTGTGTGACCCAATATGTGGTCATTTAAAAAAAAAATCATCAACCTATGTGATTTCATGATTGATTGGATATGATGACTTGATAAGCAGAAATACAGAGTGAGAGAAAACTTTCCTGAGATACCTTTGTAGATGATAGAAACTTTTTTTTTTTCTTTTCAAAAAGAGAGAAAGCTCAGATTTAGAGTTGTGTGTTTATCCTTTGTTGTCTGTGAGATTTTTATTGGAGGTATCTAGGTCATGGATATGTACTGTTCTGGAATTTATAGGAAATATTTGGACTAGACAAGGTTCCATATTAGTAACCTATGAATCAAGGCTATCTGAGTTCAAATTCAGACTAGAGCACTTGATAGGTGTCAAGCAATGGGTAAATTAATTTTATCTTTCTAAGCCTTTTTTTCCTTCATATGTACAGTGGAGTAATATCAAAATGGGTGGTTTTCAGAATTAGATTGAAATGATGCCTGTTGGGTGTTTAAGACATAATTGGTACATGTAAAATGCTCTATATTATTATTATTCATTCTACTATTTCTAAGAGTCACTGTTTGCCATGTAGATTAGCAGTAGGGAGACTACTTCTTTTCCTGTGAAGGATAATTGAGTCCCATGCATGTTTTCAAAATACCCCTGCTTATGTAACCTGATCACAATTGATTGTTAATACCTGACTGCAGCATTGTTAAGGAATGAATCTCAATCACTAAGGGATTTTTCTACTTTACCCTTGTGTATCTGACAAAGAAACTTGAAGTAAAACCAAATAGTGGTACTTCAGGGCTATATAATTAATGGTAGCTTAAATAAAAGAGTTGCTATTTTTCACACAAGTTTATAGGTAGGAGTTAGTTAAGTTGTTTAGCAATACAACCTTGTACACAGTCTTGGCCTTTCTGCTCTGCCATCCTTAGCTTGTTGGCTTTAGTCATTATATTGTTGCCTGATGGCTGATCTAGTTTCAAATGTGTTATCGGCTCTCAAATAAGTCAGAGAGATGAATGGGAAAGATCATATAACAGCTTTCATTCTGTTCTTATCAGGAAAGCAAGCATTTCCCTAGAACACTATCCAGACAGCTTATATCTGACTTGGTCCAAATTGGACACATTTCACTATACAAAAATTTAGAAAACAGGAAAGCTGCTATGGTGACTAGCTTTAACAGTGGTTCCAATTTTGGCAAGGCGTTAGAATCATCAGGAGAGCTTTAAAATGCTGATTCCAGGGTTCACTTAATTAAGTCTTGAGCTAGGCTTATTGCTGCCTTAAACAGAGTAAGGATCTTGTTTCAGCGTCCCCTTTTTGCAGATGATGCCTCTTGGAATTCTGTGGCAAAGAAATTGCATAATAACTTAGAAATCCCTACTGTTAATAAGAGGTAAAGGGATAGGGTAAAATACTGTTTGAGCAATTAAATGTGTTTGCCTTCAGTGGCTAATACAAACCCTGGCACATAGAGCCTGTTTAATCGGATGGCTGGATGAGATCCCAGAAATGACAGGGACCAATTCCTATGTCCATTGCTTAATGAATTTGGCTGAGGAATATGTGATCTTAAGAGAGATTTTTATTTTCATAAGGGTATACCCCTTTACCACATGTTTTAAATAGATTTTTAATAAATATTTTTTGTCACTTGAAAAATTTTAGATTCCTTACATTATTTTTTAAAATCAAGCCAGGGATTGTGTTCACCCACAATGGAAAGGTGAATGGAAATGTGACAACTTATCCATGGCCAGTGAAGATTGGCCAGTCAGTTATATGAGGCAGAAAAGCAGGTTTGGGGAAATCCCTATGCCAAATCAACTTGTAGAGAGTGGACAGAGGGAAAGAAGGCTGAGAAGTGGCCAGAGATCACAAAGGAGCAACATCCCTAAGGGAATGCAATGCCAACAGTTACCTTGCTGCTGACAGCTTACAACTGTAAGAACATTGGGTTTATCTAGCAACCAGAATATCAGAGGGTGATTTATGCTACAGCAGTTATAGTGAAGCACTTCTGGATAGAATTAGAGAGTGGCTAGGTGAATGAGAATTAACTGAGGAAATGAAAAATGTAGGGTTCAGAATTCTTTCAAGATTGTTATTGAATACATATGAAGGTGAAAGTAGTGATAAAGAATGATAGTGAGGTGGCTGGAGAAAAATGTGTGTTGGGAGGATTTTTATTCTTGAAGATGTGAGATTATTTAAATGGTGATAAGAATGTGCAAAAAGAGAGGACCAAGGTGTACAGATAGGAAAGGGAATAATATATAAAGGGTAAGGCTCCTGAGGAGAGGAAGGCATGAGAATGTAATTTTTACAAAGGTCTGCTTTCAAGGGTGGCCTGTGGTTGGCATCCAAAAGTGTGGATTTCAGATTTTTCAAATTTATGCACAGAGGGGCTCACTGTGACTAAACTCTCAGTGCAAAAAAAAAAAAAAAAAAAAGTGTGTTTTGTGCTGAACATCTGCCTTCCTCCTGGGAATCTGGGATCTTGGTGTGTGCTAGGCAGAATGCGCCTGCCTGAGTTGATGCCCTCTAGTAAACTCGTTGGTATTGAGACCCTGTTAGATCACATGGCACACATGTCCCCACTGCTTGTTAAAGGGATTCGATGTGCCGTGTAACTCCTCTGAGAGGACTCTCGGCACTGTGTCCAGTTTCTCTGGACTTTACCTCGTTTACTTTTTCCCTTTGCTAGTTTTGCTCTGTATACTTTCCTCTGTAATAAATCATAACCTGAGCACAGTTATGTGCTGAGTCTTGTGAGCCCATCTCATGAATTGTTGAAACCTGGGGTGATCTAAGGGAGCCCTGATACACCATGAGATGGGAGGCACACGTTGTGGTAGAAGGTGAAGATGCCTGTTCCACTGTGAGTGGTGAACAGGGAGAGGGTCAGGAGGATGGATTTTATTAAAGAAAGCTGAAGGTATTTGTTTTGGCTAGCTACTTGATGAAAGGGAATGAGGAAACTTTAGAATAAGACATTTGAAAAAAGAAAGTAGGCTAAAACAATTTGTTTAGATTGAAAGATCTAAGTAGAAAAATCTAAATAGTTTGCAAGTGAGTACTTGTAGCCTGGCTTCATATGATACTGTGAATTTATAAGAAAGTAGTTCTCTGTGTGTGTGTGTGTGTGCACATACACTAATCTAGCAGTTCTGAGAATCCATGGCAGCTCAGAGGAGTTGTGGTTGAACTGTGTCAAGGTCAGTTCTCTACTAAGTATTTGCCATGTTATGAAGGTCAGGACATTTATAAGAAAACAATTTATGGGCATTTCTAGGAATGAAAATGGATCAAGGAAGGGTCTTACAGTTTTGCAGGAACATATAGAAAAAGTGATGTTCCTATGAGGAAGACTAGAATAAATTACAGAAAAACTACAAGTAAGAAAGGCTGTGAGCAGTCCCAAGATGGCAGAGAAATAGGATGGGGAGACCACTTTCTTCCCCACAAATTCATCAAAAGATCATTTGGATGCTGAGCAACTTCCACAAAACAACTTATGAACACTGGTGGAGGACACCAGGCACACAGAAAGGCAGTCCATTCTCTTTGGAAGGAGTTAGGACAAAATACAAAAGACAAAAAGAGAGAAAAAGGAGTTAGAGACCTGGGGAGGGAGTCATGAAAGAGGAGAAGTTTCCACACAGTAGGAAGCCCTCTCACAGGTGGATCTGCAGGGAGTTTTGGAACCTCAGAGGGAAACATAACCAGGAGAAAGACAGGAAAAAAAAAAAACAAAAACCGAAAAACAGAATACATGCCTAACTGCAACTGCCAGCAGAGAAGCAGCCCAGATGCTCGCATCTGCCAGTGAGCGAGAGCTGGGCAGTGAGGTGCAGGCTGCATCATCAGTGCTTAGGGTAAGGACTGGATCTGAATGCCCTGAGGACAATCTGAGGGAACTAACATGAGATAGCAAATCAATCTGTGGGATTGCCAGAGAGAGAGGAAAAAAAAAAAAAAAAAAGAACTTTCCCTTGAAAGGCTCTAACCTAATGCACAGGGTGACCTGTTCATGGAACAAAGGATGGAACGAATACCAAAGGAGAGCTAGCTGGCTGTGTACAGGCCCCTTCCTGTACCCCCTACCCCCACACCGAGGTAGAGAGACAGGTGTGTGACAGCCAGAGCTGAAGGCAAGGGGCTGCTCGAATCTTGGCGCCAGAGATGGCATCTTCCACCAAACTGTGAGCAGGCTCCCAGCTGCTAACCACGTCTTCCTGAGATCTTGAATGATTCACATCCACCAAGAGGGTCGCAGCCCAAGATCAGCTCCCCAGAGGAGACAAATGGCACACCTGAGATGGTGCTCTCACAGCACACCTGGAAAACAGAGCAGCTGGGACTGGGGAGATGTTTAAGATTCATGGCCCACCTGGAAAGTACACTCACCAATCACCTGGTTACCTAAGTTGCTCAAACCTGGGAAGGGCACAAAATGCAAGGCCCACTTCGGACAGTGCCCTTGCAGAGAATCCTGGAGCCTGAGCAGTGTAGACCTGGGAAGCATGTGCTGCCAAGAGCTGGGGCAAACCCAGTGTGGTCCATATACTGTGAGCCCTCCCCACACATGCCAGCGATATTTGTTTGCAATGTCCCTCTCTCCCCACAACACAACAGAACTAGTGAGCCTAAATAAGTGACCACGTTCACCCCTTTGTGTTAGGGTGGAAACTAGACACTGAAGAGACTTGCAAACAAAGGAAGTCAAAATAAAGAAGAGGGAACCGCTCTGGAAGTAACAGGGGCAACAGATTAAAACCCTGTAGTTAACATTGACTGGGCACTGGAGGGGGTCTATGGACCTTGAAAATAAGTACAAGTGGAACAAGGAACTATCTGACATTGAAATGACCCCACACTGTCCACAACAGTTCCAGAGAAATTCCTAGATATATTTTTATTATTATCACTTTTTAATTTTTTTAAAAAAAATTTAAGTCCTTTATTACTCCTTTAATTTTCATCTTTTATAACCTACTATTACCTTGGAAAAAAAGGACCCAATTTTTAAAGGAAAATTTCATATATATATATATTTCAATTTTGTGATTGATTTTGTTTTGTATTTTTTATATTGTATTTTTGAGAGTCTAAACTCTATTCTAGACTTTTAATTTTTTTTGATATTTGTTATTAATTTTGTACCTTTAAGAATATAATCTTCAGTATCCATTTTCACTTAGGGATGTAATTACTGGCTTGATTACTCCCTCCCCTTCTCTACTTTGTGAATCTCTCTGGGTATTCTGGGCTGTGGAGAATGCTTAGGTTACTGGCTAGATTGGCCTCTTCCCTTTGACTCCCCCTCTTCTCCTCCTGGTCACCCCTATCTCCCTCCTCCCTGTTCTCTATGTAACTCTGTGAATCTCTCTGGGTGTCCCTCATTCTGGAGAATTTTTCATCATTAACATAGACGTTTTATCATCTGTGCTGTATGGATGAAGTCTTGAGGCTACTATAAGCAAAGGACTGGAAACCAAAGGCAGGAGGCTTAACTCCAAAACTTGAGAACATCAGAGAACCGCTGATTCAAGGGAACATCAATAGACAAGAGTTCACCCAAAAGTCTCCATACCTACACTAAAACCAAGCTCCATCCAAGAGCCAACAAGTTCCAGTGCAAGACATGCCATGCTAATTCTCCAGCAAAGCAGGAACACAGCTCTGAGCATTAAAAGACAGGCGGCCCAAAGCCATGCCAAACCCATAAACACCCAAAAGTGGACTACTGGACACTTCACTTCACTCCAGAGAGAAAAGATCCAGTTCCACCCACCAGAATACAGACACAAGCTCTCCCAACCAGGAAACCTTGACACAGCACTAGTTCAACCCCACCCACAGGGAGCAGGCTCCACAATAAAGAGGAACCATGAACTTCCAGTCTACAGAAGGGGCACCCCAAACACAGCAATCTAAACAAAATGAAAAGGCAGAGATATATTCATCAGGTAAAGGAACATGATAAATACCCACCAAACCAAAACAAAGAGGAGGAGATACGGAGTCTACCTGCAAAAGAATTCAGAATAATGATAGAAAGGTGATCCAAAATCTTGAAAACAAAATGGAGTTACAGATAAATAGAGACAAGGATTGAGCAGATGCAAGAAATCTTTAACAAGGACCTAGAAGAAAACAATCAGTCAATAATGAATAATGCAATAATTGAGATCAAAAGCACTCTGGAGGGAATCAACAGTAGAATAACTGAGACAGAAGAGAGGATAAGGGAGGCAGAAGATAGAATAGTGAAAATAAATGAAGCAGAGAGGAAAAAAGAATTAAAAGTAATGAGGACCACATCAGAGACTTTTGGGACAATGTTAAATGCCCCAACACTCAAATCATAGGAGTCCCAGAAGAAGAAGACAAAAAGAACGGGCATGAGAAAATACTTAAGGAGGTAATAGTTGAAAACTCCCCTATTATGGGGAAGGAAATAGGCACCCAAGTCCAAGAAACCCAGAGAATCCCAAACAGGATAAACCCAAGACAAAACAACCAAGACACATATTAATCAAATGAACAAAGATCAAACACAAAGAGCTAATATTAAAAGCAGCAAGGGAAAAGCAAACAAACAAACACACACACAAGAGGATCCCCATATGGATAACAGCTGATCTTTCAATAGAAACTCTTCAGGCCAGAAGGGAATGGCAGGACATACTTAAAGTGACAAAAGAGAAAAACCTACAACACAGGTTACTATACCCAGCAAGCATCTCATTCAAACATGAAGGAGAAATCAAAAGCTTACAGACAAGCAAAAGCTGAGAGAATTCAGCACCACAAAACCAGCTCTTTAACAAATGCTGAAGGATTTTCTCTAGACAAGAAACACAGAAAAGGTTTATAAAATCGAACCCAGAACAACAAAGTAAATGGCAATGGGATCATAGTTAACAATAAATACCTTAAATGTAAATGGGTTGAATGCCCCAACCAAAAGACAAAGACTGGCTGAACGGATACAAAAACAAGACCCCTACAAGAGACCCACCTCAAACCAAGGGACACATGCAGTCTGAAAGTGAAGGGATGGATAAAGCTATTTCATGCAAAATGGAGACCAAAAGAAAGCAAGAGTAGCAGTACTCATATCAGATCAAATAGACTTTGAAATAAAGACCATGAAAAGAGACAAAGAAGGACACTACACAATGATCAAAGGATCAATCCAAGAAGAAGATATAACAATAAATATATATGCACCCAACATAGGAACACCTCAGTTTCTAAGGCAAAGGCTAACAAGTATGAAAGGGGAAATTAACAGTAACACAATAACAGTGAGAGAATTTAATATCCCACTCATATCTATGGATAGATCAACCAAATAGAAAATTAGCAAGGAAATACAAACTTTAAATGATACTATGGACCAGTTAGATCTCATTGATATCTATAGGACATTTCACCCAAAAACAATGCATTTCACCTTTTTCTCAAGTGTATATGGAACATTCTCCAGGATAGATCATAACCCAGGCCATAAATCTAGCCTTGGTAAATTCAAAAAAATTGAAAGAATTTCAAGTGTCTTTTCTGATCACAATGTGGTGAGATTAGATGTCAACTACAGGAAGAAAAAAAAAAAAACAACTAAAAATACAAACGGAAGCTAAACAACACGCTTCTAAATAACCAATAAATCACAGAAGAAATAAAAAAGGAAATCAAAATATGCATGGAAACAAATGAAAATGAAAACACTACAACCCAAACCTACAGGATTCAGTAAAGGCAGTGCTAAGAGGAAGGTTCATAGCAATATAAGCTTACCTTAAGAAACAACAGAAAATTCAAATAAATAATCTAACTTCACACCCAAAGCTACTAGAAAAAGAAATGAAGAACCCCAAAGTGAGTAGAAGTAAAGGAATCATAAAAATTAAAGCAGAAATAAGTGAAAAAGAAATGAAGGAGACTATAGCAAAAATCAACAAAAATAAAAACTGTTTCTTTGAGAAGACAAATAAAATAGACACACCATTAGCCAGATTCATCAAGAAAAAAAGGGAGAAGAATCAAGTCAACAAAATTAGAAGTGAAATTGGAAAAATCACAACAGATAACACAGAAATACAAAGGATCATTCAAGACTACTATCAGGAACTATATGCCAATAAAATGGACAATTGGGAAGAGATGAACAAATTCTTAGAAAAGTATAACCTTCCAAAACTGAACAAGGAAGAAATAGAAAATCTTAACAGACTCATTACAAGCATAAAAATCAAAACTGTACTCAAAATTCTTCCAACAAAACCCCAGGACCAGACATCTTCATGGATGAATTCTACCAAAATTTAGAGGAGCTAACAACTGTCTACTCAAACTCTTCCAGAACATTGCAGAGAAAGGTAATCTCCCACTCATTCCATAAGGCCACCATCACCCTAATACCAAAACTAGATAAAGATGCCACAAAAAAGAAAACTCCAGGCCAATATCACGAATGAACATCAATGCAAAAATCCTCAATAAAATTCTAACAAATATAATCCATCAACATATTAAAAAGATCATACATCATGAACAAGTGGGCTTATCCCAGGGAGGCAAGGATTCTTCAATATTTGGAAATAAATCAATATGCAACACCATATTAACAAATTAAAAGATAAAAACCATATGATTATCTCAATGAATACAGAGGAAAGCCTTTGACAGAATTCAACTCCCATTTATGATTAAAAAGTCTCCAGAAATGAACTTTCTGGATGAAAGTTCCTTCCTTTCTGAGGAAGGAACATACCTCAACAGAATTAAAGCCATATTTGATAAACCCACAGCAAACATCATTCTCAATGACAAAAAAATGAAAGCATTTCCTCTAAAATCAGGAATAAGACAAGGGTGCCCACTCCCATCACTACTATTCAACATAGTTTTGGAAGCCCTAGCCACAGAAATTAGAGAAGAAAAGGAAATAAAAGGAATTCAGATTGGAAAAGAAGAAGTAAAACTCTCATGGCTTGCAGATGACATGATCTTCTACATCAGTTCAGTTTAGTTCAGTCACTCAGTTGTGTCTGACTCTTTGCGACCCCATGAATCACAGCACGCAAGGCCTCCCTGTCCATCACCAACTCCCAGAGTTCACTCAGACTTGCATCCATCAAGTCAGTGATGCCATCCAGCCATCTCATCCTCTGTGGTCCCCTTTTCCTCCTGCCCCCAATCCCTCCCAGCACCAGAGTCTTTTCCAATGAGTCAGCTCTTCGCATGAGGTGGCCAAAGTACTAGAGTTTCAGCTTTAGCATCGTTCCTTCCAAAGAAATTGCAGGGCTGATCTCCTTCAGAATGAACTGGTTGGATCTCCTTGCAGTCCAAGGGACTCAAGAGTCTTCTCCAACACCACAGTTCAAAAGCATCAATTCTTCGGCATTCAGCTTTCTTCACAGTCCAACTTTCACATCCATGCATGACCACTGGAAAAACCATAGCCTTGACTAGACGGACCTTTTTGGCAAAGTAATGTCTCTGCTTTTCAATATGCTATCTACGTTGGTCATAACTTTTCTTCCAAGGAGTAAGCATCTTTTAATTTCATGACTGCAGTCACCATCTGCAGTGACTTTGGAGCCCAAGAAAACCCTAAAGACACCACAAGAAACTTACTAAAGCTAATCAATGAATATAGTAAAGTTGCAGGGTATAAAATAAATACACAAATTCCTTGCATTCCTCTACACCAACAATGAGAAAACAGAAAGAAAAATTAAGAAAACTATCCCATTCACCATTGCAACAAAAAGAATAAAATACTTAGGAATTAATTTATCTAAAGAAACAAAAGATCTATATATAGGATACTATAAAACACTGATGAAAGACAAATAATTTCACAGTTTGTATGGAAACACAGAAAAGCCTCAGATAGTCAAAGCAAATTTGAGAAAGAAGAGTGGAACTGGAGGAATAAACCTGCCTGATTTTGGACTATACTACAGAGCTACAGTCATCAAGATAGTATGGTACTGGCACAAAGATAGAAATAAAGATCAATGGAACAAAATAGAAAGCCCAGAGATAGATCCATGCACCTATGGACACCTTATCTTTTATAAAGAAAGCAAAAATATGCAATGGAAAAAAGACAACCTCTTCAACAAGTTGTGCTGGGGATACTGGTCAATCACCTGTAACAGAATGAAACTAGAACACTTTCTAACATCATACACAAAAATGAACTCAAAATGGATTAAAGATCTAAATGTAAGATCAGAAACTATAAAACTCCTAGAGGAAAACATAGGCAAAACACTCTCTGACATAAATCACAGCAAGATCCTCTATGACCCACCTCCCAGAGTAATGGACATAAAAGTAAAAAAACAAATGGGACCTAATTAAACTTAAAAGCTTTTTCACAATGAAGGAGACTATAAGCAAGGTGAAAAGACAGCTTTCAGAATGGGAGAAAATAGTAGCAAACAAAACAACTGACGAAGAATTAATCTCCAAAATATACACACAGCTCGTGTAGATCAATACCAGGAATATAAAGGACCCAATAAAAAAAAATGGGCCAAAGAACTAAACAGACATTTCTCCAAAGAAGACATACAGATGGCTAACAAACACACGAAAAGATGCTCAACATCACTCATTATCAGAGAAATGCAAATCAAAACCACAGTGAGGTACCATCCCACGCTAGTCAGAATGGCTGCTATCAAAATGTCTACAAACAATAAAGGCTGGGGAGGGTGCAGAGAAAAGGCAACCCTCTTACACTGTTGGTGAGATTACAGACTAGTAGAGCCACTATAGAGAATAGTGTGGAGATTCCCTAAAAAACTGGAAATAGAACTGCCATACGACTCAGCAATCCCACTGCTGGGCATACACACAGAGGAAACCATAATTAAAAGAGAGATGTGTACCCCAGTGTTCATTGCAGCAATGTTTACAATAGCTAGGACATGGAAGCAAGCTAGATGTCCATCAGCAGATGAATGGATAAGAAAATTGTGGTACATATACACAATGGAATATTACTCATTATTAAAAAAAAAAACAAAACACATTTTAGTCAGTTCTAATGAGGTGGATGAACTGCAGCCTATTATACAGAGTGAAGTAAGTCAGAAAGAAAAACATCAATACAGTATATTAATGCATATATATGGAATTTATTCTTTTTTTCTTTTACTTTATTTTACTTTACAATACTGTATTGGTTTTGCCATACATCAACATGAATCTGCCATGGGTGTACTTGAGTTCCCAATCCTGAACCCCCCTCGCACCTCCCTCCCTATACCATCTCTCTAGGTCATCCCAGTGTGCCAGCCCCAAGCATCCTGTATCCTGCATCGAACCTAGACAGGCAATTCGTTTCTTACATGATATTATACATGTATCAATGCCATTCTCCCAAATCATCCCACCCTCTCCCTCTCCCACAGAGTCCAAAAGTCTGTTCTATACATCTGTGTCTCTTTTGCTGTCTCACATACAGGGTTATCATTACCATCTTTCTAAATTCCATATATATGTGTTAGTATACTGTATTGGTGTTTTTTTTTCTGGCTTACTTCACTCTGTATAATCGGCTCCAGTTTCATCCACTTCATTAGAATTGATTCAAAACACTCTCCGACATAAATAACAGCAGGATCCTCTATGATCCACCTCCCAGAATACTAGAAATAAAAGCAAAAATAAACAAATGGGATCTAATTAAAATTAAAAGCTTCTGCACAACAAAGGAAACTATAAGCAAGGTGAAAAGAAAGCCTTCTGAATGGGAGAAAATAATAGCAAATGAAGCAACTGACAAACAACTAATCTCAAAAATATACAAGCAACTTATGCAGCTCAATTCCAGAAAAATAAACGACCCAACCAAAAAATGGGCCAAAGAATTAAATAGACATTTCTCCAAAGAAGACATATAGATGGCTAACAAACACATGAAAAGATGCTCAACATCACTCATTATCAGAGAAATGCAAATCAAAACCACAATGAGGTACCATTTCACACCAGTCAGAATGGCTGTGATCCAAAAGTCTACAAGCAATAAATGCTGGAGAGAATGTGGAGAAAAGGGAACCCTCTTACACTGTTGATGGGAATGCAAACTAGTACAGCTACTATGGAGAACAGTGTGGAGATTCCTTAAAAAACTGCAAATAGAACTGCCTTATGACCCAGCAATCCCACTGCTGGGCATACACACCGAGGAAACCAGAATTGAAAGAGACACATGTACCCCAATGTTCATTGCAGCACTGTTTATAATAGCCAGGACATGGAAACAACCTAGATGTCCATCAGCAGATGAATGGATAAGAAAGCTGTGGTACATATACACAATGGAGTATTACTCAGCCATTACAAAGAATACATTTGAATCAGTTATATATGGAATTTAGAAAGATGGTAACGACGACCCTATTTGCAAGACAGCAAAAGAGACACAGATATAAAGAGACTTTTGGGCTCTGTGGGTGACGAAGGAGTGATGATTTGAGAGAATAGCATTGAAACATATATATTACTATAAGTGAAATAGATGACCAGTTCAAATGTGATGCATGAAATAGGGCACTCAAAGCTGGTGCACTGGAGGGACATGGGTACACCTGTGGCTAATTCTTGTCAGTGCATGGCAAAAACCGCCACAATATTGTAAAGTAATTAGCCTCCAATTAAAGTAAATAAATTAATTTTAAAAATAAAAAAATTAAAAGAAATGCTGTGGCTGAATGAAAAAACTGAAAAGGTAAGAGTAATGCCTAGAATAGGAGCTCCTCCAAAAAAAAAAAAAAAAAAAAAAACCAATATCCTGACCTCAGGAGCCTAAGAATGTGCCATTTTATTCGGAAAAGTGTCTTTGCAGATGTTAATTAAAAATTTCAGGATGAAATCATCCTCATTTATCCAGGTGGGCTCTACATCCAGTGGCAGATATCCTTGTAAGAAAAACATGATAATGTAAGATTTCATGGAGACGGAGGCAGATTTTGGAGTTATGCAGCCACAGACCAAGGAAATCTTGAACCACTAGAAGCTGGAAAGAGGCAAGAGGGAATCTATACATTCACAGAGGGAGTGTAATTCTACCATACATTGGCTTTTGAATTTCTGGCATCCAGAAGTGCGAGAGAAAAGTTCTGTTGTTTTAAACCACTCTTATTTTGGTAATTTGTAATAGCAGCTGTGAGAAACTAATACAGTAACTATGGATATGGAAGAAGAATATTGAGTCTATTATTCCTGTGTTAAGCCTCTCTCAGAATGAAGATAGGATCTGGAAAACAGAAAAAAGCAAGTAGGGATAATATGAGATATATCAAGAGCAGTATATAAGACATTATATGCAATTGATCTATAAGATATGAAATATTATGTAAATGAAGCTGTGTCTTCCTTTCTTCTATTCATAAGAAGTTTTTAAGATGAAATGAGAGTATAATTTTGTTAATAATAGCTATTTTGGAGCCAGTTAATCCGACTGTGCTCTTTTCCCCATGAGGGCCCAGTGTGCAATAGCTGCAGACAGCTACTGGAATATTCAATTCCTATATTTCAATTTTGGAGAGTTGGATAAAATATTTATCATATGCCTGCCTCATATCTAACTCCTTGGTAGTGTATGCAGCCTGTTGCCTGTACACGTAGCCATAGGGACCTTGGAGACAACTCTTTCCAGTGGAGATTCAAGACTGGCATGCTGTCCCCTGTCTAGGCTCCTGACAGATATGTGCGGTGCGTTTGGAAAGCCCCAGGGCACACTGGCCAGGGTCCACACTGGACAAGTCATAATGTTTATATCTGCACCAAGCTGTAGAGCAAGGAACATGTGATTGAGGCAGTCTGCAGAGCCAAGTTCAAGTTCCTTTGGTGCTGAAAGGTCCACATCTCCAAGAAGTGGGCACTTACTAAGTTTAATGCAGATGAATTTGAAAACATGGTGGCAGAAAAGTAGCTCATCTGATGCATCCCTAATTATGGTCCCCTGGACAAATGGCTGGCAATGCACTCATGAGAGCATTAGCTCTATTCATTCCTTAATTATGCCTACCAATAAATCCTACTTTCCTGTCAAAAAAACTAATAGTTATTGTTTTATCTCAAGTATCTTCTTTCACTTCATTATTTGATGACAAGTACATTCAGTTTTACATTGATGCCTAAAAATGAACATATGCCAAAATAAAAATAGGCCAAAATTGGCATAATGATTTTTGGGAAAACAGAACCCACAGTTTCACATGTACCATGCCATGTTACCACCCTTAACTGTGTCTGCTGGAATATTCAATTCCTATATTTCAGTCTCGGAGAGTTGGAGAAAATATTTATCATATGTCTGGTTCACATCTTAAATCCTCAGATCAACGCTATTGGGATTGATATATCAACTCTTGCTCTTGTCCAGAGAAATTATTGACGTCCATAGTCAGTTCAGTTCAGTTGCTCAGTCGTGTCTGACTCTTTGAGACCCCATGAATCGCATCACGCCAGGCCTCCCTGTCCATCACCAACTCCCGGAGTTCACTCAGATTCACGTCCATCGAGTCAATGATGCCATCCAGCCATCTCATCCTCTATCGTCTCCTTCTCTTCCTGCCCCCAATCCCTCCCAGCATCAGAGTCTTTTCTAATGACTCAACTCTTCCCATGAGGTGGCCAAAGTACTGGAGTTTCAGCTTTAGCATCATTCCCTCCAAAGAAATTGCAGGGCTGATCTCCTTCAGAATGGACTGGTTGGATCTCCTTGCAGTCCAAGGGACTCTCAAGAGTCTTCTCCAACACTACAGTTCAAAAGCATCAATTATTCGGTGCTCAGCCTTCTTCACAGTCCAACTCTCACATCCATACATGACTACTGGAAAAACCATAGCCTTGACTAGATGGACCTTAGTCGGCAAAGTAATGTTTCTCCTTTTGAATATGCTATCTAGGTTGGTCATAACTTTTCTTCCAAGGAGTAAGCGTCTTTAATTTCATGGCTGCAGTCACCATCTGCAGTGATTTTGGAGCCCCCCAAAATAAAGTCTGACACTCTTTCCACTGTTTCCCCATCTATTTCCCATGAAGTGATGGGACCAGATGCCATGATCTTCGTTTTCTGAATGTTGAGCTTTAAGCCGACTTTTTCGCTCTCCTCTTTTACTTTCATCAGGAGGCTTTTTAGTTCATCTTCACTTTCTACCGTAAGGGTGGTGTCATCTGTATATCTGAGGTTATTGGTTCAGGGCAATTCAAAAATTTAAAACTAGTTTTGTTGAACTACCAAGACTGTACTATTTCTCCTTCACCAGATATTTTTGAAGTAAGAAAAGAAGATGCACTTTAGTTATGTTTCTTCTTCCATAAAAATGAGGATTTTCTCTGGGTTTTGTGTTAAATGTCAAAAGAGTGGTTTAAATTATGAGGGGCTGCATTGTTAAAACAAACAAAGGCTTGGTAGGGTCATTTTGCTTAATTTTTGTGGCATCTTTGAAATAGCATATAATTTTAGCACTTTCCTAATCTATAAAATGATGTGATACATTTTAACAGCTCTGTTTTATATCTGGCATCATGCTTTATGGTCCATCAGCTACATAGCAGAAATAAGCACAGATATTTTGTGCATGGCATAAAATGCACTCAGAGCCTTTCATTTCACTTGGATAGACTCTCTACAGAAAACAGAATATTATTAATGCTAAATCTAGGAAAATATGTTAATTGTATAATACAAATAAATGCTACAGGATATATATATGCTTTTTAATTGATTTTTTTCTTCATTGTGGTCTGGTAGCCAATTTAATAAGTAATTGTAACCACCATATTCTAATTTCCATGCAAATGGCCAACCATTTGGAATATAAATATCTTCATTAAAAAATGCATGCAATTTTGCAATAAAAAAGAATTACTTTTATATCATTGCAATTGATATCTTATTTATCCCTAGTGAAATAGTCACCATGATAGTTTTTAGTATACTGATTTTTAAAAACTAAAAATAATGTTGATTGTAATGCAATCAATAAGATAATTTTCAAGATATAGTGGTACTGCAGAAAAAAAGGAAGAAATATTTTTTCTTGCATCCTATAGCTTGCTTTTTCATTTTCTTAATGGTAAAATTTTAGGACGTTTTAATTTTGATAAAGTCACTTTAACAATTTGTTTTTCCCTTTTCTTTTTACTGTCAACTAAGAAATCTTTGCCCACTCCAATTGTGTAGAAATTTTCTCTTGTATTGTATTATTGCTGTTTCTATATTTTCAAAGTTTTAATGCTTAGATATAGTTAGTTCTGAAACTCCAATACTTTGGCCACATGATGCTGACTCATTTGAAAGACCCTGATGCTGGGAAAGATTGAGAGCAGGAGGAGATGGGGATGACAGAGGATGAGATGGTTGGATGGCATCATGGACTCAATGGACATGGGTTTGGGTGGACTCCAGGAGTTGGTGATGGACAGGGAGGCCTGGCGTGCTGTGGTTCATGGGGTCACAAAGAGTCAGACATGACTGAGCTGAACTGAACTGATACTTAGTTCTATGAAAGTGAAAGCTGCTTAGTCATGTCCGACTCTTTGCGACCCCATGAACTATACAGTCCATGGAATTCTCCAGGCCAGAAAATTGGAGTAGGTAGCCTTTCCCTGATCCAGGGGATCTTCCCAACCTAAAGTTGGCTGAAGTTTCTTTATTTCTATAGAGGGTATCCTTTTCTTCCAACCATATTTGTTAAGTTACACGTGGTTCACTTTGGCATTTTCAAGTCTGGTTCATCAGCTTTCTTTATATAGGTCTAGAGTAGCTTTTTGGAGAAGGAAATGGCAACCCACTCCAATGTTCTTGCCTGGAGAATCCCAGGGACTGGGGAGCCTAATGGGCTGCCATCTATGGCGTCGCACAGAGTTGGAAACGACTGAAGCGACTTAGCAGCAGCAGCAGCAGAGTAGCTTTTACCCTAGCAATTATTTAACCTTACAACTGAAGTCTTTCCTTTTGACTTTTATACAAAATGCTTTAAGTGATCAAGGTGGAGTAACACTATGCCTGGCAGGATCTTAAAGCCTCCCAGTCCTGTGTAAAGTTGTATGAACTATAAAGTTTACAGCTCCCCTTTTCCTCTGTGCTTGATATTGTGGAATTTCATCTCACAAATCTATGTTTTAGTATTTGGCCAAGATCTGAGTAGTCCACTATGTTGATTTCTGGGCCTCATTTACTGTTTATATCCTCTTGCCTTTTTGCAGGCCTGAAAATTTCTAGCCACCTCAGATTTCCTGATGTTAGATACTGTCTGAACTGAAAAAGATGTTGATGAACTCCCTGGTCCTCTTTACTTGCCAAGTTGTCTGAAATGTGCCTGGAAGCAAGCATCAGTGATATTTTTTTCCCTTCTGAGAAAACAACTTTCCTTCATAGCAGACAATTGCCTATTGACCAATATCTAAAAGCAATAATTATATGTGTCCATATATATTACATGTACTACATATATTTAAGGTGGAGGGATAGAATTTTTCCCTCTTGCTCCATCAAGGATTCAACCCTAGGCTATTATTTTTAACTTACTTTTAAAACCAATACTGGCAAGACGTTATTTATTGACAATTTACTGAGTATAAAATTCATATTCAGAAAGAGTAAGAAAATTCCTGAAGTTTAAGCCACTGAGAAGTCCTTAACTGAAGAGTTCAAATTGTGTGTGCTTTATTTTACACCCATGTGAATTTCTATTATCCCATCTTGCTAACATTTTGATAAAAAGATAAGGGCAACTCAGGCATTGAAAAGAGTAGATATATATGTGTGTCTGACAGCTTCTGATATGAAAAGTATCTCTATGATTGATTCATAAGTGAGAATGGAGACAAATGGAGTGTGATATTGCCAAGTATGTTGTTTATGGAAACACAAATACTGGAGCAGCTTTGAAAGTTATAATAAAACTAAATGACCAGCAGAAATGGAACATGAAAGAGGATGGAATAGATCTATATGTGGGGATAATTATTTTTCCGTCTGACTATAGACACCCTTAAGAAAATGCCTTCAGTCCTCTATATTGTAAGTCATGAGAGAAAGGCAGTTAATTAGATAAGAGATGTTTAGATATTGAATGGTAACTGGGTAGAATGTTACAGCTAACTACTAGTACCAGATAGAAGAAATTAAAGTAGAGTGAAAGATGGTTCTAAATATGGACCAATAAAAGAATGGTTGTATCTGTTAATTGGATTCAGTTCAGATAAACATAACAATTCAGAATAAGAGTTGCTAGATGAAACACAGGTATTGTTTAAACTCACATAGAAAAATTAGGAGGTAGGCACTCCAGAACAGTATCATAGTTCTATAGTATCATCAGTGAACCACACTTTTTGTCTTTTTATTTCACCATCCTAGTACAAAGCTCCCATCTTCATGTTTCCATCAGATACCTTACAACCACTGTCCAAGAACTTCATTTATCTCTCACTACAAGAAGATGAAGTACTAGAAGGAATGTAGACTGAGTTAGTTCTCCTTATACAGTCAGACCCAAACAGCACTTATAGTCACATCTAATTTACCCAAATTTAGTCATATTGCCAAACTGGCTGAAAATAGAAGCTAAGAAAATGTAGTAAGATGAGCTTTGCTAAATTCTGGGTCTGATATTAAAGAGGACAGGAGACTCAACTATCTAAACAGGATTTTCTATTTCAATGTTCATTTGAGTAACTAAGAGAATAGGGTAGGAAGGAAAGGAAGATAATGAACTTCATGTGGGTTATGTTGAGTGTGCTGTCAGGGCCAGTGTGTGGTAATTTCAAAGGATATGCACAGGATGTATATTGGGAATTATGTTATTTTGGACTATGTGTTTCAAAATATAGTTGCGCATTTTGTAGAAAGGTATACACAAGAGAAACCAAGACTTTCAGAGGTACCATAACTAATGCTGATGAGTGACTTTAAAGTGGTCCCGAGTGAACAAATATACTATTCTCTGTGCTGTTTGCAGTTGAACACCAAAACTGCTTAACAGTTTTATATGCTTGAGCTGTTTATGTGTATATTTCAAAAGATGCAACTGTCTATCATCTTGTGAGCGCCTCTTACTACTGTCATTCACTTCATGCCAGTTACACAGCTCTCCTTGTTATTTCTTAAATTCTCCAAGCTCACTCCTACCTGACAGCCTTTTCTCTTGGTATTGACTAAACTTAAGCCTTCCCCACCTTATCTTCATAGCTCAATTTCTTACCTCCAACTGGGTCTTAACTCAAGTATCACCTTGCTCTGAGTCTTAACCATCAGCAAATTGAGAATCAACTCTTCACTTCTGATCCCTAATGATGAGCAGTGTAGGATTCGTTATATCCAAAGAAAAAGATTTAGCTTCAGGACCAGGGACCAGGCTTGATCACTCAAGAGCTTTTGTGTAGCAGAGTTTTATTAAAGTAAGAAAAGGGACAGAGAAATCTTCTGACACAGACATCAGAAGGGGGATGGAGAGTGCCCCCTCACTAGTCTTAGCAAGGGAGCTATATACTTTAAAAAAATTAGTTATTACAATAAATCAAAAGAATGTCTCAATGTTGTACCAGACCCACTCCCACAATTTACATTTTAAATTAGCAAGATTAGAACTAACAATAGAAAGGTCTTACCAAACCCACTCCCACAGTATAAAAGTTTTAAGATAGCAAGATTAGTTAGAAGGTTCTTGTTAAGGAGAAACATATCCTCCAGCAAGATATATTGTATATTGACTAAGAAAAAGCAATGTAGAAAAAAAAAAAAAATGCTTGTCCTTCTCTTTTCCTTGAGAGCCTCTGACCCCTCTCTCCTCCTCAGGAGCCCCAGACCCCTTTCCTCTCCTCAGTGACTCCGGACTTCTTATCAACTTACTTAGGAATTGACTCTCTCATTCCCCTGCTTTTCTTTTAGGAGAATTATATTGCCAAGGGAAAGTACATCTTTTTCATTCTATAACTACTTCCTGCTATGGAGGGGCATTGTCCCTGAATTGTTGAGGCAACATATTCTCCTAACCCTCATACTGAGGGTATCTGATCCAGGGGCCCCAAGTAATAGTTGGAGGAGGCTGTGGCACTTGTAGGAGGCTGGACAACCATTTGTAACTTAAAAGTTTTTAGGCCATTATAAATAAACCCTGCTATACAGTTACAGATGTAAGGCAAAATAGTCATTATACCAAGTTAAAACATAATCAAAATTAAAAGTTACATTATGTCCAAAGTTGCATCAGTCCATTTTAGGATTGTTAGATGTCATCAGATCAAGAAGAGGCGTCACATACAATTGTTGCTGGTGAAGGTATTCGCAGAGTTGAAGAAAAGTCCTTTCCTTGAACTGGAGAAACCCACCATGGGAAGTTTTCAATTGATGAGTAGGGGGAGCACTTTGTAGACTCAGCAGTTAGACCAATTGTGAAGGCTAGGTCAGGGATCTCCTCCTGGAGTTCTCATAATGTCCATTGAAAAGCTAAAAGCTGAGTCACATAATTAATTCTAAGGCTTCAGGATCTATGACAATATCTATGCACTAAAACACTCTGCCATAGAAACAGTCCCTTCTTTTAAGGGGAAGTTTGAACCCTCATTAAAGGCTGGGCAAGTAATGCCCAAGAATCCTCTCAATTGTCTTAAGTCATAGGTAAGGGATGATTTAGTATATGTTTAATTATCTCGGGGCCTATGGCCCTAGCCCCTTCTGATACGATTAGGCCCAGATATTTAACAAATTGTTGACAAAGTTGAGCCTTTTCCCTTGATGCCTTATAACCACAGCCAACCAAAAATTTAGGAGGTCTTCTGAGGCTTGTGAGCAAGCTTCCTCTGTCTCAGCACAGAGCAGAATGTCATCTACATCCTGTAGCATCAACTGCCTTGGAGTTATTAGAGTTTTGTAGATCCTGTGAAAAACTGCCCAAATAGGTAGGGGCTGTCAGGAAAATTCCTGGAGCAAAACTGTCCAGGTTAACTGAGAACCTGGCTGAGTAGGGTCTTCAAAGGCAAATACAAATTGACTTTCATCCACCAATGGTACAGAACAGAAGGCATCCTTTAAATCAATTACTGAGAAATATTTGGCCCATGCAAGAATTTCAGACAATAAAGTATAAGGATTAGGTACTTATTATTTGTATATCTTGAACAAGTCTCCATTTATCATTTGACGTTTTTTATACCCAAAATAGGAGTGTTGTAAGGACTATTACAGGGAATTAATAGCCCTTGTTCCTTTAAATTTTCAAGGATGGGTTTTAACCCTTCCTTAACCATGGGCTTTAGTGGGTACTGCTTTTGATGTGGAAATAGGTGAGACTCTTTGAGCTTGATAACAACAGGAACAGTATTTTGTACTCGACCCACAGTTTTTCCATCAGCCCACACTTTAAGATTTACATTTTGTTCAATTAGTGAGAGAGAAAGAGCAGAAGAGCAGGCTCCAGATTCACGAAAACAGAGGCCTGGACCTTACTCACTATATCCCTCCCAAGAAGGGTGAGGGAGACTCTGGTAAGATCAGAAACTCAAGAAAACAGCACAGAGTCCCAGTTGTAGCTTAAAGGGTGACTGAAATAATAGCATTTGTCTCATCCAGACAGACCCATTACAATAGTGGATCAGGAGGAAAGTGGACAAGGGGCTTCAGTGAGCACAGAGAAAGTTGCCGCAGTGTCCAAAAGAAAATCGACTGATTGACACCCCCCCACCCCAACACACACAGTTATTAATACCTGGGATTCCTCAGGTGTTATTAGGACAGGAACTTGTGTGGGGACCCCCAGGCACCTTCAGTCCTGATTGGCCTGAGAGTCCGACCCCTGGGGCCTACACCTCTAAGGACAGTCTCTCCTCCAGTGTGATCCTTTTCAGACCTGATGGAGAGCCAGGGGTGGCTTAGACACTTGAGAGCAACTTCTCTTGCGATACCCTTCCTTTCCACAGTAATAACAAGTCCATCCCTTTTCACTTGGGTTCTTCTGGGCATTTTTTCTCAGGCTGTTTCAGAGCAGATCTAACAGCCATTGTTGGGGCTTCAGTTTTTTGCCTGGTTCTTTTTTTCCTATTTTCCTCCTCATAGTCTCTACCATAATATACTGTCTGAGTCAGCTGTAACAGTTTTTTTGAGACTGATTTGGTCCAAATGCCAGTTTTTGTAACTTAGGCCAGTTATCTGGAGCTGACTGAGAAATCTAAGATCATTTCTTTCTGTATTTTCAGGATCAATGTCAATAAGCTTGCAGAAAGCCTCCCATGGTCTATCTAGGAATTTATCAGGAGTTTCCCTCTCTTCCTGTTCTTTGTCAGTCAGTTTAGCAGACTAAAGTCTTAGCATGTACTCTCTTGAGTCCTTCAAGAATACATCTGACAAAGTGGCTCTGTTATGGGAGCTGCTTGGCTCCCAGTAGGAAGGAGGGTTATTTTGTGTTCCTTCTTTCCCTTTGCCTCACGCTCAAGCCATTCATCTCCAAAGGTAGTAGCTTCCCCGAGAATTCAAGTTTTCAAGTCAGGAGTCAGTGTCTGTCCCAAGACATACATTACATCTCTCCAAGTAAGCTCATAAAGTAAAGTTAATCCCATAAAGACTTCTATATAGTTTTTTGGATCCTCTGGATAGTCTTGACCACAATTGGTACTTTTTGAATTTCTACTGAGGCTGAGGTAACCCCTCCTAGAAGGGTGCCCTGATTCTCAGCCTGTTCAGTTGGGAGCCCTGGATACAAGGGCTCCTGTAAGTAAGAGGACAGGAGGGAGCTGAAGGTTTCACACCCTAATCTGCACCCTTAGGACATAAGTCTGGCATGTCTTGCAGAGAGATAAAGCGCAACATATATGGCACTTCTACCCATTTTTCTTGTTTTCTACACAACTGATCTAATTGTAAAACAGTATCATAATTAAGAGACACTTCACCTGGCCAGTGTTCCCCATCTTCCAAAGGGTACTGCAGCCATTCAGTATCACAGAAGATCAGGTGTATCTTTTTAAACCCTGGGGATCAAACTTGTCCCGGTTTTTAAAAGTATATTTTAAAGGAGTGGTTCTATAACTGTTAGCTACTATGTATAAGAGAGAAAAAAGTGGCATCCACAGCCATGGCTTCTTTCCACCGGAGGCATCACTTCCTGCTCTAGATGGGGGTGTAGACAGACCTTCCACCCGAGCTTTCCTTCCCTGGTCGGACTTAGTCTGTCCTTTACAGACACAGGCTCCTTTCTTGCCCCTCCCCCGAGGCGGAGTAGAGATGCACCATGGGTAGACCTGATGGCATCCCAGACTGATTTTTAGTGCCTTACCACCAAGACCTTTGATTTAATTTGCCCTTTTCCTCTGATGCCACCCGGAGTGGAGCAGAGTAGTTTTCTGGGATGTTTCCCAAGCTAGGACTACTATGGGACATATCTGTGTTCCGTGTGCCTGTGTACATTCCTGAGTACAGTCCTGACTGAAGTAGAATTGGTGACTCGTAAAGGATAAACAACAACCAAGATGTCCCTTCTGAGTGTCACCATGCCAGTAGAGCAAAAGAGGTTGTGGAGGGTGGGCCAGCAAAGAAAAAGTGATTTTTTTGTCTTCAGGCTGCTAGGGCCATTCCTTCCAGTTCATTTCCACAGTTTCCACAAAAGGAATATCTAGGGAGTTGAGACAAAAGCCATCAGCCTTCTCTGGCTTTCTAAGAGGTAGCACTACAAAAGAAGAAGCCCATTCCACTTCCAATCTGACCAGATCCTGCAATTTCCAATCTGTCCTCAGAAACCTCATGATCACCAGCAGTACTTCTGTCCACATAGATCAGAGGCACAGCCATGACAAGGACTCACTTTCAGGTCACTGGCCCCTGAGGCAGCATCCAAAAGACTGACCTCTAGCCTGAGAGATGTTCCTGGAGCTAGAGCTCTGCCTTGCTCCCAAACATGCTCTTGTAACTTTCTGCTCCTAGCAAGGATACAGGCTTCCATACTTGGCATCTAAGTAAAAGTACACAGTAATGGCATGGATCACAAGTCCCTTGGAAGTGTATGATCTGACAGAGTAGGTTGGTAGTTCTAATTCCCTACACGATTATGAAATGGTCAAAGACACCAGGAAAAGGTGACTAAGAAAGGAAAGTTTGGTCCACATGCTACACCCATTTCTGGCCTCTTCCCTTGCAGGGACTTTGGGTGTCTCTTGGCATTGGCAGGTCAATATAAACCCCTTCCAAGGCTCCCCTTTTGGGGGCTGCCTGCAGTCATCACAAGGCACCACGAAACCACAGAGCAGAGCTCAACACTCATTTCATACTCATTTTGGTACATCTCTTTCATTCTACATTCACACAGACCAGCACACCCGTAGAGTTAGTAAAGTAAAGCAGAAAATGTGTATACTGAGAAAGCAGAGAGGCTGGAGCTCTGAGGGTTGTTATCTTGTCCTGAAGATCCTGGGTAAGCTCTCAAGATGATAGCTTATAGTGAAAGGTGTCGGATTCCTGATCTCTGAAGAAGATTTAGTTTTGCAACCAAGAATCAGACTTATTCACTCAAGAGCTTTTGTGTAGCAGAGTTTTATTAAAGTATGAAAGGGACAGGGAAAGCATCTGACACAAACAGAAGGGGGCAGAGAGTGCCCCCTCACTAGTCTTAGCAAGGGAGCTATATACTTTTTATAATGAATTATTGCAATAAATCAAAAGAATGTCTCAATGTTGTACCAGACCCACTCCTACAATTTCCATTTTAAATTACTAAGATTAGAGTTAACAATAGAAAGATCTTACCAAACCCACTCCCACAGTATACAAGTTTTAAGATAGCAAGATTAGTTAGAAGGTTTTTGTTAAGGAGAAACATATATTGACTAAGACAAAGTGATGTAGGAAAAAAAAAAAGCCTGTCTTTTTCTCTTCCTTGAGAGCCTGTGACACTTCTCTCCTCCTCAGGAGCCCCAAACTCAGACCCCTTTCCTCTCCTCAGGGACTCTGGACTTCTTATCAATCTACCTAGGAATTGACTCTCTCACTACCATATGCCCTGTTCTTGTTTTTTTTTTTTCTTTCTCCATTGTGTTCATCACCACTTATTATGCTCTATTTTAGTTTTTAATTTGTATTTAATTTTAATTTATTTTTATTTAATATTAACCTTTTTTATTCATTGTTTTATTCACAGTAATTCCTTATGCCCTGAAGATATAATAAACTGTTTAATGTTCAGTTTACTCTTTTAGTTAAGTGCACTACATAAAATTTCCCAGAATCCTATACTACTGCGATCTGTATCCCTGAATAAAGTTTTAGAGACTGTCCTGATTCTGACCAGCTTACCTAAGAGACAAAACTGTCTCAGAGATTCTGGACCCCTTTCAGGAGCTGAAGTGCTGAATCTTTGTCTATGCCTATATCCTACCGGTGTCTCTGTAATTCAGTAAAAATCTAACAGCTTTTCTTTTTTTCTGTAGGAACATGATTTTGCTAAAAAGAGAAGGCACTAATGAGAAAGCTGATTATGAAAGCTGATAAATATGATAAATATGAAAGCTGATTATATTCCCAGAGGAATGTATTTCCTAGAATATGTCATTGTAAAGTCAGAACAAAGCCAGATGTTTGTGTTCATTTTTTATTTTCTCTAGAGAGTAATGAGCATCATAAAACAGTATGTTTTAATGGTATTTAAACCTTCACTCTATGACAAAAGTTGGCATTATTAATGCTCTTATATTTATGTGAAATTTTTCTATCACTTGTAGATAAAAGCAATAATCATAACATTGGAATGCAGTTGACCTAAGATATATTTTTTTCAAATTTATATTCTTTCAGCAGCTACCTGAAAAGACTTCGTTTTTTTCAAATGCAACAGGGTAGATGATGAGGACAACTTTCATTTCTAGGTTTCACATTAGGGAAACTGCCCCCTCGATGACAGTCAAATATGTTGTCTATTGTAGAAAGGCAAGGAATGACACTTACAAGCAGAGATCTTTTTTAAACATTTAATGCCAGGAAATGGAGATAATTGTACATAATAAAAAATGCATCACACTTGGAACAGTTTAATTAGAGAAATACATTAGACAATTTGAATATCCCTAAAGCAGGTAAGTGGCAATTACATTCAAAACAAAGCCATCTGACAGATTGGCATTTCCATTCTCCTGCTTTAAGCAGGAAAGATTTCAGCCAAGCTTTCTGACCTTAACATAAACCTCAATATAGAATACAATTCAAATACTGTCATTTCTTGAAGATTTTCAATTATTTTCAGGTGAAGAGAGGTTAAAGGTTTACTCCTTAGTTCTCTGCCCCCAAATAGCTCAGACTCTTCCTCCCCTGAAAAAGAGAAAAGAAAATGTAACTTAAAAAAAAAAAGTAGTTAAGAAGGGAATAAAGAAATTGTGAAGGAGTAAGAATGTGAGAGTGAGAGAAGAAAGGGAAGGAGGTGGAAGAAGAGATGCATGTTTCCAGAGGCAGACACAAGGAGAAATGGCAGATGCTAGGAAGAGAGGCAAGTGAATGTCTTGACAAGTGAGAAGAGGGAAATAGGGGAGGAAAAGCTTCAGGGAGAAGAAAGAAAAAAAGCAATGCAGAGGAAAACATTTTTAAAAACAGGTTGTTGGGATTAGAGATTAAAATATTTAAAAAATATTTAAATGAGTTAAAATAAATGGATAGCATGTCTATAATTGGGTTGGAAAAACAATAAATAGTTGGTTCTAAATCAATTAAAATGGCAAGTTCTTGTTTACTGTTAAAAAATAAAAAAGCTATAGACAACAAAATATGGTAAGAGATACTGGTGACTCAGATGGTAAAGAATCTGCCTGCAGTGCAGGAGACCTGATTTTGAAGTTGGGAAGATCCCCTGCAGAAGGGAATGGTTACCCTCTCCAGTATTCTTGCCTGGAGAATTCCATGAACTGAGTTACCTGGTTGGCTGTTGTCCACAGAATTGCGAAGGGTCAGAGAGGACTGAGCAACTAACACTTTCATTTTTCACATTTATAAAAGGATATTGTTTTTTTTTAAATTATTGTTCATATTTCCATTATCAGTGCTCTGTTCTCTCTCCCTTTGATCTTCTTATTCCTTAATGTACTTATTTAATTAGCTTGGAGACATTGAAAAGTAAATAGTATCTAGATTGTATCAGAGGAATAATTAAGTAATTAGGAGAACAAACAACAACAAAACCCACTAGTTTCAGCCTCATACCTTGAATGGATCTAATCTGGTTCTGCTAGAAAAGTTTGGTTAATGCTGCAGTCTTTTAATTTTCTTTGCTTGATTATTTGTTTTCCAAGGGCTCTTTATACATTTGGCTTACTGAAGTTGTGTTTGTTTTTGTAATTTTCAACAACTGTCAGAGTATTATAAGGAAGAAAAAGTATGCCTTCACAATACACTTTCTGTTTCATGTGTCACTGAAGTATGTATGATAGATACTCAGGACTGAGCATTCCTAAATCCATACAGACTGCCTAAACTCACTGAAAATTCCTGGGAGGAGGGCCATACCAGGAAATTAATGTACTTCACTTTCACCAGGAGCCTTTGAACTCTGCCCAGTCCTCTTCTCTGGTTGGCTATTTTGGTTCATAATTAAGCACAGTGTTCCTATCTGCTTACTCTGGAAACAGGATTAAAGTAAGTATACTAGGTAACTCTCTTTAACTTTTTAGGCCTAGCAGATGTAGAAATGGGCTTCCAAGGGAGAAAAGGAGAGATACTTTCTTCCTGAAGGAAACTGTGGCTATCTCTTACCCATTGGGCTTTCTAAAAGGTTACAGGGAAGGAAAGAAGAGCTCATATGGAAAAAGGAACCAAGAGAGGTCCTCATATCCAAAGGCCTACAGAGACAGGTTGAGAGAATCTCAATGTAGTCTTAAGGACTCAGTAGAGTCCCTATGATCTCATCATTGCTGCTTTTCATCCTGATGAAATAGGAAGAGGTGGGACAGAGGTAAGCTTCCTCTAGAATCAAGCATTTAAGAGAAGATTCTACACATGGACATCACCAGATGGTCAACACCAAAATCAGATTGATTATACTCTTTGCAGCCAAAGATGGAGAAGCTCTATACAGTCAACAAAAACAAGACCCGGCACTGACTGTGGCTCAGATCATGAACTCCTTATTACCAAATTCAGACTCAAATTGAAGAAAGTAGGGAAAACCGCTAGACCATTCAGGTATGACCTAAATCAAATCACTTATGATTATACAGTGGAAGTGAGAAATAGATTTAAGGGTCTAGATCTGATAGATAGAGTGCCTGATGAACTATGGAATGAGGTTCATGACATTGGACAGGAGACAGGGATCAAGACCATATCCATGGAAAATAAATGCAAAAAAGCAAAATGGCTGTCTGGGGAGGCCTTACAAATAGCTGTGAAAAGAAGAGAGGCAAAAAACAAAGGAGAAAAGGAAAGATATAAGCATCTGAATGCAGAGTTCCAAAGAATAGCAAGAAGAGATAAGAAAGCCTTCTTCAGCGATCAATGCAAAGAAATCAAGGAAAACAACAGAATGGGAAAGACTAGAGATCTCTTCAAGAAAATTAGCGACACCAAGGGAACATTTCATGGAAAGATGGACTCAATA
Organism: Oryx dammah; assembly: GCF_014754425.2. Lineage (NCBI taxonomy): Eukaryota > Metazoa > Chordata > Mammalia > Artiodactyla > Bovidae > Oryx > Oryx dammah. Next base: position 66,664,484 of record NW_024070205.1, on the reverse strand, counting down.
AAGGACAGAAATGGTATGGACCTAACAGAAGCAGAAGATAAGAAGAAGTGGCAAGAATACACAGAAGAACTGTACAAAAATGATCTTCACGACCCAGATAATCATGATGGTGTGATCACTAATCTAGAGCCAGACATCTTGGAATGTGAAGTCAAGTGGGCCTTAGAAAGCATCACTATGAATAAGGCTAGTGGAGGTGATGGAATCCCAGTTGAGCTCTTTCAAATCCTGAAAGATGATGCTGGGAAAGTGCTGCACTCAATATGCCAGCAAATTTGGAAAACTCACCAGTGGCCATGGAACTGGAAAAGGTCAGTTTTCATTCCAATTCCAAAGAAAGGAAATGCAAAAGAATGCTCAAACTATCGCACAATTTCACTCATCTCACATGCTAGTAAAATAATGCTCAAAATTCTCCAAGCCAGGCTTCAACAATACATGAACCGTGAACTCCCTGATGTTCAAGCTGGTTTTAGAAAAGGCAGAGGAACTAGAGATCAAATTGCCAACATCTGCTGGATCATGGAAAAAGCAAGAGAGTTCCAGAAAAACATCTATTTCTGCTTTACTGACTATGCCAAAGCCTTTGACTGTGTGGATCACAATAAACTGTGGAAAATTCTGAGAGATGGGAATACCAGACCACCTGACCTGCCTCTTGAGAAATCTGTTTGCAGGTCAGGAAGCAACAGTTAGAACTGGACATGGAACAACAGACTGGTTCCAAATAGGAAAAGGAGTACGTCAAGGCTGTATATTGTCACCCTGCTTATTTAACTTATATGCAGAGTACATCATGAGAAACACTGGACTGGAAGAAACACAAGCTGGAATCAAGATTGCTGGGAGAAATATCAAGAACCTCAGTTATGCAGATGACACCACCCTTATGGCAGAAAGTGAAGAGGAACTAAAAAGCCTCTTGATAAAAGTGAAAGTGGAGAGTGAAAAAGTTGGTTTAAAGCTCAACATTCAGAAAACGAAGATCATGGCATCTGGTCCCATCACTTCCTGGGAAATAGATGGGGAAACAGTAGAAACAGTATCAGACTTTATTTTGGGGGCTCCAAAATCACTGCAGATGGTGACTGCAGCCATGAAATTAAAAGACGCTTACTCCTTGGAAGAAAAGTTATGACCAACCTAGATAGCATATTCAAAAGGAGAGACATTACTTTGCCGACTAAGGTCCGCCTAGTCAAGGCTATGGTTTTTCCTGTGGTCATGTATGGATGTGAGAGTTGGACTGTGAAGAAGGCTGAGCACCAAAGAATTGATGCTTTTGAACTGTGGTGTTGGAGAAGACTCTTGAAAGTTCCTTGGCCTGCAAGGAGATCCAAGCAGTCCATTCTGAAGGAGATCAACCCTGGGATTTCTTGGAAGGAATGATGCTAAACCTGAAGCTCCAGCACTTTGGCCACCTCATGAGAACAGTTGACTCATTAGAAAAGACTCTGATGCTGGGAGGGATTGGGGGCAGGAGGAGAAGGGGACAATAGAGGATGAGATGGCTGGATGGCATCACTGACTCTATGGACGTGAGTCTGAGTGAACTCTGGGAGTTGGTGATGGACAGGGAGGCCTGGTGTGCTGCGATTCATGGGGTCGCAAAGAGTCGGACACGACTGAGCGACTGAACTGAACTAGTTGTTATTGACTTGATTTTGACAGAATTGTAAGGTTTTGCTGCATAAATTAATACAAAGGAAATCTCTAACTCTAAATTTTATAGTCACAGCAAAGACATTCATTGAGAGTAAACTCAACTAATATTTTGGAATAGCAACATATATCTTATCAGTAAAGTAGATTAAAAAGAAATGTATATGTATATATATATATTTCCATTTATGTTGTCAAATTTATTTTTTCAAGAATTTTTTGATACTTTCTCTGTAGAAAACATTGTAATACATTCTGGGGATACTATAGTGAAAACAAAAGACAGTCTCCATCCTTGTGAAACTTACAGTCTGGTGGACTACAGCAGTCATTAAAAAAATAAAACATAAAATTACAACAGTGAAAAGTGTGATGAAGGAGAGGTGTATGATGTTGAATCTTTAAATCAAGAGAGAAAACTCCATTGAAACAAAGGAAATGCAACACTTAATATGAATTAACAAGTAAGATTTCCCTTTCTTTGTGCTTCACTCAAAGTAGTGGAACTTGTGAGTTCACTTGGTCATTCAGTTGAAGTGCAAACACAGACATATACATAGTTTCTCCAAAGTCTAGTGATACAAACTTTTCTAGGTGTAGAAGAAAATAATTTGTTGTTTTCCTTGGAGGAAATATCCTAGCATTTTTCACTGCAGCTGATGAATTAACCTAATGACCTTTTACTTCCTGATAATTTAATTTACCTTCTACATGCCTATTTATATCATCAGGCTTGGATGCCTGTACTTCTTAAACTTTAGAACATATGAATATGAAATCATCAATGTAGTTGGTTAAAAATAAAAAAAGTGCTTTGTAGATCTTTTAGTCTGAATATGAACTGATGTGTTCAAGAGTTATGACCCTAAAGGTATACTGTTCTTCTTGCCAGGTAAAAGTAAACATCTATTTACAGGAACAGGAACTAGTTCTCCAGATCACTATGTTGCAGAGTATATAGAAATCTCTATATTAAATTGCTCCGGTAAGAGGACCTTATGTGGAACAACATATGTAATTGGAGACACTAATTCATTAAACTTAAATTCTTCTCCCTTCCCCCCAATAACTACCTGTCTTTTAGGAATACAGTCAAGGAAGTTAAATGAAAGTAAAGATGAACACCCCTCTATCTCTCATTTGTTCGATAGTGACACCAGTCAATACAGTCTTCCAGGATCATGATAATTTGTTAATTTGATTCACTATTTAGAGACAGCTGTGTCAGTTTGTCCTCTCTTCAGTTAGAACACTACCTCATAACTTATGAAATCGTTGTGATGATCATAAAGAAAGCTAAACAAATTTGTTTCTGCATAATCAGGACCTCAGGGAGTAACAACCTGGTAAATTCAGATTCCTCCTGAGCTTAACATGAAGTAGATTTACATCAAAATGCTACAATCATGGGGCATCTATAAGTCTTAACTCTGACTAGTGATATTGTAGAGATCTAGGAATTAATTTGATCATAACCAATGCTAAGTACTCTACAAATTCTATGGTATGCCATTCAGCCAGTTTGTTAGCTTAAACAAGTTGAGATCTATTTAAAGAATTCTAGGAGGAGATTCACAGAGACTACTTGTGAAATAACTGTAAACTTCTTAATGAGTGCCCAGCTTCTATTTCATTAAAGGGGCTCAGGTCATGTGAACTGACCTGGGAGTTGGATTTTGATGAGTAATTCTGTAACGTTTGCCGGAGTCATGACCCTGCTCATTAGACCTGGATGTGTTCCCTCTATACAGTTCTAGTGGAGACTTACTCAGCTGCCTCTTGATTTTCATCCTAGGTATCCTATGATCACTTATTCACAACAAGGAAAAGCAAAATGCCTGCTTTTGCTTTCTTTTTCCACTGAAGAAATTTCTATCTGTAATTTCATGATTAAACCTCTCTTCACTGCTTTAGTATGTATATATTCCGCCAGGGTCATATTTCAAATTAATACCATATCTATGGTATTTATCTTTTACTCCCATTAGAAGAAAGGGTCACTTCCTCATTAAGAAGACCCATGTAACAAGGAAAGGTGTAAAAACAGTGACCATTCTACTCTGGTGATATGTGCTTTGAATGTGTTCCCTTTTAACCCTTTCATGTCTGAAATCACAATATTTTCACATTGATTGGTAAAAGCTTCTGTCCTTCATAAAACTCACAGCTAGTGGAAAGCCATGTTATAGGGAAGTTGCACAAATGTAGAATCACTGTTTTGTTCTCTGGTGACCCAGCTCTCTGGTTTCAGAGTTTATAATTTAGCAGGTGGGAGTTATTGACTTCATTGCTTGATACCCCCTACATTCATCTGCAATAATCATTATTTTATTTTCTTCATACCTGTGATATTTTGTGTATACTTTTTTCTCTAATCCTCCCCTGCATTGCCATTAAGTATCATATTTATATTAGTGTTGTCCCAAATTTATCTTGTAATCTCATATGTGAAAGAATAATAAATGCTCTTCAAACCTGTTAATTGTAGGTATGAAAAGATTTGATATTCCAGGAAGAAGCCCTCGATGGAGAATTGCTTCTGCTACTGCTAAGTCGCTTCAGTCGTGTCCGACTCTGTGTGACCCCATAGACGGCAGCCCACCCATGGAGAATTAAGAGTCTTAAATTCAAGTTCTATCTCTGATTTCTATTATTTTTTTCTTACATAATTTTATCTCTCTGATTCTCAAATTTTTCATTCATAAATAGGGATAATAATACCTCTTTCACTGGGCTCTTATAGGAAATAAATGAAACACTGTGAATGTGCTTTCTGAATTATACATTACTATAAAATATGATAATAGTCTGTATAGCACAGATTGATATTTTTCTACTTGGAGTTTATTGGAAAAGTTTATCTCTACTTTAATAACTATTTTACAATAACCTACCTTTGCTACTAACATAAACATGCTTACCTGGCAGAGACAAATTACTAAAATACCTGAAATGAAAACATTTCCAATTTAAGGTATTCAATTGATGTCATCCTTGTCTTATACTGCTTGACTTTTGAATCCTTAACAATCTTTCATCTTCAGATTAAGTATGAGAAGGAATTTCGAGAGAAAAAAATGAGAAACAAAAGAAAAATATTTAACCTATGTTTTCTTTGCCTTCCTTTGTATGCATGCCATATGCAATACATAATCAAAATTATGAAAATAATGATTCCAAAGTAATCATCTATTTGTGAATAACATAAAAAAATAAAGCATCAATTATGTTTAGAAACTTCCCTGTTTTTAATAACCCAGGCACACATTAATCTCTGAATTTTAAATATGTGTCAAAAAATCTAAACACGTGCACATATATATTTAAGTATTTAGTCATGTATGAGTTACATATATAAATATATTAAATAATGTGCTACCTCTTTAATTACACCCCCAATCCCTCTCCCTGACTTAGAATAAAGGCACAGACTTAGAACTACCACTGATCAGAGCCTTGGTTGGCCCCTCATGATTCAAAGCCAGTCTCCCTACTAAGCACATAGTTTAAAAACCACGCCTAAGCTAATTGTTGCATTGTATGCCCCTGGCAAGAGGAATTGACATATGACCCAACCCATATTAATATGATCCCTCCATAAGAGAGTCAATGCTTTCATCATTCAGTCATGTCTGATTCTTTGCAACTCCATGAACTGTAACCCACCAAGCTCTTCTGTTCATGGAATTATGGAGGAAAGAATACTGGAGTGGGTCACAGTCCCTTCTCTAAGGGAGTAATTATTGCCACTGCTGAACAATTAGATCCCAACCATGCTAGTGCATGTTCCTTCTCAGAATTCCAATTTTGTTCATTAACTTTCCTGATGTTTAAAACTTGTTAATATGAGTTTTCTTTAACTTCAACCAGAGGTTTCAAAATGATATAATTTGAAAAAATTAAAATGTTATAAGAAAGAAGAATGCATTTAAGGGTGGAAAGAAATATAGACTCAAGAATAAATTTTAAAAAATGGAAAAATGATTTTAACTGGGAGATAAATGTAAATGTAGGAAATGAATGAACGCTGAACGTTTTTAAAAGTCAAGATTTTAGAAAACAGTTTCAACAGACAATAGATTCTTTGAGTGATTATTAGTTAATTCATTTAACATTTATTGAGCATTTACTCTAAGCTGTGCCCAAAGCAACATGACCTACATGGAAGGAGTTAATAGTCTACTTGGGTAATTTAACATTACTAAGTGTGATTAGAGTGCCTACACTAAAGGGACTCAAGGCATTTTAAAAGAATAGAGACAGATTTTCTGCCTGCAAGAGAGAGGAAGCAAAGTCAAAAAATATTTTACAAGGAGGAAATTTGAGTTTATGAATTATGAAGAGATTAGATTGATTTTCATAGGGACTAGTTGACAAGAAAAATTAAAAGAGGAACTTAGAGCAGGTGGTGACCAGATCAGTGATATTTAGTGACTTCTGATACTGACAAAGGGTTTGCTGTGCCTGGTTAGGAGGCTATGAAGAAATTAAGGAAATTGAACCTGGCAGGGAAGGGCAAGAGCCACTTCATGAGGAAGATACTCTTTTAACCTGAACTTGATGATGTTCCACTGGATGTTTTGAGCAGAAGTGGGAACCTGGAAGATTTGGTTTTAGAAAGAAAGAGCATAATAACGAGTAGTGGGATTAAGATATGAGAAGATATCTGATTTTTAATATGCTAACCTTGTCATAGCTTTTCTTCCAAGGAGCAAGTGGCTTTTAATTTCATGGCTGCAGTCACATTCTGCAGTGATTTTGGAGCCCAAGAAAATAAAATCTGTCACTGTTTTCATTGTTTCCCCATCTATTTGCCATGAAATGATGGGATCAGATGTCATAATTTTCTATTTTTGAATGTTGAGTTTTAAGCCAGCTTTTTCACTCTCCTCTTTCATCTTCATTATAAGGCTCTATACTTCCTCTTCACTTTCTGCCATTAGAGTGGTATCATCTACATATCTGAGGCTATTGATATTTCTCCTGGCAATCTTGATTCCAGCTTGAGCTTCATCTAGCCCAGCATTTCCCATGATACACTCTACATAAAAGTTTAATAAACAGGATGACAATATACAGCCTTGATGTACTCCTTCCCCAATTTTGAACCAGTTTGTTGTTCCACATCCGGTTCTAGTTGTTGCTTTTGACCTGCATACATGTTTCTCAGGAAGCAGGTCAGGTGGTCTGGTATTCCCATCTCTAAGAATTTTCCACAGTTTGTTGTGACCCACACATTCAAAGACTTCCGCATAGTCAATGAAGCAGAAGTAGATGTTTCTCTGAAATTCTCTTACCTTTTTTATGATTCAACAGATGCTGGTAATTTGATCTCTGTCTGGTTCCTCTGCCTTTTCTAAAACCAGCTTGTACATCTGGAAGTTCTCAGTTTATGTACAACTGAAGCCTAGCTTGAAGGATTTTGAGCATTACCTTGCTGGCATGTGAAATGAAAGCAATTGTGTGGTAGTTTGACCATTCTTTGGCATTGCCTTTCTTGGGATTCTAATGAAAACTCACCTTTTCCAACGCTGTGGCCACTGCTGAGTTTTCCAAATTTGTTGGCATATAGAGTGCAGCACTTTAACAGCATTATCTTTTAGGATTTGAAATAGTTCATCTGGAACTCCATCCCCTCAACTAGCTTTGTTCGCAGTAGTGCTTACTAAGGCCCACTTGACTTTGCACTGCAGGTTGTCTGGCTCTTGGTGAGTGATCAAACCTTTGTGGTTATCCTGGTCAATAAGATCTTTTCTGTGTAGTTCTTTTGTATAGTCCTGCTACCTCTTTTTAATATCTTCTGCTTCTGTTAGATATTTGTGGTGAGTTTTCCATTTTAGTAGTCTTTTCTCTTCAGATTTTTGTCCTGCTTTACTGACCACCATTTGTAGAATTTTCTGGTATCTCCTTTCTCTAACTAACACAGATTCTCAGATTATAAGTATTCTGTATTTCATTTGCTATTTTTTCTTCTGTCATCACTTGAGGATGATCTCATTCACTTAAATACCATTCATAGACTTTCACATGCAGAGCTACGGCCAAGATATTTTCACTGAGATTTTGATATTTCCACTTGGATAGCTCATAGACTTCTAAACTTAGCCCATACAAAATCAAAATATTCTTTTTTTTTTTTTTTGGTCCTGTAAAGTCTAATATTTTTCTAGGTCTCAAGAACTGGAATAACTGTTTCCCAGTTATTAAAGTTAGAAACTTTAGAAATACTTTAAATGTCATTTTCTCATCCCTAATACATGATCACTGGTTGCTGGCCAAAAATATATCTTAAAACTAGTTATTCTTAACTACCACTTTTCTGCTCACCTAGATAGTCCCATTAACCAAGGAAGCAGCTTCTCTTAGTTATGTATGCTTTCTCCTCCCATCTTTTTTGCACACAGAGCTTTCTGTGAAATTTGAAAGTAAAATAATTTATTATCTATTCACTTCTTTCCTTTAATAGTTTCCAAAGCATTTGTCATAAATTACAATCTCTTTCAGTGACCATAAGGTGTTACATACACCTCTCCCTGCTGTACCTGTCTATCTTCACTCTGCCTCTTTTCTGACTGTACTCGATGTGCAGATTATCTGCTATTTCTATGATATTCCAGCCTCTTTCTTAGCCCTTATGATTTTCAAGTTATGTTTCTCTGCCTGGAAAAATATTCATCTATCCCTTTATCAGAATTTTTCTCATTTTTAATGTTTCAGCTCCTGTTTCACCTCTTCAGTCAGCCCAGCACAAGAAAAACACTGCTTTTCCTCTCTACCATAGCATCTTATTATTTTCACAATTAACGTTACTTACCACTTGTAATCATTGTATTATGTGTCTGTTTATTTGGTTAATGTCTACTTGCCCCTATGAAATGTGTTAGAAAGAAACAGAGGCAGGCATCTGTTTAAAGTGACAAGACAGATGTTTTTCTGACTACTGGAGTAGAGTTAGAGATACTAGTATAAAGTAAGAAAAGAAAAGAAAGAAAAGGTGGGATGCTTTTTAAATGTTGGGGTATGCTAAAGGAGCAGTATTGAAGGACTATGGGTAGAGGAGAAGGGTGGGGGTAAATGATGTGGTTGGCCACTGTGATTATGCCATCTGTGTTTACTAATTGACACTTAATGAAGTAAAGGTCCTACTCTCCTACAGAGACTGGGACATAGGGGTCCTATCCTTCTTGATGATTACATTTGAAAGTGATGACTCCTGGGTCCCAAAGAAAGGCATTTCTGCGTTGTGGAAGATTTGCATTTCAATAGGGCAGAGAAAGAATCTGCAGCTTCAACTTTTCTAAAGTAAATGCTCTAGGAAAAGTGAGGCCAAGAATTTACCATCAGGGTTTGCAAGAAACAAATGCTAAATTCTTTCAAAGTGACATACTTTCTTAGGCAGGCATTTTACAAGAGTGGCATCCTCCTCAAGGCCTTGAGTTGAGTGTAGTCATGCTTAAGTTTGGTCATGTCTGTTTTCGTGCCTGTGTGAATAGATATGTTAGGTAGGGTCATTTGTTCTAAGAGTTTATGGTTCTTGATCCATCTTTTTGCTCTAGAAAAAGAGTGAATCTCTTATTTGTAGAACAATGATTAATCATCATTTTGAGATTCTTGATAAGGGTCCAGACATTGTTTTCAGGTTCAGGAGGGGTCAAAGTGCTGAATGAGGCAACTATGAAGACAGCAATGTAAGAGGTGGCATGGCTGTTCCTTAGGGGCAATGATGCATTGCCCCTACGTGTTAGTCACTCAGTTGTGTCTGGCCCTTTGTGACCACATGGACTAGCCCACCAGGCTCCTTTGTCCATGAAATTCTTAGGCAAGAATACTGGAGAGCATTGCCGTTCCCTTCTTCAGGGGATCTTCCCAACCCAGGGATGGATCCTGGGTCTCCCACATTGCAGGCAGATTCTTTACTGTGTGAGCCACCAGGGAAGCCCATTGCCCCTCTAGACAGAGGCATGACCAATGGGAGTAATATACCTCACAGCACAGGAGAAAACTAAACTGATGGCAGGGGATAAGATACCAAGAATACAATGTCCTGTAAGGTTGGCCTGAGTGAGTGTCTTTCTCTAGGACTGTTTGCTGCTGCTGCTGCCACTAAGTCACTTCAGTCATGTCCGATTCTGTGCAACCCCGTAGATGGCAGCCCATCAGGCTCCACCGTTCCTGGGATTCTCCAGGCAAGAACACTGGAGCGGGTTGCCATTTCCTTCTCCATTGCATGAAGGTGAAAGTGAAGTCATTCAGTCATGTCCAACTCTTAGCAACCCCATGGACTGCAGCCTACCAGGCTCCTCTGTCCATGGGATTTTCCAGGCAAGAGTACTGGAGTGGGGTGCCATTACTTTCTCCGCTAGGACTGTTTAAGACTATTCTAATCTAGCCGTGGTTTGTATAGGAGTGTAAGGACCGGAGACAGCATGATGTCTCATATTGCTGATGTGTCCTTTGAGAGGTTTATCTTAGCCATTTGAGGGACAGCATAAGCCGTATAGGGCTTCCCGAGTGGTGCTAGTGGTAAAGAACTTTCCTGCCAGTTCAGGAGACCAGATTTGATCCCTGGGAAAGGAAGATCCCCTGGAGAAGGAAATGGCAACCCACTCTAGTATTCTTACCTGGGAAATGCCATGGACAGAGGAACCTGGTGGGCTACAGTCTATGGAGTCGTAAAGAGCTGGACACAATTTAGTGACTAAACAGCAACAAAATAAGCCATATGACAGAGGCCTGTCTGGCAGGCTGAAAGTACTTTGTATAGCTTATGACTGCATAAAATAACATTTCTTAAGAGCAGAGTAGGACTGGTTACTACTTCTATTGGTTGTAGCAGAATTTTGAAGAGCTAACTAGGAGTAGGCTTCAAAGGATGGGTTGTACCGTCATATCTGACTGGTTGAGTATTTTGGTTCCATTTAATTAGTAATTTATTTCATCTGTATCTTGTATTAAATAAATGATGTTGGTGTCACAGGGGCAATTGAAGGAGAAGGGTGTTCCTAATAGGAGTTTGGCCTTTACAACAAGTTCCAATATCATGAAAATAGAATGCAAGTTGGTATAAGGCATTTCCTGTATCTCGCAGGGTAGCTATATTCATTAGGATAATTTCTGGTAATACAGCACATTTTTGGGGTTAAAGAGGCCACACTATAATCTCAGTCTTGAGAACCTTTAAGTCATAGTTTAGTATCATTTAAAATGGAAGACGTATCTGGTTGGGTGTGTATATTTCCTGAAAGAGTTACATATAAAAGCATTATAAGTAGGGTATTTATTAAGGAGATGCTAATTTTAGGAGTAAGACTAAACCCACAATTACTTTGTTCTGCCTCATTGAATTCCTGGTAGACTAAAAGAAGGAAGCTATTGTTATCCCATGCTGCTACTGCTAAGTCACTTCAGTCGTGTCTGACTCTGTGCGACCCCATAGATGGCAGCCCACCAGGCTCCCCCGTCCCTGGAATTCTCCAGGCAAGAACACTGGAGTGGGTTGCCATTTCCTTCTCCAATGCATGAAAGTGAAAAGTGAAAGTGAAGTCGCTCAGTCGTGTCTGACCCTCAGCGAACCCATGGACTGCAGCCTTCCAGGCTCCTCCGTCCATGGGATTTTCCAGGCAAGACTACTGGAGTGGGGCACCATTGCCTTCTCCTTGTTATCCCATGGGAAAAACCAAATGAGAATGAGATAAGGAAGAAACAGATGGGGATCATGGTGGAGGACTTGGGTATATTTAGGATCAGAAGAAGGAGTCATGGAAATGGAGACAGAATGTTGTGCTGGAAACAGAGTAGTATGAGGATGCTTATTTAGAGGGCTTCCCTGGTGGCTCAGACAGTAAAGAGTCTGCCTGCAGTGCAGGAGACCTGGGTTCTATTATTTAGAGGACAAGGATGAAAAGACAAGGGCTTAAGAAGGGGAACCCAGGGTGATCTAATGCTGTGAACTTGGGTAGAAGCTGCCTACTTTGCAACATCATCCACTTATTCTCTAATTCTTTGGATGCCCATCTGCCTCTGGCTGTAGTTGGCTTCTGGAAGCTCATGATATGAGGTTCAGTTTGGGGTCCCTTGTTGGAGTGTTCTTCCACCTAAACAGTTCTTGTATTTCTTTAGCTGAACACCCTATCGTGTGAAAGCAGTGTTAGCAATGAGTAAAACAGTACACAGTTCTTTCCATCTGGGTTCACGGTTAATTTTTCAGTGGCAGCATTTCCAAAATACCAGATCTCCTACTTGTAAATCATGTAAATCAGAGAGTTTGACGGGAAAGGCAAATATAACATCTTATTGACTAACTGACTGTGTAAGTTTAATTAATACCTGGTTGTGCATGTAGGAGTTAGTTAGATAGGGGTCCTCTATTGGCCGGAGTGAGTAAAGCATACTCACAGGTCTTCCTGCAATAGGGAGAGTTTATGAGAAGGTAGGAGTCAGGATCTTAAAGTCATAGTACTTGTGACCATGATAAGTTTAATTCTTCAAACAGTTCAATGATTTTTCTTTCTCTGGTGCCTGATGACTGAGGTTGGTGAGGGCAGTGGAATTTTGAATAACGCATGTGTCCTCTTCAATTTCCTGTTTAATTTTGCTGGCAATATCTGACCCTTTGTCAGTAGAAAAGATAGAGAGGATTATTTCTAGGAAAATTTTGGCAACAACGTGGCTGAGGTGTTTCAGCTGGGAAAACCTCTAAACCAATTAGAAAACATGCAGGTTCGAGTGTGTACCTGTTAGAGATATGTACCTATTGGGAGGAGCTAGAAACGTGTAGAAGGAGTCCTTTGGGGACCACGATGAATTTTGATACTCTAGTTCATGAAGAGATTCCTTCTTACAGATCTCCAGTGATAGAATATCTGAGAATGAAGGTGTGCTAAGTCTTAACAGATCCCATAATGTTAGGGGAAAGGATAGGGTGGGACTAATTGAGAGAGTAGCATGGAACCATATATCTTATCGTATGTAAAGTAGATAGCTAGTGGGAATTTGCTGTATGATGCAGGGAACTTAAACCAGTGCTCTGTGATAACCTAGAGGGGTGGGATGGGGTGGGAGTGGGGAAGGAAGTTCAAGAGGCAATGGACATATGTATAACAATGGCTGGTTCACGTTGATGAATATGTTGATTCATATTGATGATGGCAGAAACAACACAGTATTGTAAACAATATTGTAAATATTGTTCTCCAATTAAAAATAGACAGATTTTTTTTAAAAAGAAATGTTAAGAGGCTGAAAAATAGGCAAAGCATGAGCTAAAATATAAAAATCCTTCACTGCTAAAATTTTGTGAATTCAAGGAAGGGAGACAGTAGATGAGGTGGTGTTAAAGGCAAAATGTAATGCCCCGATGTTGATGAGAAATGTGATGAAATGCCCTTCAACTTCTAGCATCATGTTTCCTTATGAGTGTAGTTCAGAGCTTGGGACATTTCTGTCCTTGGCGAGGAATCAACAATCTTATTGTAGGATAGTGGGAGTTTCAGTTTTTTTCTCCTCCTTCTGAGGGTCAGACAGTCTTGGATTATTTCATTTTAATTAAGTTTACTTTCATTAAAAAATAATTGTGCTGAAATCTTTAACAAATTATATAATACATCCTTATTTTAAATTTTCTTTTAAATTAATTGTGTCAATTAAAATACTTCTGTTCATAAAATTTACTGTCATTTTAGTCTCTGATTCCTTCCAAATATGAGATGAATTTTAACAGAATCACTGAATTAAAGAATAAAATGTTAATAGTAGCTGTATGTACTCACTTGGAAGGAGCACCTAAGGGCCGAATAGATGAGCTTGCAAGTATTACTTTGGATATTTTCAGATTTTTAAAATATCTAAAGGTACATTTACTAGATTTATATTGTTTTGTATTTTTCTCTCTGTGCACTTTTATTGATTTAATGTGCTGTGCTGTGCTTGTTGCTCAGTCATGTCCAACTCTTTGTGACCCCATGCACTGTAGGCTTCCAGGCTCCTCTGTCCATGCGGATTCTCCAGGCAAGAATACTGGAGTGGGTTGCCATGCCCTCCTCCAGGGGATCTTCCCAACCCAGGGATTGAACCTTGGTCTCCCACATTGCAGGTGGATTCTTTACCATCTGAGCTACCAGGGAAGCCCAAGAATACTGGAGTGAGTAGCTTATCCCTTCTCCAGAGGATCTTTCCTACCTAGGAATCAAACCAGGGTCTCCTGCTTTGCAGACAGATTCTTTTTTCATTGGAGTCACCAAAGATTTAATGGAAGTTATTAAATCAATACTTAGTGTTATTATTAAAAATACTTAGCAGTACCTCTTATTTGTATCATATTTCACACTTTGTAGAAACTGCAAGTGATATTAAACAAGTTACAAAGGGATGATTTTACTTGTTCCTAAATGCACTTCCATTTAAATGACTTCATAAGTTACAGTTCTATTCTATTTTAAACAGTGCTTAGGAGATAATAGTTGCTGCACGAGCTGTTTTTATTTCTTTGGGAAGAAGATCTAGGTTCAAAGTGAAAGTATTTAGTGTCCTTTTTATCTTGGGTCCCCAAATCCAAGAGATTTATTTGAACTGTACCAGGAGCCCTCAAAGAACATACCAAGGTTCTTTTCTTGTAAATTTCCTGATGACTTACAAACACTGACAAGAATTTATCAGCACAGTGTTGAATTGCCTGTTGAAGTCTACTAGTTTAAAATCACTACTCTTGTTCTCTATCAATCTTATTCACTACTTTGGTTTTTGCAATATATCATAGATTCTCCAAAGGTAGGAGATTGCAGAAGATACCTCAAGAGGTCTGTAGTCCTTCTCTCATTCTTAGAAACTTACTAAACTTTCAAATCATTTAAATTTATCATGGGTTTTTAAATGCTCAAGAGAAAGAAATTCTAGCATCTCTGTTCAATATTTAACATATTACTGAGGCTAAGTGATTCGAGCTGCAGCTGAAACCTGCTTTGTTGTTGGTGGTTGTTTTTCTTAGCATATCGGAAAGGGAAAACATGATTATTGTTCTTTTATTCGCATACAAAGAAACTTAATAAGCAATGGTAGATAATATCTCATTGGAGATGACAATAAATAATTTCCCACTATGCTAATACTCTTGCCTGGAAAATTCCATGGCCAGAGGAGCCTACAGTCCATGAAGTCGCTTGGACATGACTAAGTGACTTCACTTTTCACTATGCTAATATATTTCACTAGATTCACTTCAAGCAAACAAACAAACAAAAATGTGCCATATATTTTCCATTTCTTTCTGGGCCTCAACTATTTGACCCTATGAAGATACCAGTTATTGATTTTTCATATTTTGGGCTACATATCTCTCAATCGTTACACATTACTTTTATTTTTCCAGTTATTTTATTTTATTTTATTTTTTTCTGCTGTCTTCTTTGGTGCAGAAGACAAATGGATCAATGGATGCATTTTCTAACTGAGAATTGGATCTCTTTCAAATGGAGCAATACATCAGTCCTTGAGATGTGACCTTCTGTGCCGCAAAGAATAATGTATGTGATTAGAAACAGAAAGAGAGGAAGAGGAGTTAAAAAAATAAGAGGAGGCAAAAATCAGATGAGGAAACAGCTCCTCTCCTTTCAAAGCACCTGATTAAAATTATTCAGAGATAATATGATTGATTAAAAAAAACTGATGGTTATGCATGGTTTCTCAAATCCAATTTTTGTTTCCTCTCAAATAGATATATTCATCTATAAAGGTAAAGTCCTTATCTAAATCACGAAGTGACTGTTAAAAGAGTTAATTCTAGAAGATCAAGATTTTTAAAGTGACGTTTTTGTTTATTTACCACTGGGCCAAAACCCCTCAGAACAGTGTTTCTCAATGATGATCAACTGATGAGAGATGTCAGAATTCTGTGAGATTCTCTCCTTTTAAAGGGATCTTTTGTTGTGGTTCTATAATTTGCTTTATTTTTTACATTCCACCTATGAGTGATAAGATAGAGCATTTGTCTTTTTCTTTATGACTTATTTCACTAAGCACAATGCTCTCTGAGTCATACATGGTGTTGCAAATGGCAGAATTTAGTTACTTTTTATGGCTGAATGTTCCAGTGTGTATTTATACCATATTATCTTTACCTATTCATCTGTTGATGGGTACTTAGGCTTTGGGTTGCTTTCGTACCTTGGTTATAGTAAATAGTGCTGCTATGAACATTAGGGAGCACATACCTTTTCAAATTAATGTCACAGGGGCTTTTTTCTTTATTATGAAAGAAAATATGTTAATTATCCTTTAAAATATGACAATTAAGTTCTTAAATATTCTACCTCCTAGATAATTTATGCATTTATTTCTGTGTGTAAGATGTTGTGTTGTAAGTAATTTAACCTTCACCACAGAGGATTCTAGTATTTGCCTTGTTCTTCTGAAGATATCTCTGTATCCCTTGAATGTTATATTTGGTAGGAGTAGTTTTGTTTGCCTGGGACCTTGGGCCATCCAGATAGTAACAGCAGGACCCATTGTGGGGTCACTGGGTTACGTGTTATCAGTTAAATCTCCTGAGGAGCTGACAGATATGTCAGTTGAGCATTCAGTTATGCCTCTGTGATGGAGTCCTGATTAGGAATCCGGGTACCAAGACTCAAGTGGACTTCCCTGGTTGTCAAGACTCCAGCATGTTGTCACACATTGATGCTCTGAGAGTGCTGCTGTCCATGACTTCATGGAAAAGGATAGCAGAAAGTCCACATTTAGAACTTCCCCTAGACTCTGCCTTTTGCCCTTCTTCCCTTGGCCACTTTTAATATAACAGCTCTCAATGAGTTTTGTGAGTCCTGCTAATTAAAGATCAAACCTGAGGGTAGTTTGGGGAGCTCCGAACTTGAAGTTAATGTCATAAGTGAGGGTGATATTGTGCCTTCCTAAACTGTACAGCTGGAGGAATTTTACAGACACCTATAAAACAACACAATTTACTGTAAAAATTCTAAATACGAAAAAGATACTGTGTAGCATATAATAAAAACAGATATATCATCAAATAATGCTGAAGCCTCTGATTACTTTTCTCCAAATTCATTTCACTCCTTCTCTCCTAATTTTGTATTTATAACCCCAGGTCACTAGAATTATTTGGATAAACAATATATGGTCTCTTGCATGAGTTTAAGCTTCATGTTAACGATACCACCCTACATTTATTATTTTAAAACTTGCTTTTTGTCCTCAAAATTCTGCCTTTGAGAATTACCTAGTTTACTTTAAGCATGTTGTATATTTCCCTGAAACCACTTTGGCATCTTCCTCTTCCCTGGTTTTCAAGTAGCTCATAACCAAGAAAAAGTATCAAATGTCTTTGAATTAACAATAGTTCAATTAATTATATGAACTTAGCAATATAAAAATCCTTCTGAATTAACCAAATGGGCTGCTTTTCTTACAGGCATAATTTTATTATTTAAACAAGCACATGTTTTATTAGGGATATGAGGAATTAAAAAAGCATTTTCATGGTAAAAAAATAAAAACCATCGTAATTCCTCATAAACAAAATTATGGAAATCCTTGTTGCCCACAAAGTCAGTCTTTGTATCAGTTGTAATAGATGGAATTTAGTAGATTTAGTTTCCACTACTAAAGAAACTGATTTTATTATAGATAATTAGTTTGCACTAGATTAAAATATACCTTTAAAACAGTATCTTCATGTGCTAAAAGTGTTCTATAAAGTACACTTCTTAGTTTCAGAATCATATCAATGCGTTGTAAGTAACAGAAATAAAACCCAATGTCACTAGGAAACTGACTACAAATTATAAAATTCAAGAACACTGTCTGCTCTGATGGTTCCTTTTGTACTAGCTAGCTTTAATGATAACAGGAACTTGAAGTGAAAAAAAGAAGTGATTTAATTTTTATTTAGTCAATTTAAAAAAAAAAGTGGAGTAATTCATTCTGATGGTTTATAGGGTTCTTCTCTAGTACCCAAACCATTTCCCAACAGGTCATCCTTGAAGCAACTAATTCTTAAATTTTCAAGTAGCAAGTTCATGATTTAATGTCTGCCTTTGAGACTTTTGCTTCCTAATTCTCTTGTATCCTAGTCCTTATATTAATTAAAGTCCTAGTGAGGTAAATCCAAAGCTTTACTCACATACCAGTGGTGAATTTCAGCATGGTCTGAAATGTAAGATGATTTCATGTTCAAAAAAGTAGTTTTCAATCCCTCTGGGGAAAAATGGCACAGAGTCTCTGCTTGTCCTTTCTACTTTAAGCTTTGACTATTTTCTGTAATCATAATCTTTTTTATAATATCAGGATATGTTTTCTAATGGCAAGTTTGATCTTGAAGATAAAACACATTAAGAGATAAATAATATTCTTCATTGTTAGTGAAGGAATCAAATAACAATGTCATTACAAAGAGAGAAGAATATGAGTCAATTTAGTCGCTAAAACCTCCAGGCTAACCATTCTATAGATATTCTCAGCAGTAATTATTTCAGTTAAAAAACATGGTTTGTGCTGAATATTCTTAAGAATGGGTCTGCTTAATGCTTTTTGCCAATCTGTTGAGTCAGATTAAATAGGATTCTATTAGAAATTACAAGGAAAAGGAGAAGAGTTTTCTTTAATTGCTGAGTCCCAAGAATAGTTTATTTCCAAGATGAAACACTAATAATATTCCACATGTTACATATACTTTAGATTTTATGATAATAAAAGTATAATATTAGGGATAAAAAACAAATATTATTTGGAAAATAAGACATAATTGTTGACTCAATTTATCTGATTTAAATTAAATTTTAATATACCCATTATTGCAATGTTATACATCCAATAAAATGTTTAGTTGGTATTCTTAAAGAACTTTGTCAGACTGCTGCCTGTGCATGAATTTGATGGTAATAAAATCACTTTAATATAACCTTCACAAATATGAAATGTAAGGGCCTCAAAATTGTACTCTGAAAAGATTTGACATTCTTTTGCTTTTCACTTCTGTGGGGCCAGGGAGGGGGGAACAAGCAAACAAACATGAGCTGATCTGGGTGATACATAGAAGTAATCGATCCGTTCTGCTTCACCCACATTCTGTAAGTCAATGTGATTTTCAGCTTTTGGGAAAGGGAATCAATAGAGAGATACAGAGGTTTCTCATACTTCCCTGTCCTTGTACTGGCATAGCTTCCCCGTTTATCAACACTGTGCCCCAGAATGGCACATTTTTAGCCAAGAATGAACTTACACTGAAACATAATCACAGTTCATAGTCTTGCTGTTGTACATTCTATGGATTTGGATAAATGCATATTAAATAGAGTCATTTTATCACTGCTTTTTTAATATTAATTTTTATTGGACTTTATTTACAATGTTGTGTTAGTTTTTGATGTACAGCAAAGTGTATCACTATGTTTTTACCTGTTTATTTTCACTTAACTCTTTACTAGCATGGTGGCTTTGAAATGTGTCAATTTGACTTGGTTTGGTGAGTTAATACAATATTTTTTGTGACATTCTGGGAGAGAGGAGAAGCAGTAGTCACTTTGTGGCTCATAACTTGTTACTTATCTGCTAGGTCACCCTGTTTTGGAGTTTCTTTGATTCCTCTACAATATGTCTTTTACTCGCTAATGAAAGGTGCCAGTTTTTTTTTTTTTTTTTTTTGCTTTTGTTTTCTTTTACAAACACACGTATATTAAGGAGAGGGACAATTAGAACTGACAAAGGCTTCAATCTCTCCTAATTTTAGGTTCTAACTCATACTACCAGATTCCGTGTTGTCCCTGTTCTCACCTGCTTCACACCCAGCTATACTTGTAAAAATGGCCTGCTCAGTGGCCTTCAGCCTCCAGCTTCAGATTCACAGACAACAGCATTATATAAACTGCTTTCAAGTTCTCACAGTTGCATAAAGACAAATCTCTGTAAGAAATGTGTATGTGCCTGTGTGTGTGTTTATATATACACTCGTGGTTTGTTCTTTTTGTGATTAAACTCTGATAAAATTAGCTTGTATTTTGTCACATGGTTTTAAAAATTTTGCCTAAGTATAAAAATTATGAACTAAAAATATTTGACAAGACAGACACAGAAGGAATTTATTAGAACCCCCCACACCAATATATAATCAAAGTAAAACTAATATTAATTATACTTTTATAATGTACCTAAAATTTTAGTAGGACCATCTTTTTGAATCATTATAACTAAGGATTTGTAGTAGGTACTGTTATTACTGTTATTATTTCAATTTTGCCCATATGTTCACACATTTATTGAGCTTCAAAGTCCAGAGTAGAATTTTAGAGTCTGAAAATTTGTTCTTGGCAATATAATGATTTTTACTTTAATATTAACCTTAGTGTGTGGTATTAGGGAAGTATAATAGGTATTAACTATTTCTCACCTTGAAAGGATGAAAAAATGTTATAAAGTTTAGGAATTAAGTTTTACAGTTCAATGACTGAGTAATAATTAAGTATATGTTACATATAAACATATAATCACATGTAATATCAAAATATCAATATCAATATCAATATCAAAATATAAGAATACCACAATTATATTAATATATACCCATAAAATATTAACAATTAAATCATATGACCACATCTATTATATTCTTTGTCAATGCAACCAATTATAGGATATAAGACTTTGTAAATTATTCATAATACTGTTCTTTGTCCCTCAGTTGTGTTCAACTATCTGCGACCCCATGGACTATAGCCCACCAGGCTCCTCTCTTCATGGGGATTTTCCAGGCAAGAATACTGGAATGGGTTGTCATGCCCTCCTCCAGGGCATCTTCCCAAATTAGGGATCAAACCCGGGTCTTCAGCATTGCAGGCAGATTCTTTACTATCTGAAACACTAAGGAAGCCCAAGTAGCCAGAAATATTAAAGATACCATCAAAAAGCAGGTTTTAAAAAAATTTTTATTAAAAAAAATACTCACATAAAGAAAGACAATGTTTGACATTTCAGTTGTTGGAGGATTAGCAGGTGGAAGCATATGACTAGACCACCTTGGCAACAACTTGATGGCTTTTAAATTGTGCTAAACTTCAGAGTAGTGGTTATATTTTCTGCCTTAATTTCATTTATCCAATATTCTAATGTGTGACTCATAAAAATAATTATGTTTTCAGAGTTTTTCAGTTTTCTTTTGCAAAATGGAAGTATTGAAAACCTATTACATAAGACTGTATCAGTAATAAATGAAATGTCTGTATAAGTGGTTTGCTAATTTAATTATATCCCTTTTAACTGCAAAATGGATTTGGGGTGAAGTTCTTGAGAACTGGTAAGATGGAATACAAATATATATAATATTCCTGTTGCTTGTCTTAGAGTGTTAGTTTTCTGAGTCCATCATTTGAATAAAAAGAATGAGAGGTCAGTCAAATATCAGATTGAAGTGAAGTGAAAGTTGCTCAGTCTTGTCCAACTCTGTGACCCCATGCACTGTAGTCCATGGACTTCTCCAGACCAGAATACTGAAGTGGGTAGCCTTTCCCTTCTCCAAGGGATCTTCCCACCCCAGGGATTGAACCCAGGTCTCCTACATTGCAGGTGGATTCTTTACCAGCTGAGCCACAAAGGAAACCACAAATAGCCATTCTATATGTAAAGAACACCTTTAGACCGAGGCATTATTTATTCTTCTAAACTTATTTCTTCCCAGAGTACAATTAACTGAAATGTTATAGTACATTTATTTAACACCAGATAAGATTTCCTAGACCTCTGGAGAAACCTCTTATTTGTATGATTCAAATTTGGAGCTGAATTTTCTTGGAAAATTCCATGTTCACGTGGGTATGTGACTCAAACCCATTGTTTCAGTTGCTGTCAGTGGGGAATTAGGTCCTAGTTTCCCACTTCTGATTATTATATATGGACCCCTGAAAATTCAAGGCCAAAGGGAACTGTTAAATTCTTCCAATTGCTTCAGATTTCTCTAACTTCTCCTTTTGCCACCAGGCAGAGATAATTTCTATTTATGTGCTTGTGTGATTAGATTGAGCTCATGCAGATTACCTCCTTTTTGCTATGTAATATAACATAATCATGGACATACTATCATTCTTCAGAGATTCCACCTACACACATTGGAAGGGCAAGGGTCTTTGGCAATCATTCTTTGAATTCTGTCTCCCACAGAAATAATTTTAGTATTAACATTACTCAGTATTCCCATGTAAAGAAGTCTTTGTGAGAGCTTTGTGAAATCCTGCCTTGTAGGAAGTTGAATAGCTCACCAGACTTAAGATTTGTTAAGACTGTCAGTTTCATTTTTTTCATTTTTTTTGAACAGTCTTTTTCTTCAAATAACATATTATGTTTTCAGAAATGTCCTCAGTATTTCATTTCTGCAAATTTTGCCACTCTCCTTTAGGAAAAAAAAAATGTCCTGTAATTTTCACAAATCATCAGTATGAATCAGTATGAAGTTCACTTTGAGCTCTTGCAGTGCCTTGTAACAGCCTCTAGCTATTGTAATAAATAGTGGCACTTAGTGGGTTTTAATTATAAATAATAATAACAATCCTAGTAAAGTATAACTTAAAAGATTCTCCTCAATTATTCGAATATATTGGTTTCATATGCTTCATTTCTTCATCTCATCATTCTTATCTTTTCCTCTTTGATGTGACTGGAGTAAAAAAGTTCCTGCTTGTAACAAAATTCTGCCTCTCTCAGACTGTTTAAACTTACATGCTATTTAGTGGTAACATGACCTCTGCTGATAGATTAAACATGCAGCAATTTTAAGACTATATTAAGATATTAGATTATTCTGACATGAAATAAAGAAAACACCAAAATTTTTCTCCTTCACATCAACATACATTGAGTCACTAGAATTTTACACTTGTTAACTGCTCAGTTGTACCAGATTCTTGGCAAACCCGTGGACTGTAGCATGCCAGTCTTCCCTGTCCGTCACTATCGCCGAGAGCTTGCTCAAACTCATGTCCATTGAGTTGGTGATGCTATCCAACCATCTCATTGTCCGTCACCCCCTTCTCCTCCTGCCCTCAATCTTTCCCAGCCTTAGGGTCTTTTCCAATGAGTCCACTGTTTGCACCCAGGTGCCAAAGTATTAGAGGTTCAGCTTCAGCATGAACCTGAATGAATATTCAGGGTTGATCTGCTTTAGGAGTGACTGTTTTGATCTCCTTGCTGTCCAATGGACTCTCGAAAGTCTTCCCCAGCATCAGAGTTTGAAAGCATCAGTTCTTTGGTGCTCAGCCTTCTTTATAGTCCAATTCTCACATTCATACATAACTACTGGAAAAACCATAGCTTTGACTTTACAGACCTTTGTGGGCAAAGTGATGTCTCTGCTTTTTAATACGCTGTCTAGGTTTGTCATAGCTTTTCTTCCAAGAAGCAAGTGTCTTTTAATTTCATGGCTGCAGTGATTTTGGAGCCCAAGAAAATAAACTCTGTTGTTGTTTCCATTTTTTCCCAATCTGTTTTCCATAAATTGATGGGACTAGATGCCATGATCTTAGTTTTTTAAACGTTGAGTTTTAATCCAGTTTTTTCACTCTTCTCTTTCTCCTTCATCAAGAGGCTCTTTAATTCTTTTTCACTTTCTGCCATTTACACTTGATCTTAACCAAAAGGCCAAGAAGGTCCCCAGAGTTTTGCATAACCATTTTTCTCAAATCTTTTTCTTCTTTCTCTGCAATTGGCATACAATCTTTCATCATATTTTTTTTTCCTTATTACACTCTAATTTATTCTTTCCTTCACTCAGTTGTAAGAATTCAAATGCCTACAAATTATCAAATGCTTCTTTGAAGAACTGAAAGTAACTACAAAGGCAAAAATTGCATAGCACTTGTTTTCTTTTTTTTTTTTTTTAAGCACTTGTTTTCTTGAAATTTAAATGTCTGTGGCCCAGGAAAGTTTTTCTTTTACATAATTCTTGAATACATCAAGATATGTTATTAAATTGGTACTCTTTTGCAAGAAAAACCATAATATATTAGCAGCATATAGTTGTTTTATTCTTTTTTAAAGAAGTGGTACAGTTACAGGGAAAATAGTAGGAAGACACTGAAAAATGTGTCTGAGTGATTTTCCCTTGATCCCCTGTTTGGTTGATGTTTCAGCTTTAGTATGTGGGCATGCCACTGGGAGACGGTGTAAGGGATTCTAGGTGTCATGTTATATATATAGGAGACTATATCTGTATTCTACATTTTAGCTCTGGTTCAACACTTTCTTGGATATATTCCTTTGGGGAAATAAGGAAATATGATTGAGCTTTATTTCCTTTCTTTGCTGTGTTTCTTCTTTTTGGCAGCAACTTACAAACTTGATATCATTTAATTACCAATTGTGATTTCTCTCTTACATATCTTTCCAATAGACCTTAAACTCCATGAAGTCAGGGACTGAATCTGTTGTGTTTATCAATGAATACCCCAGACCCAATGAATCACCAGGCAAAGAATAAGTGCTCAGTAAATATATATTGGCTGACAAACTGGCCAAATTCCGAAAATACCTACTCCAGAACAATGTGGTAAGAATCAAACAATGTAATGTTTGTGAAAGCATTTGATAAAGCACCCAGGATTTAATTTTGTGTCTCATTTAGGATAAAACACCAGTAGTAAGTTGTTTAGGGTAGCATTCAACCCCTTAAGAGGTAAAATGTGTGAAGACAGGGACTCTCCACAAATTATTATTTTGTTTATGAATACTGTTTGATAGAGATCAATTTTTTTTTTTTTTTTTGCTGCTTATTTATTTATTTATTTATTTTACTTTACAATTCTGTATTGGTTTTGCCATACATTGACATGAATCCACCACGGGTGTACATGCGTTCCCAAACATGAACCCCCCTCCTACCCCCCTCCCCACAACATCTCTCTGGGTCATCCCTGTGTACCAGCCCCAAGCATGCCGTGTCCTGCATTGGACATAGACTGGCGATTTGATTCTTACATGATACTATACATGTTTCAATGCCATTCTCCCAAATCATCTCACCCTCTCCCTCTCCCTCTGAGTTCAAAAGTCCGCTATACACATCTGTGTCTTTTTTGCTGTCCTGCATACAGGGTCATCATTGCCATCTTTCTAAATTCCATATATATGTGTTAGTATACTGTATTGGTGTTTTTCTTTCTGGCTTACTTCACTCTGTATAATCGGCTCCAGTTTCATCCATCTCATCAGAACTGATTCAAATGTATTCTTTTTAATGGCTGAGTAATACTCCATTGTGTATATGTACCACAGCTTTCTCATCCATTCATCTGCTGATGGACATCTAGGTTATTTCCATGTCCTGGCTATTATAAACAGTGCTGCGATGAACATTGGGGTACATGTGTCTCTTTCAATTCTGGTTTCCTCAGTGTGTATGCCCAGCAGTGGGATTGCTGGGTCATAAGGCAGTTCTATTTGCAATTTTTTAAGGAATCTCCACACTGTTCTCCATAGTGGCTGTACTAGTTTGCATTCCCACCAACAGTGTAGGAGGGTTCCCTTCTCTCCACACCCTCTCCAGCATTTATTGCTTGCAGACTTTTGGATCACAGACATTCTGACTATCCTCTACATAGAAAACCCTAAAGACTCCACCAGAAAATTACTAGAGCTAATCAATGAATATAGTAAAGTTGCAGGATATAAAATCAACACTCAGATAGAGATCAAATTAGTCAATCCTAAAAGAAATCAACCCTGAATGCTCATTGGAAGGACTGATGCTGAAGCTGAAGTGCTAATACTTTGGCCACCTGAGTTGAGGAACAGACTCATTGGAAAATATCCTGATGCTGGGAAAGATTGAAGGCAAAAGGAGAGGGGAGTGGCAAAGGTTGAGATGGTTAAATAGCATCACCGACTCAATAGTTATGTATTTGAGCAAACTAGAGTTGGACATGACTGAGCGACTGAACTGAACTGAACTGAAACTCCGGGACACAGTGAAGGACAGGCGAGCCTGGCTTGGTGAAGTCCACAGAGTCTCAAAGAGTCGGACATGACTTAGTGACTGAATAGCAACAACAATGTGGTTTGAAATGTCACTAAGTAGTATCTAAGAAGATACAAAATTTCATTGGTAATCTATCCATGAAGAATCTGTAACTGAAGGAGTTGGAGAGCCTTACACTTGGAGACGACCTGTCATTTTCTCTCTGCACATTCCTCATCGAGTTGGTTTTCCAAACTGGAAGTTTGCCTTCTTGATTTTTACCATGAAATGTTGATTTCCAAGAAACTTTGGTAAAAATGTGTTTAAAAGGCTGGCATTAAACTTAGCATCTTGACAATTTTACTTTATTAAGGCTATGGTTTTTCAGGTGGTCATATATGGACGTGAGAGTTGGACTGTGAAGAAAGCTGAGCACCGAAGAATTGATGCTTTTGAACTGTGGTGTTGAAGAAGACCCTTGAGAGTCCCTTGGACTGCAAGGAGGTCCAACCAGTCCATTCTAAAGGAGATCAGTCCTGGGTGTTCTTTGGAAGGACTGTTGCTGAATCTGAAACTCCAGTACTTTGGCCACCTCATGCGAAGAGTTGACTCATTGGAAAAGACTTTGATACTGGGAGGGATTGGGGGCGGGAAGAGAAGGGGATGACAGAGGATGAGATGGCTGGATGGCATCACTGACTCAATGGACATGAGTTTGAGTGAACTCCGGGAGTTGGTAATGGACAGGGAGACCTGTCATGGTGCGATTCATGGGGTTGCAGAGTTGGACATGACTAAGTGACTAAACTGAACTGAATTGATACTATTTTGAAATTGTTCAGCAGATTTTGATGAGAGGTCAAAGTTGTTAACCTCAACTACCTACTTTAAACAAGAACACCTTGTTCTTTTACTCATTTTTTAAATAAAATTTTCTGAACACTTAGATTCACATTTCTGTTGTATTTTCTATAGGCCCTCCTGATGAAAATTACTATTCAGCTGCAAGTTAAAGGACAGTTTTGATCAAAGTAATTATAGTTTAGAGCACAGCCCTAGGATAAAACAGTTCAAAGGATAATTTCTTACTAAGTATGTGGCAGAGGTTTATGAAGTTGATTAAGAAGCTGTCAGAACCTGCCTTCCAACCATGAAAAAGAGCTATTGCAATTATAATTATTGATATCATGTGCCTTAGTAAAATTAACTGTTTTAGAAATTATGTCTCTTAATATGAGACTTAATATAAGATAAATAAAATAGAATTTTTATATTAAGAGAATACAATAATTTTACATATTTAGATATTTACAAAAGGTGCATCTACATAATATGTATCATAATATACTTTATATTAGAAGTTGTAAAGTAAAAAAATAATCCCGTTTTCTCTGAGGTTCTACATCAGCTTGGATATGCATTCTTAACATGCTTTTATCACATTGCAGTCCCCCTAAAGCACTTGTATAGTGAGACTTCCCATTACTGAAAGTGCTTGCATTGATAATAAATCACTTGTATTCCCGCTGTCTAACATCTTTCTTAACCTAGTACTCCACTCTTTTATTGACCAGAATAATTTTGTATAATCAGCTTTATGTTCTGCTGAACAGAGAGATGCTTGTTTGTGTTTCACACAATGTTCTATTGGATTGATATTTAAATGCAGAGCAGTAAATGGAAAAACTTTCTGGTTTGTAGTCATACCTTGATTGTGGTTAACCAACGAGTCATAAATCCATAATTCTAATTTTGTTCTGTTCAAGGGAGTCAGTTAACAAATAAATTTCAAAAGAATACTGACTAGTCAGGAAACATGAAAGGACTATTATTTTAATAAAATGAAATGAAGGATTATATCTCTATATTCAATTAAGCTGATTTTTCCTTAGCATATGTTATTGACTCATTTGTATCCACCAACATTTTGCTTCTTCTCTGAGATATTCAAATTAATTTATAAAACCTTGCTCTATAAGAAAATTCAGTCATTTTTGGAGTGATAATATTTAATGTTTTCCCAGAACGATATAT
Organism: Oryx dammah; assembly: GCF_014754425.2. Taxonomy (NCBI): domain Eukaryota; kingdom Metazoa; phylum Chordata; class Mammalia; order Artiodactyla; family Bovidae; genus Oryx; species Oryx dammah. Next base: position 66,636,844 of record NW_024070205.1, on the reverse strand, counting down.
TTATGAAAGTAAAACACAGTACAGAGTACTAATGTAAACTCAAGCCCATTGCATTCATTTAAATTATTTCCTAATGATAATACTTTTACTACTAATAGTAATTTATAACTTTTTATCCTATATATTATGAATTAGAACTTTGCATATTTTACTCTTAGATAACGACCACATATAACAAAATTATTTAATGAATATATACAACGGCTGATCACCAGGGAAAAGCATCCTAATAAAGAAACATATTAAACTGGAGGAAATTATTTCTCTAAGGAAGTTGTGCCAGCCTTACTGCCTAAATCATGTGAAACTGGACCAGAAATAAAGAGTACTAGAAAATACACCAGGGGGAACAATCCTGCTTTAGTGAGAAAAGATAGTAAGTTATGTAATGGTTGCTTTCCTTCCCTCTGCTATAAAAACTTTAACTTGCCTCAAAACCAACATATGAGTCTTTTATGTCTCCTTTGGAAATATTGACAATTTAGACTTATGAAAATGTATGCATTGGGCTTCCCTGGAGGCTTAGATGGTAAAGAATCTGCCTGCACTGGAGGAGACTGGGGTTTGATCCCTGGATCGGGAACATCCCCTAGAGAAGGAAGTGGCTACTCACTTCAATGTTCTTGCCTGGAGAATTCCATGGACAAGAGGAGCCTGGTGGGGGAAGTTCATGGGGTCACAAAAGATTTGGACAAATAAATGTATGTAGCAGTGATAATTATAATATATTAAAATCAGTATTAATAGTCATAGTTATTTATTCTATATTATTCAGTTCAGTTCAGTTGCTCAGTTGTGTCCAACTCTTTGCGACCCTATGCATTGCAGCACGCCAGGCCTCCCTGTCCATCACCAACTCCCAGAGTTCACTCAAACTCATGTCCATCGAGTCGGTGATACCATCCAGCCATCTCATCCTCTGTCGTCCCCTTCTCCTCCTGCCCCCAATCCCTCCCAGCATCAGTCTTTTCCAATGGGTCAACTCTTCGCATGAGGTGGCCAAAGTATTGGAGTTTCAGCCTCAGTATCAGTCCTTCCAATGAACACCCAGGACTGATCTCTTTAGGATGGACTGTTTGGATCTCCTTGCAGCCCAAGGGACTCTCAAGAGTCTTCTCAAACACCACAGTTCAAAAGCATCAATTCTTCGGTGCTCAGCTTTCTTCACAGTCCAACTCTCACATCCATACATGACTACTGGAAAAACCATAGCCTTGACTAGATGGACCTTTGTTGGCAAAGTAATGTCTTTGCTTTTGAATACGCTATCTAGGTTGGTCATAACTTTCCTTCCAAGGAGTACGCGTCTTTTAATTTCATGGTTGCAATCACCTGAAGTGATTTTAGAGCCATTAGATTGGCCAAAATATTTGAGTTTTTCCATAAGATGTTATGAATGTCGTTTTTGGCCAACTCAATATATAATATCTCAATGGAATTAAACAGGATTTAAATTTAATATTAAAGATACCACATATAGGATTATGGATGTCATGTGTCTGATACTTTTCATTTAACTTAATGTATTGGTGATAAATACTTTGGCTGCCTGATGCGAAGAGCTGACTCATTTGAAAAGCCCCTGATGCTGGGAAAGATTGAGGATGGGAGGAGAAGGGGATGACAGAGGATGAGATGGTTGGGCGGCATCACCGACTCAATGGACATGAGTTCGAGTAAACTCCAGGAGTTGGTGATGGGCAGGGAGTCCTGGCATGCTGGAGTCCTGGGATCACAAAGAGTCGGACACGACTGAGCAACTGAACTGAGCTGAACTGATTGGTGATAAAAAAGAAAGCAATTTAATATCTTATTTACTGCAATAGAAGACTTATTACCTAACAGGGGAAACATATTTGGCCTCTTATAGCTAGAGTTTGGAGAGAGAATTGTTAGGGAAAGCAAAGGGATAAACAAAACAAAAAATGTATATTTTTGAGTGTGTGAAAATTAGACTCGTGCCCTTTAGATGTTATAATATCCTGAGAATGTTAGAAAATAAATCAGTCATCTGTTTTATGAATTGACCTGTTTAGAGCCAGTCTGAGTGAGCTGTGGATAGAACTTTTAAAGTACAGAAAAGCCTGTCAACTTTGTTCTTATTTTTGTATTTTTGTTATTTCCTCCTTCAAAAAAATACTATGGAACACCTACTCTATACCAGCCACTAACCTTATTCTTAAGCACACGGGGCACTATGGGAACAAAAAATTACCCTTATTTTTTTTTTTTTTTTTTTTTTTATGGCTCTTGGACCCTATTGAGAAAGGATATGAAATGAAAACAATTCAGGATTGAGTGGCTATTTCAGTGTATTCTCATATACATACTCTGAGGGAGAGTGACACAGTTCCATAACAGCAGTAAGCAAAGCTGCCTGAGTAAACTTGGAGGAAGTGAGGTGGGCAGTTAGGATGTGACCTAACAGATGAACAGGTGTTAACTCAATGAAAAGAAAACAGAGGAAGTTAAGGAGATTATGTTCTAGACAGAGACAGCAGCATTTGCAAAGATCCTGTAGAAGGTGGGAAGATTTAAATGTGTTAACTGAAGGAAGGCACAGTGGCACTCCAGTATAGAGAAAGCGGATGAGAGACTCGCAAAGAGGGCTACACAGAGTACGCTATTGGAAGTGGGAGTTGGGTGGTTAAAAGATCAAATTCTCACTTTAGAAATCTCTCTCTGAATTCCATGGGGAGAAAGATTGGGGTCAGGTCAGTTAGGCTAATAGGCTATTGTTCTCAATCTAGAAGAAATGAAGTTTACCTGCCCTAGGATATTGATAATACATATTTCAAGGAATGGACAATTTTGTATGACAGTTGCAGGATGTAAAATAGGTGAGAATTTTTGATGGCTTGAACCTGCATGTTGAGACAGAGGTCTTGGAAGAATACTTAGATTTTTGGTTTGCATAGTTGTATGGATAATGGTTAATGTTAATTAAAAATGAATCAATGAAAGATACAATGTTTTGAGAAGGAAAACTATGAATTTTGGCATGAGTGTCACTTTTTGATATTTTGAGATGTCCAAAGTAACAACATGCAGTGATTTGTCATATAACATTTACCATATAATGTTGATATTTTGTAGGACAAGTTAAAATATCAATGATCTTAAATGGTGTGATCTAACAGATATAAGGGTTTCCCTGGTGGCTCAGCTGGTAAAGAATCCACCTGCAATGTGGGAGACCTGGGTTTGATCCCTGGGTTGGGAAGATTCCCTGGAGAAGGGAATGGCTATCCTCCCCAGTGTTCTGGCCTGGAGAATACCAATGATTGTAAGTCCATGGGATCACAAAGAGTCATATATAAATATCTAGAGTTTTAGATTTAGATTGGGGATTAAAGGGTGAGAATTACTAACAATGGACAGAATCAAAGCTGGAGTGTGTACAACATTGGCTGTGGAACAAGTATCCATGATGAAGGGCTGAGTCTGAGGCAAGAAACAGAACATTTAATGGCTGAGGAAAAAAAATACAATAATTACTGACTGAAGAAAACTTAGAAAGAATGGCCAGATATGTTTTAACAAGGTAATATTTTTCCCATTTTACCTCTGCACCCAAGATTGTTTGATGGACTCTAATCTCTAATGGTGAGAACAGGTTTGCTAAGGACTCAGAGCAATGTGAGAGTTACTCCTTTGTTTCTGCTGGTAACACACAGACTAAAAAAGCAGCATGGGAGGGGAGATGATGAGGTGGTGTTTGTGTTTGTCTGTTAGGGCCCACATAACAGAAATACCATGGAGTGGGTAGCTCATAAACAGCAAAAACACTTTCGGAGGCTGGTTAGTTCAAGATCAAGGTGCCTGCAGATTTGATGTCTGGTTCATGGATGGTGGCTGTCTTCTTGCCACGTCCTCACATGACAGCAAATCCTCTCTGTGATTTTTGTTAGGGCACTGATCCTATACATGAGGGCTCTTAAAGACCCAGTCATCTCCTCAAGGCCCCATCTCCTAATTCTCTTCTAAGTACCCATCTCCTAAGCACTGGGGCTTAGCATTTCACATGTGAGTAATGAGAGGACACAGAGAGTGTTCAGTGGTTATAACACTTCAGTTATGCAAGATGCATAAATTCTCGAGTATGTTGTACAGTACTGTACCTGTTGTTAACAACTCTGAATTATACACTTAAAGAGTGTTGAATACATCTCATCTCATATATTCTTACCAAAGTCAAAAAAGAAAAAGAGGAAAGGAAGGAAAAAACAAGGCAGTGGGTGCATAGGTACTGATGTCTTGACATTTTGCCAAGTCCTCCAGTATGAAAATGGACACCCTCTCTTCCCAGGGAGGGGTGCTAATTGTTCTCTTTCCCCTGTCCTCCCATTATTTGGGGCAGGATGGGAACAGTTTTACAAGCAAATTGCTTGGTCATTGATGAGTCTGAGCTTAAGTAGCCACTGCTTACAGCCATTGTGGGGAAATTCAGCTCTAAGATCTGGGGACTTTGGGGCTTTTGGAAGTTGTAACTACTTCTTGGTGAAGGAAGCCACCTTCCTTTGGCATTTGGCCATTGACCTTCTCTTGGGGGTGTAGAGGTTAGACAGTCTCTGAAAATAGATTGCCTTGGTTTACATACCAGTTTTGGCACTAATGGCATGTGAAATTTGGGGCACGCCACATGTGATATTGGAGAAGACTCTTGAGAGTCCCTTGGACTGCAAGGAGATCCAACTAGTCTATCCTAAAGGAAATCAGTCCTGAATATTCATTGGAAGGACTGATGCTGAAGCTGAAACTCCAATACTTTGGCCACCTGATGTGAAAAGCTGACTCATTTGAAAAGTCCCTGATGTTGGGAAGGATTGAAGATGGGAAGAGAAGGGGACAACAGAGGATGAGATGGTTGGATGGCATCACCAACTCAATGGACATGAGTTTGAGTAAGCTTCGGGAGTTGGCAATGGGCAAGGAGGTCTGGCATGCTGCAGTCCATGGGGTCACAAACTGTTGGACATGACTGAGCAACTCAACTGAACTGAACTTCATCTAACTCTACATTTATTTTCTCATCTTTAAAATGGGAACTAAATGATAAAATTATGTAGAGTTGGTGAGGGTTAAATTAATTAACATGAAAGGCATTAAAACAGTGTATAAAAGTTATTATTTAAGTTGTAGCTATTGCTGTCATATTTGTCATGTTGCCTGTCTGTGCAAGCACTTTACAAATGAGAGGGGGAAGTTTGTCAGTTCATGGTAGTGCAATAATGCGATTCTTTTATTTCAATAAGACATTTATTATAGAGCAGATCTTCATTTATTTTGCTTATACATTGAATAGCATCCTAATGATTCTTCCCAACTTCAGTTCTTTAAAAAAATATATTTATGTATTTTTGGCTGTGTTCGGTCTTTATTGCTATGGGGATTTTCCTCTAGTTGTGGTGAGTGGGGGCCATTATCTAGCTGCAGAGCACAGGCTCTAGGGCACACGAGCTTCAGTGGTTGCAGTACATCGCTCAGTATTTGTGGCTCTCGTGCTCCAGAGCACAGGCTCAACAATTGCAGCCCATGGGCTGTTACACTGGGGCATGTGGGATCTTCCTGGATCAGGGATTGAACCTGTGTCTCCTGCATTGGCAGGCATATTCTTTACCACTGAGCCAGCAGGGAAGCCCTCGCTTCAATCTTGACCTACCAGAATGACTCCTTTGAAAATTTGCCCAATACAATTAACCTAAAGAATAGTCCTGATCATATCTCATGTCTACTCAATAAATTTCAAGATTCTCTGTAGCCCTGAGAGTAAAATTTCAACATGTGAGTATCACATCCAGTGGTTGTTACAATCAGGCACTAAGTCTCATTTAGTGTACTTCATGATGAGATTCTTATACCCTTACAAACCACTTTTTCTCATTTGTCACAGGATGTTATATGCTAGTGTTGACATTGTGTTAAATTTAATAAAATTATTACTTGATCATTGCAGCATATTTTACTGGAATTTAAATTTCACAGAATTTAAAATAAAAACTATATACTTTGTTTTTGAAAGTTGTAAATATTTACATAATATTTATTACAATTAATAAATGTCAAACACTAGAACAGGGTTTAATATAAGAATACCATTTAACAGTATAGTGAGTCTTCTAAATTTTAGATTAAGGATTTAGTTATAGACCTCTATACATGCCAGAAAATTTGGAAAACTCAGCAGTGGCCACAGGACTGGAAAAGGTCAGTTTTCATTCCAATCCCAAAGAAAGGCAATGCCAAAGAATGTTCAAGCTACCATACAATTGCACACATCTCACACACTAGCAAAATAATGCTCAAAATTCTCCAAACAAGACTTCAGCAGTACTGAACTGTGAACTTCCAGATATTCAAGCTGGTTTTAGAAAAGGCAGAGGAACCAGAGATCGAATTGCCAACATCCGTTGGATCATCGAAAAAGCAAGAGTTCCACAAAAACATCTACTTCTGCTTTATTGACTATGCCAAAGCCTTTAACTATGTCTATCACAACAAACTGTGGGAAATTCTTCAAGAGATGGGCTGGAAGAAGCACAAGCTGGAATCAAGATTGCCGGGAGAAATATCAATAACCTCAGATTTGCAGATGATACCACCTTTATGGCAGAAAGCTAAGAGGAACTAAAAAGTCTCTTGATGAAAGTGAAAGAGGAGAGTGAAAAAGTTGGCTTAAAACTCAACATTCAGAAAACTAAGATTATGAAATCTGGTCCCATCACCTCGTGGCATATAGATGGGGAAACTGTGGAAACAGAGATTTTATTTTTGGGGGACTCCAAAATCACTGCAGATGGTGATTGCAGCCATGAAATTAAAAAACACTTACTCTTTGGAGGAAAATTTGTGACCAACCTGGACAGCATATTAAAAAGCAGAGACATTACTTAGCCAACAAAGGTCTGTCTAGTCAAAGCTATGGTTTTTCCAGTAGTCATGTATAGATGTGAGAGTTGGACTGTAAAGAAAGCTGAGTGCTAAAGTATTGATGCTTTTGAACTGTGGTGTTGGAGAAGACTCTTGTGAGTCCCTTTAAGTGTAAGGAGATACAATCTGTCAGTCCTAAAGGAAATCAGTCCTGAATATTCATTGGAAGGACTGATGTTGAAGCTGAAACTCCAATACTTTGGCCCGCTGATGCAAAAAATGGACTCATTGGAAAACATTCTGATGCTAGGAAAGATTGAAGGTGGGAGTAGGGGATGACATAGGATGAGATGGTTGAATGGCATCATGGACTCAATGGATATGAGTTTGAGTAAACTCCAAGAGTTGGTGATGGACAGGGAGGCCTGGCATGCAGCAGTCCATGGGGTCACAAAGAGTCGAAAATGAATGAGTGACTGAACTGAAAGGCCTCTAATAGATTAATTTCAGCTCTAGAGTTATAGATTCTAATAAAAAGTAATCAATTGCATAATATGACTATTTTCTATTTAATTTTTTATTGAAGGATAATTGCTTTACAGAATTTTGTTGTTTTCTATCAAACCTCAACATGAATCAGCCATATATATATATATATATATATATATATATATATATCTCCTCTCTTTTGAACCTCCCTCCATAGCCCACCACATCCCACCCCTCTAGATTGATACAGAGCTCCTGTTTAAGTTTCTTGAGCCATAGAGCAAAGTCTCGTTGGCTATCTACTCTACATACGGTAATGTAAGTTTCCATGTTACTCTTTCCATACATCTCACCCTCTCTTCCCCTCTCCCTATGTCCATAAGTCTATTCTCCATATCTGTTTCTCAATTACTGTCCTGTAAATAAATTATTCAGTACCTTTTTTCTAGATTCTGTATATATGCATTAGAATACAATATTTATCTTTCTCTTTCTGACTCATTTCACTCTGGATAATAGGTTCTAGGTTCATCCACCTCATCAGAACTGACTCAAATGTGTTCCTTTTTATGGCTGAGTAATATTCGAATGTGTATATATACCACAGTTTCTTTATCCATTCATCTGACAATGGGCATCTAGGTTGCTTCCATGTTCTGGCTATTGTAAATACTGCTGCAATGAACAATGGGATATATGTGTCTTTTTCAGTTTTGGTTTCCTCAGGGTATGTGCCTAACACCAGGATTGCTGCCTCATATGGTGGTTTTATTCTTAGTTTTAAAGGAATCTCCATACTGTCTTCCATAGTGGCTGTATCAATTTACATTCCTACCAAGAGTGCAAGAGCGTTTCCTTTTCCCCACAGCCTTTCCAGCATTTATTGTTTGCAGGCTTTTTGATGATGGCCATTCTGACTGATGTGAGGTAATATCTCATTGTAGTTTTGATTTAAATTTATCTAATAATGAGTGATGGTGAGTATCTTTTCATGTGTTTGTTAGCCATCAGTATGTCTTCTTCAGAGAAATGTCTGTTTAAGTCTTTTTCTCATTTTTTGATTGGGTTGTTTGTTTTTCTGGCATAGAGTTGAAAGTGCTGCTTATATATTCTGGAAGTTAATCCTTTGTCAATTGTTTCACTTGCTGCTATTTTTTACCATTCTGAGGGTTGTCATTTCTCCTTGCTTATAGTTTCCTTTGCTGTGCAAAGCTTTTAAGTTTAGTCAGGTCCCACTTGTTTACTGTTGTTTTTATTTTCATTAGTCTAGGAGGATTTTGCTTTGAATTATGTCATCGAGTGTTCTGCCTATGTTTTCTTCTAAGAGTTTTACAGTATCTGGTCTTCCATTTAGATCTTTAATCCATTTTGAGTTTAGCTTCGTGTATGGTGTTAGGAAGTGTTCTAATTTTATTCTTTAACATGAAGCTGTCCAGTTTTCCCAGCACCATTTATTGAAAAGTCTGTCTTTGCCCTGATGTATAATCTTGCCTGCTTTGTAGAAAATAAGATTCCCATAGATGCATGGGTTTATTTCTGGGCTTTGTCTTGTTCTATTGGTCTATATTTCTTTTTTTGTGCAAGTGCCATACTGTCTTGATGACTATAGCTTTGTAGCATAATCTGAAATCATGAAGGCTGATTCTGCCAGCTCCATTTTTCTTTCTCAAGTCTGCTTTGGCTATTTGGGGTCTTTTGTGTTTCCATATGAATTGTGAAATTTTTTGTTTCAGTTTTGTGAAAAATTTCATTGGTAATTTGATAAGGATCATATTGAATCTGTAGATTGCATTTGATAATATATTCGTTTTTACAATATTGATTCTTCCTATCTAGGAACATGGAATATCTCTCCATCTGTTCAGATCATCTTTGATTTCTTTCTTTAGTGTCTTATAATTTTCTGTGCACAGATCTTTTGTCTCCTTAGGTAAGTTTATTACTAGATATTTATTTCTTTTTGTCACACTGGTGAATGGGATTGATTCCTTAATTTCTCTTTCTAATTTTTCAGTGTTAGTATATAGAAATGTAAGTGATTTCTGTGTATTGATTTTGTATCCTGCAACTTTGCTAAATTCACTGATTAGCTGTAGTAATTTTCTAATACTACCTTTAGAGTTTTCTATGTATAGTATCATGTCATCTGCAAACAGTGAGGGATTTAATTCTTCTTTTCTCATCTGGATTCCTTTTATTTCTTTTTCTTCTCTGATTACTGTAGCTAGGACTTCCAGACATGTGTTGAATAATAGAGGGGAAAGTGGCCACTCTTGTCTTGTTTCTGATCTTAGGGGAATGCTTTCAGTTTTTCACCATTGAGAATAATGTTTGCTTTAGGCTTATCATATATGGCCTTTACTATGTTGAGGTACATTCCTTCTGTGCTGATTTTTTGAATAGTTTTAATTATAAATGGGTGCTGAATTTTGTCAAGGGCTTTTCTGCATCTATTTAGATTATCATATGACTTTCATCTTTCAATTTGTTAATATAGTGTATCAAATTGATTTGCATATATTGAAGAATCCTTCTAGGATTTGAAATAGCTCTCCTGGAATTCCATCAACTCCACTAGCTTTGTATATAGTGATGCTTCCTAAGGCCCACTTGACTTCACATTCTAGGATGTCTGGCTCTAGGTGAGTGGTCACACCATCGTGATTATCTGGGTCGTGAAGATCTTTTTTGCATAGTTCTGTGTATTTTTCCACCTCTTCTTAATATCTTCTGCTTCTGTTAGGTCCATACAATTTCTTTCCTTTATTGAGCCTGTCTTTGCATGAAATGTTCCCTTGGTATCTCTAATTTTCTTGAAGAGATCTCTAGACTTTCCCATTCTCTTATTTTCTCTATTTCTTTGCACTGATCACTGAGGAAAGCTTTCTTATCTCTCCTTGCTATTCTTTGGGACTCTGCAATCAACTGGGTATATCTTTCCTTTTCTCCTTTGCTTTTGGCTTCTTTTCTTTTCATGGCTATTTGTAAGGCCACCTCAGACAGCCATTTTACTTTTTTGCATTTCTTTTTCTTGGGGATGATCTCGCCCCCTGTCTCCTGTACAATGTCATGAATCTGCATCCATAGTTCATCAGGCACTCTGTTATCAGATCTAGTCTCTTAAATCTATTTCTTTTTTTTTTTTGGTTCCAGACTTTATTTTTTGGGGTTTCAAAATTACTGCAGATGGTGATTGCAGCAATGAAATTAAAAGACGCTTACTCCTTGGAGGAAAAGTTATGACCAACTTGGACAACATGTTAAAAAGCAGAGACATTACTTTGTCAACAAAGGTCCATCTAGTCAAGGCCATGGTTTTTCCAGTAGTCATGTATCAATGTGAGAATTGGACTATAAAGAAAGCTGAGCACTGAAGAATTGATGCTTTTGAACTATGTTGTTGGAGAAGACTCTTGAGAGTCCCTTGGACTGCAAGGAGATCCAACCAGTCTATCCTAACAGAGACCAGTCCTGGGTGTTCATTGGAAGGACTGATGTTGAAGCTGAAATGCCAATACTCTGGCCACCTCATGTGAAGAGCTGACTCATTTGAAAAGACCCTGATGCTGGGAAGGGTTGAAGGCAGGAGAAGAAGGGGGCAACAGAGAATGAGATGGGGAACAAATAAAATCAAATTCTATATCTACCTGAACAAAACTAACTAAAGCACAAACAGGAAAACAAAACTAAAGCAAGGTGCCAATTGGGGAATAAAGCAATGAAAATAAAAATAATAAATGTGTTGAGAGGAAAGGAAAGAAAGAAAGAAAGAATAGATATGCAACTTTAAATATAGGTAGATAAAGAAGATTTATATCCATTAATGATTAACTGCAAGGGGAAAAGAACTGTAGGAAAAGCAAGCAAAGCAATAAATGTATAAAAAATAATAATAGGTTTAAAAAATTAAAAAGGAGGGGGAAAAAAAGAAAAGGAAAACTCCACAGAAATGTAAAAGCTTAATATAAAGACAGAGGTTTATACACAATAAAAAAAATAGGACTGAGAAAGAAAGAAAGCTCAAAAGCTGAATTAGATTTCATGATGCCATTAAAGTCAACAACTACAACAGAGTGGGGAAAAAGAAAAAAAATCCAAAAGAATCTACAGAGCAAGTCAAAACATAAGAATAATAGATATTTTTCTTGAGTCACTACTGTCAGAGTTCTTTCCCTCACTGGGAGTCACAGTCCACCTCACCTCCCTAGGATGCCCTCCAACACTGTACTAATCTCTGGACCTGCTGTGAAGGCAGCTCAGATTCTCGTCTGGCCCTACTCCTATGTGTTCTTGTCTCTAATGTCCACAGCTATCAGAACTAGTGTGTATTCTTTTGAAGGAGCTCTCAATGACCTTTTACATATTCCTTAGACAAAGTCTGCTAAGTTAATTGTGTGGATTTAATCTGCAACTTGTACAGCTGGTGAGAAGGTTTTGGGTCTTCTTCCTTAACCACACTGCCCCTGGCTTTCAGTTGTGGTTTTATTTCTATCTTTGCATGTGGGTCATCTTCTGGCATTTGGTCCTGAGTCTGCCCTGGAGGACTTGGGTTTGGCCCAGTGAGGGCCAGGTTTGGAGGTGGTGCAGTTGCTTGGGTCACAGGGGTTCTGGCAACACCAGGTACTCAGGGGAGTTGGCGGCCAGGGCAGCAGGAAATATAGTGCTCTAGAAGGGTATGGCAACCAGTATTGGCAAATACACCCCAGTATTTTTGCCTGGAGAATCCCCCTCCCTGACACAGAAGCCTGGCAGGGCCAGTCTATAGTGTTGCAAAGAGTCGGACACTAACGAAGCAACCCTGCGCACATAGAAGCAAGACTTGTTCTCCCTGTGGCAGCTCTGCCCCAGTGAGAGTTGAGTGTGAACTTCTTGACTTGGGAGGACCCTGACGTGCCAAGTGTGCTGGGACATGGACTGCCTCCGCTACAGGAGTTATGGCCCTAAGGCACTTAGAGTGCTCCCTTGCTGGGGGTCCTTCTCTGTTGTTCGGCGCCTCAGGCACATAGAGGGGCCCCCTGACTGGGGTCCTACTCTGTGGATCAGCATGTCAGGCACTTAGAGGGGCACCCTGTGTGGGGTCCTACTCTGTAGATAGGCCTATCAGTCACTTAAAGGGGCACACTGGGTGTGTTCCTACTCTGTAGTTCAGGGCATCAGGCATTTGATGGGCTGACCTCTGTGTTGTTCAGCTGCTGGGCTCCTGTGTAGGGAGAGAGAGGCTATGGTGAGGGCTCCACCCCCTTTGCGTGACTCAGCAGCATCGCCTTGCTTCCTGGCTGCCTGGCTTTCCTCCACAGGCATTTCCCACCACAGTCTCCTCCCTCACATCCCCTCGATTGGTCTCTCCACAGTCAACAGCAGTCCTCGCCCTGGGATCACTCCACAATCCCCAAACTCCAGATCCCAGCCTCTGTGGCTTCCATGGGACCTGCATCTGTGTCTGTGGTATGTGTGGCTGTGGCAAGGAGTATCTGATTCTCATTCCATTTAGGCTGACACAGATCAGCTGTTTCACTCTCAGCCTTAAATGTTTCTCCTCTGATTCAGTTGCCCTGATGTTGGGATCAGACCCCTGCTTCAATTCCCCCACTCACTGAGGGCAGGGCCAGTCCTGCTAACACTCCCGTTTTTCACCCTAATTCCTTCACCCTACTGAGTTTTGTGTGGGACTATGTATTCTTTTCCTCTGGTTAGGTACTCCTGTCCAGTCTCAGCTGGTGGTCTGCATGCACTTCTGTGTCTGAAAGTATATTCCTGAATCATCTGTGAAGAGAGATGTACTCCATGTCCATCTACTCCTCTGCCATCTTGTTCTTGTTCTACAATTTGACATTTTGAAAATGTTTCTGTTTTATAATCAGAGAATGAAATCATTAATATTAACCAATTTCTATAGTTGTAGCTATAACAACTATTATCATAAGAGTATTTAAGACTGCATATGGCATTTAATTTTGCTTTGTGACTTAACATAAGTATGAAAAAATATTACAAATGATAGTATTTATACAATAATATATAAATGATAAGAGAAAGTTCTGTGTCAGTGAGTGAACTCAGAATGCAGGTTGGTTTGAATTACATTTAGAACCTCAAAGGGAGTTCACTGGATTGACTTGAAAACCTAGTTAGAACTTTGGTTTATGAAGCACTTAATTTCTACTGTGATTTGGGAGCAGTTTTAGAAGTTTATAATCATTTAAAGTACAAAACATATAAAGAACTTTTCAAATGCCTATGCAAAATGTTGGTTTAAACTGGCAAGCTCTAAAATCTGCTCTGAGGTAAGAAATTAAGACTAAATAATAGAAACCTTGGAAATCACACTAGATCCAGAGCTAATGAAACACATTGCTGATTTTCAGAACACATAGGTAACTCAGAATCTACTCAAAATCCATTGTAATTGCTGAAATACAATTAGAATAGGGATTTTTACCTACCATTCCTCACCAAATACATAAATTAAATTTCATGGTTTTAGGTTCAAATGCCAGAAGTCAGGAGAAAAAGCAGGATTATCATACACCTGCCTATCATTACCTGGAGAAGGAAATGGCAACCTACTCCAGTGTTCTTGCCTGGAGAATCCCAGGGACAGTGGAGCCTGGTGGGCTGCCGTCTATGGGGTCATACAGAGTCAGACACGACTGAAGTGACTTAGCAGCAGCAGCAGCCTAGCATTACCAGGTCTTTGCACATTATTATTTTGTTTTATTTTTATTGTGTTGAAATGCTTCCTCTAATCTAATGAGAATCTAAGCTCAGCTCTTGAAATACTCAGTATCCCCTCCGTTTCCTATGTTAGTTGATCAATCGTGTCTGACAATTTGCAACTCCAAGGGCTACAGTTTCTTATAATGTCAAATAATAATCTGAAGACAATCTCTAAACACCACTATGCATTGAGCCCTGGCTTTCTGATCTTGTACCTCAGTGGTAAGTGAGTGATAATGAAAGTAGGTAGTAGGATGTACTCCAGAATCTTGTAAAAGACAGGAAATAATGGTTATTGTTCTGTGGAACTATGAATAATGATCTCTCTAGTTAACTGATTATAGCATTTGGATGTAAGAACCCATGAAGACATGTAACACATCTTGGATCTTTGCTAGTGGGAGTTAATATTACAAGATTTAGAGAGTAAAATAAACATTTGTCTATGCTGCGCCCATTCTTTCAACAATATTTATTAAACATCCACTGGGGAGAAGATACTGTGTGCTTTGAGGCACACAGATAAATCAGATGAACATTCTGCCTTCTAGGAGCTCACGTAGGATATTGACAAATGAAGTGTAATACACAATCAAGAACAACTTTAAGGTGTCAGATAAAAATATTGATTGTGTATGTAGACTAGATAAAAAGACTAAGGCAGTTCAGAGGAAGGAGGCTTTATTTTCAGAAGTGAAATAGGAAATGGAGCACCTGGAATTGGTTGTAGGTTCTCATGTAGTGTTTGAATACTGTAATAAAAAAAAAAAAATCCCTGGGCAAAGAGGACAATTTCCTAAAGATGGAGAAGAATAGGTTAAGGATGGTGAACACAGAATAGTTCAATCTGGCATCACTGGAAGCACTATGATGTTGTACAGTGGGAAATAAATTTGGGAAAGTAAAGTGAAGGCAAGTATTTTGTATTCTGTTTTCAATGTATAACATGATGTTTAAGCACACGTCTTGAAAGGAAAACAGACTGTCCTTGTTTAATTCCTGGCTATTTCACTTCTGCTACAAAGTTGTGATCAAATTGCTTCTAAAACTCAGTTTTCACATCTGTAAAATAAGGGTAATAAGTAACGCCTTAATTGATTTTGATATGAATAATGAAAAATGCATACAAGTATCAAATATATGCTAAAGATTTAATACATATTATAGAGAAGTTTTTTTTTTTAATACAATAAGGAGTTGCTAAATAGCTAATGGTAAGATCAAAACTGTACTTCTGAACTAAGAAAGCAGGTTTTCAGTAAGTCGTTTAATGATGAAAACTAGAATACTGAGAGAAAAAACTGGAGCCAGAGAGAGTAGTGATAGGGTTATTGCTTGTTTCCCAAGCTAGAGTAGTATTAACAGTATCGACATAAATTGTAAGGGGTAGGTGCAAAATATTTGGCTGCATCTTTGATAGCATTTAGCAATTGATACTGCACTCATGATCACTGGGGGCCAAGGATGGTAGCACTTTATGGGCAGTAAATCCTGAATCATCTTCCATGAAAGAAAAATACTAAAGAGATGTTTCTCTATTTAGGAATGTATTTAGTCATGTTACTATTAATACTATTTATATTTATCCATTATATAATTACCTTTCCTTGGAACTACTTCAGTTCAGTTCAGTCGCTCAGTCGTGTCCGACTCTTTGCGACCCCATGAATCACAGCACGCCAGGCCTCCCTGTCCATCACCAAGTCCCAGAGTTCACTCAGACTCACGTCCATCGAGTCAGTGATGCCATCCAGCAATCTCATACTCTGTCATCCCCTTCTCCTCCTGCCCCCAATCCCTCCCAGCATCAGAGTCTTTTCCAGTGAGTCAACTCTTCGCATGAGGTGGCCAAAGTACTGGAATTTCAGCTTTAGCTTCATTCCTTCCAAAGAAATCCCGGGGCTGATCTCCTTCAGAATGGACTGGTTGCATCTCCTTGCAGTCCAAGGGTTTCTCAAACATCATCTCCAACACCACAGTTCAAAAGTATCAATTCTTCAGTGCTCAGCTTTCTTCACAGTCCAGCTCTCACATCCATACATGACCACAGGAAAAACCATAGCCTTGACTAGACGGACCTTTGTTGGCAAAGTAATGTCTCTGCTGTTCAATATGCTATCTAGGTTGGTCATAACTTTTCTTCCAAGGAGTGAGCACCTTTTAATTTCCATGCTGCAGTCACCATCTGCAGTAATTTTGGACCCCCCAAAATAAAGTCTGACGCTGTTTCCACTGTTTTGTCATCTATTTCCCATGAAGTGATGGGACCAAATGCCATGATCTTCGTTTTCCGAATGTGGAGCTTTAAGCCAACTTTTTGCTCTCCATTTTCACTTTCATCAAGAAGCTATTTAGTTCCTCTTCACTTTCTGCCATAAGGGTGGTGTCATCTGCATCTGAGGATATCTATATTTCTACTGGCAATCTTTATTCTAGCTTGTGCTTCTTCCAGCCCAGCATTTCTCATGATGTACACTGCATATAAATTAAATAAGCAAGGTGACAATATACAGCCTTGACATACTCCTTTTCCTAATTGGAACCAGTCTGTTCCATGTCCAGTTCTAACTGTTGCTTCCTGACCTGCATACAGGTTTCTCAAGAGACAGGTCAGATAGTCTGGTATTCCCATTTCTTACAGAATTTTCCACAGTATATTGTGATCCACACTGTCAAAGGCTTCAGCATAGTCAAGAAAGCAGAAATAGATGTTTTTCTGGAACTCTCTTGCTTTTTCCATGATCCAGCAGGTGTTGGCAATTTGATCTCTGGTTCCTCTGCCTGTATAGCGGACTTTTGGACTCAGAGGGAGAGGGAGAGGATGTGATGATTTGGGAGAATGGCATTGAAACATGTATAATATCATGTAAGAATCGAAAATGCCAGTCTATGTCTGATGCAGGATATGACACGCTTGGGGCTGATGCGTGGAGATGACCCAGAGAGATGTTGTGGGGAGGGGGGTGGGAGGGGGGCTCATGTTTGGGAACGCATGTACACCTGTGGTGGATTCATGTCAATCTATGCCAAAACCAATACAGAATTGTAAAGTAAAAATTAAAAATAAATAAATAAATTTAAAAAAAAATAAAAATAAAAAAATAAAAAGAAGATAAAGCAAAAGAAAAAAAAATAAAACAGCTTGAACATCTGGAAGTTCACGGCTGACATATTGCTGAAACCTGGCTTGGAGAATTTGAGCATTACTTTACTAGTGTGTGAGATGAGTGCAATTGTGCGGCAGTTTGAGCATTCTTTTGCATTGCCTTTCTTTGGGATTAGAAGGAAAACGGACCTTTTCCAATCCTGTGGCCACTGCTGAGTTTTCCAAATTTGCTGGCATATTGAGTGCAGCACTTTCCCAGCATCATCTTTCAGGATTTGAAACAGCTCAAATGGAATTTCATCACATCCATTAGCTTTGTTCATAGTGATGCTTTCTAAGGCCCACTTGACTTCCCATTCCAGGATGTCTGGCTCTAGGTAAGTGATCACACCATTGTGATTAACTTGGTCACGAAGATCTTTTTTTGTACATTTCTTCTGTGTATTCTTGCTAGCTCTTCTTAATATCTTCTGCTTCTTTTAGGTCCATACCATTTCTGTCCTTTATTGAGCCCATCTTTGCATGGAATATTCCCTTGGTATCTCTAATTTTCTTGAAGAGATCTCTAGTCTCTCCCATTCTGTTCTTTTCCTCTATTTCTTTGCATTGATTGCTGAGGAAGGCTTTCTTATCTCTTCTTGCTATTCTTTGGAACTCTATATTCATATGCCTATATCTTTCCTTTTTGTCCTTTGCTTTTTGCTTCTCTTCTTTTCACAGCTATTTGTAATGCCTCCCAGACAGCCATTTTGCTTTTTGCATTTCTTTTCCATGGGAATGATCTTGATCCCTGTCTCCTGTACAATGTCACAAACCTCCATCCATAGCTCATCAAGCACTCTGTCTATCAGATCTAGGCCATTAAATCTATTTCTCACTTCCACTGTATAATTATAAAGGATTTGTTTTAGGTCATTCCTGAATGGTCTATTGGTTTTCCCTACTTTGTTCAATTTCAGTCTGAATTTGGCAATAAGGAGTTCATGATCTGAGCCACAGTCAGCTACCGGTCTTGTTTTTGCTGACTGTAAAGAGCTTCTCCATCTTTGGCTGCAAAGAATGTAATCAGTCTGATTTCGGTGTTGACCATCTGGGGATGTCCATGTGTAGAGTCTTCTCTTGTATTGTTGGAAGAGGGTGTTTGCTATGGCAAGTGAATTTTCTTGGCAAAACTCTATTTGTCTTTGCCCTGCTTCATTCCATACTCCAAGGCCAAATTTGCCTGTTACTCCAGGTGTTTCTTGACTTCCTACTTTTGCATTCCAGTCCCCTATAATGAAAAGGACATCTTTTTTGGGTGTTAGTTCTAAAAGGTCTTTTAGGTCTTCGCAGCAGCCCATGCTATGTGGAAATACTTGGAAAGAAAATTAAAAGATCTTTAGCACATAAAGAAATATGACATTGGGTCATCCAATTACAACGTGAATAAGAATTAGAAGTTTTTCCCAAATTTAGCTTGCCAGAAATTCTGAGTCATAGTGCCTTCCTAGCTAATTGACTCAAGTTCATTGCTTAGTTTACTCAAATCATTGAGGTTTTTTTTTTTTTTTTTTTTTTAAGGTCAGGCTTGGGAGGTAACATGATACAATCAGAAAGGCAATAACTATTGAAGTTAACAAAGCTTATTCTGAAGGGTCTCTCATACTGTCCTCTTCTAAACCATTGATACTATTTGTATGCTTGTCATTTTTAATCATTTTTATTAAGATGTGCTTCTAATTCTGTATGTCTTTCTTCATATAGGCTCCATGAGAACTCACAAGACCTAGATTAATCCCTGGAAATAATCATGAGTTCTTGTGTTTGTTGTATAGGTTTCAGATGACTTAGGAGTCCTTTGAAGTTGCAGGTGACCCTTTGTGTCTATGAGCTTTTGTTGAGAAGGCTTAGGGAATTTATCTGATTTTCTAAGAGATCTGAAAACAACAGCAAACTTAAGAACTTAAAGAAAAAAATTAAAAGTTGGGATTAGAAGAGAGGTGAGCTGGAGGAAGAAAGGGATAAGGCGAGGCATTCCATTCAGGATTTTATTTGGGAATCCATTTCCATGGTTTTATGAAAAACCTGAATGGAATCTTGGCCCACCCAGTAGTGTTTGTCCTTCTTGAACTGTGTTGGAATGGTTAATAAGAAAGAGTCAAGATTTTACGGTTGAAAAAAAAAATACATTCCAAATTTTGTGAAAGATATTTAATTCCTCTGAGCTCTAAATTCTACATTAGGAAAATCAATATAATAGTATAAGCCTTGTTATCTAGCATAGGTAGAAATGCTAAGTGAGGAGGATAATTGAGAGTAAAGAATGGTAGTGTCAATAGATAGGAGGTTATGGTAACCAATGTGTCTTATTTTTGGAGTCAGGATATTAGATAATGTAAATGAGGAAGTGGAAGTGAAGAAGAGAAGTAAATTTTTAAAGATGGTATTAGAGAGACAGATGTGTGAAGCCAATATTATTGATGTCATCTGCTGGTGATAATGAAAATTATGGCATGACCATAGAAACAGATGACTGAGTTTACACACAGGGGATTTTTGGAGATGAGGAAGAATGGAACTGACTGGTCAGGAACTTGGAAAGAATTTCCATGTGGTTATTGTCAAGAAATTATCAACAAATGAAGAAGGTAATCCCAGATTCTGTACAAATAATCACATTTATTGTTTCCATGCCAAGAATATTCTTTAGCATTCTTATTGTTAGAAGTTTATTAATAACCCATAAAAAAGTTTTAAAGTGTTATAATAAGAAACATAAAAAATTTAACATATGTCTTCCTGCAAAGAAAAATATTGGGTTGGCCAAAAATTTTGTTTGGATATTTCTGTAATATCTTACCCTAATAGACTTTTTGGTCTACCCAAACGATCAGTGACATACATTGATTCATCATTTTCCTTCTTCCTAAACATAAGGTAAGTGATTGTTGTTGTCCTTTTCAGTCAATAAGTCATGTTTGATTCTCTGCAACCCCATGGAGTGCAAGCATGCCAGGCTTCTCTGTCCTTCAGTAAATAATTAAGATGTTGTTAATTCTACCATTAATCAATCAGACCAATTTTTATTAATATTGAGTAAAGGGGAAATAATTTGGGGATTTAATGTCAGTTTCAATGTAACACTTTCTCAAACACTACTGAGACAAAAATCCGACATAGTCTTACAACTGCCTCTAATGGCTTAGCTGGCAAAACAAACAAACCCCTTGTTCAGTCAGTATTTTGCAGACTGTAGAAAGAAAGATTCTTGTTTGTTTTTCCATTTCTTATGCTTCTTAATAATGTTTCTCTGGATTTTCATACAAGAGATTGAGATAATTAAAGGGGGTTTTCCCAGGTTTCCAAAGCTCCTTGCTGACACAGCTGGTTTTTGAGGCCTGTCAGAGCTTGTCACAGAAATGTTTGTATGTCTCCTGACTGCTAGCACCCTGTCCCTCCTCCAGCTGACTTAACACTTACACAGCTAATTGGGCACACAGCTTTCCTAACTTTCCATGTCTTAAGCTCTCCTTAACTTCAAGGGAGAATTCACCAATTATTTTCTCCCTGTAGCAGTATCCATTATACTCCCACTGTAATCCCTACTCTGAATCAGCTAAATATTTTTTAAAATAATAATGCCTGTCAGTTTTTATACTCTTTAAATTCTCTAGGAGCCATATATCAATTTTCTGCTGTTGTGCTATTTACAACATTTTAATTCTTTAACTGTCCAACTCTGCCTGACATCCTTACTTCTCTCAGCCAAGGAACTGCTCCAGAGGGAAAACAACTGTGCATTGTGCTCTGTCCTATTTGACAAGTAATACATGAAATCTTTAAAGGGGAATGACCAATGTTTTCTTGCTGAACATTGTGCAAGTAAATGCTGTGAGTCAAGTTTCCAACTTTTTTAGGGGACTGTGAAAATGCAACACTTTTCCTCCTGTAAAAATTATACTTTCTGAAAACTTAGTTAAGAAGTTAGATCATGTTTTGTCAACAACTCCTTGTCTATTTACTTAGAATTTTTGTTAATTTTGGCAAAATTTCATTGTCATAATAGGATTTACTGAATTTTGTGTAAAGTGAATTTTTATTTATGCATAGTACTTTAGTATTTTTCAAGTGTACCACTTGATCTCAAAAATACTAAGTAGACCAAGTTATTATTTATACTTTGTACAGATATGGAAATATACGTATCTACACTTTGTTTCTAACAGAAGGAATTTTTTTTAACCACTCTTTAATTTCTCTCCATTCATTTATTATTCTGCCTCTAGACATTTAGGTAACCTCCCAAACTAGTCCTTATATATTCTGTCTTGTTTCAAATGTGTATTAATTCCTTCAAAACTATTCCTTTTTGAAATAGCACATATTGTTTTAGAAATTGAGTATGGAGTTTGTTTTTTTTTTTTTTAATGAAGTAGGGAAGAGTTTACAGACTGTCAAGAAAGGCTTCTCTGTTGCTGATATATGGTAGATATTTTAAGGAAAAGAGAGAGTATCCTGTAACATTCAGAGCAAGGAAGGTTTTCTACAGGACAGGTCTAAGTAGAAAGGTCCTGAGATAAGAGAATGTGTGGATATTGAGGCATATACAGGAGGTGATTACAGCCTTAACAGCTTGATCAAGCATGATTGTAGTCACTTCTGTGACTCAACTTCTGTAGGTTCACTTATAATATTTGTTTAAACTCCACATATAATCAATATCATATGATACTCATCTTTACTATCTGACTTACTTCACTCAGTATGGCAATCTCTAGGTCCATTCATGTCACTACAAATGATGCTATTTCTTCCTTTTTGTGGCTGAATAATTTTCCATTACATATACGTATAAAGATGTAGAAAAGGGGAGAGGTGGGGATAAGTTGGGAGATTGGGACTGACATATCCAAACTACTGTGGTCCTGGTAAACAGCATAGGTAACTCTATTTAATACTCTGTAATGACTTATATGGGAATAGAATCTTTAAAAAGTGGGTATATATAACTGTCACACTTTGCTATATAGCAGAAACTAACACAACATTGTAAATCAACTATACTTCAGTTAACAAAGAAAATGTGAATATGGCTAGAAATGGAAATTTCGAAAAGGTATGGGCTCAATAAAAGACAGAAATGGTATGGACCTAACTGAAGCAGAAGGTATTAAGAAGAGATGGCAAGAATACACAGGAGAACTGAACAAAAAAGAGCTTCACGACACATATAAACATGATGGTGTGATCACTCATCTAGAGCCAGACATCCTGGAATGTGAAGTCAAGTGGGCCTTATAAAGCATCACTGTGAACAAAGCTAGTGGAGGTGATGGAATTCCACTTAGCTATCTCAAATCCTGAAAGATGATGCTGTGAAAGTGCTGCACTCAATATGCTAGCATATTTTGAAAACTCAGCAGTGGCCACAGGACTGGCAAAGGTCAGTTTTCATTCCAATCCCAAAGAATGCTCAAACTACCACACAATTGCACTCATCTCACATGCTAGTAAAGTAATGGCCAGAAGTCTCCAAGCCAGGCTTCAGCAATAAGTGAAACGTGAACTTCCAGATGTTCAAGCTGGTTTTAGAAAAGGCAGAGGAACCAGAGATCAAATTGTCAACATCTGCTGCTGCTGCTGCTGCTAAGTCACTTCAGTCGTGTCTGACTCTGTGTGACCCCATAGAGGGCAGCCCACCAAGCTCCCCCGTCCCTGGGATTCTCCAGGCAAGAACAGGTTTCTCAAGAGGCAGGTCAGGTGGTCTGGTCAAACTCTCTTGCTTTTTTGATGATCTAGATCATCAAAAGAGTTCCAGAAAAACATCTATTTCTGCTTTATTGACTATGCCAAAGTCTTTGACTGTGTGGATCACAATAAACTGTGGAAAATTCTGAAAGAGATGGGAAAACCAGACCACCTGACCTGCCTCTTGAGAAAACTTTATGCAGGTCAGGAAGCAACAGTTAGAACTGGACATGGAACAACAGACTGGTTCTGAATAGGAAAAGGAGTACATCAAGGCTGTATATTGTCACCCTGTTTTTTAACTTATATACAGACTACATCATGAGAAATGCTGGGCTGGAGGAAGCACAAGCTGGAATCAAGATTGCCAGGAGAAATATCAATAACCTCAGATATGCAGATGACACCACTCTTATGGCAGAAAGTGAAGAGGAACTAAATAGCCTCTTGATGAAAGTGAAAATGGAGAGCGAAAAAGTTGGCTTAAAGCTCAACATTCAGAAAACTAAGATCATGGCATCTAGTCCCATCACTTCATGGGAAATAGATGGGGAAAGAGTGACTGACTTTATTTTCTGGGGCTGCAAAATCACTGCAGATGGTGACTGCAGCCATGAAATTAAAAGACGCTTAGTCCTTGGTACGAAAGTTATGACCAATCTAGGTAGTGTATTAAAAAGCAAAGATGTTACTTTGCTAACAAATGTCTATCTAGTCAAGGCTATGGTTTTTCCAGTGGTCATGTATGGATGTGAGAGTTGGACTGTGAAGAAATTGAGCGCCAAAGAATTGATGCTTTTGAACTGTGGTGTTGGAGAAGACTCTTGAGAGTCCCTTGGACTGCAAGGAGATCCAACCAGTCCATTCTAAAGGAGATCAGTCCTGGGTGTTCATTGGAAGGACTGATGCTGAGGCTGAAACTCCAGTACTTTGGCCACCTCATGTGAAGAGTTTACTCATTGGAAAAGACTCTGATGCTGAAAGGGATTGGGGGCAGGAGAAGGGGCCGACAGAGGATGAGATGGCTGGATGGCATCGCCAACTCAATGGACATGAGTTTGAGTGAACTCCGGGAGTTGGTGATGGACAGGGAGGCCTAGCATGCTGCGATTCATGGGGTTGCAGAGTCGGACACGAATGAACTGAAGTGAATTGAAAAGGTATCCAGGAATCAGAATATTTAAGACATGTCCAAGGTTAATAAGAACTTTTAATTTTATTCTAAAAGTGATTAGAAGCCATTGGGAGAAACAGGGGAATAAAATAAACTAATATAAAGTTTTAAGCTATGTGAGTACTATGTGGAGAGCATTCTATATCTGGAGGTACGAAAAATAGAAATGAGGGCTTCACTTCAAAGTTTGTGGCAGTGTTTTATGAAGGAAATGAGGTGGCTTTCAGGATGGTGGCCCTGGTGGTAGTGAGAAGTGATTAGATATATTTTAACTAAAAGTGATAACAACAGAATGACTATTGGACTATGGGTCATGAAAAGTGAGAGAAATAAAAAAAAATTCCCTTTATCTTTTAGACTCGTGAAATTAAATGATAATTTTGTTCTTCATTGAGATGGATGGACCAAGTTAGGAGCTAGTTTTCTGGGACATGGCGGTGGATTGGGTATGTTGAATTTATAATAAATACTGCACATTCAAGTGGACATGTGAGGATCGCAGTTGAACTGATGAACTGGCATTGATGACCAGGATTGTGCGTAAAGCTCTAAGAAGGCAGTGAGTATAGTTCGAGAAGAAAGGACATCTAAAGGTTGAACTCAGGAGCACCACAACTTTTAAAGGTCAAATGAGGGTAAAGTGAGAACATAATGGTGGAAAAGGAGCAGACAGAAAGGCAAGCAGAAGAGCATGTGGTTTCCTGGAATTCAAGTGAAGAAATTGTTCAAGAAAAAAATAAAATCAATTGTTTTGAATGCTCCTGAGATTTCAGGAAAATTTCAGGTCTGGCAATATCAGGGGAATGGTGAGTTAAGTAATAGTTTATTTTGGATACTGTTGGTGAAACAAAAGGTGAATGGGATGGGTTTAGGAGAGAATAGAACATCAGGAATTGCAGATAGTAAATATAAGCAACTTTTGCAAAAGTTTTGCTATAAAGGGAAGAAGAGGAATAAGGTAGTATTGGAAAGGAAAATTGAATCACAACTCTGTGCTTTGTTGTTGTTATTGCTAGTGCTGTTATTTCTTCAGATGGGAGACATTTCAATATATTTGTAGCTTGATAGAAATTTCCAACTAGAAATTTGAAAAAGAAAAAAATGATGATGCAAGAGATAAAGAAATGAATTATGATAGATTCCTTGAATAAATAGGTAAACAAATATTCTCTTGAGTGTTCTAGCTGCCTTAGGAGCAGAGAGACTTTTAGGTAAGAGAAAGTAGAACACAGATATAGAGAAGTTGTAGATTCAGAGGGAGATCATAAAGAAATCATCCTCAGATTTCT
This sequence comes from Oryx dammah, assembly GCF_014754425.2. Taxonomy (NCBI): domain Eukaryota; kingdom Metazoa; phylum Chordata; class Mammalia; order Artiodactyla; family Bovidae; genus Oryx; species Oryx dammah. The sequence continues at coordinate 66,611,472 of NW_024070205.1, read as the reverse complement.
TATTTCTCAGTTAAACTAGCAAGTTCATCATCTGAGAAAGAGAAGGAAGAATAATGTATCAGAGAAAAAGAAGGTGTAAAATGGTATGCACTTAGAATATAAAGTCCATGCTGAATTCCTTCTGAATTTATTTTAAATTCCAAAATCAAGTTACTGTTTGATACAGCCTCAGTCTATCTCTGTATCTTCATCTGCAACCACTCTCTACTTCTTTTTCTCACTTTTTTACCAAATCAAATTCAGCAACCCTTAAAAAAAGCACAGCACAACAGATACCATCCATAGAAACATATTCCAACTTTAGACAAGTAATATATTACTATAGTTCACTCACATTAGATCAGGGATTAAAAACATGATACTCTACATATAAACATAGTCTTTGACCAAATGTAGCCTTCATTTAAAGTTACATTGTATTAAATATAAATAATTGGACAGTCCTGTAGTATTGTATAACATAATGCAATATTGTTATTCAGTTGACAGTCGTGTCCAACTCTTTGCGACCTCATGGGTTGCAACATACCAGGCTTCCCTATCCCTCACTATCTCCCAGAGTTTGCCCAAGTTCATGTTCATTGCATCAGAGATGCCATCCAGCCATCTCATCCTCTGATGCCCTCTTCTCTTTCTGCCCTCGATCTTTCCCAGCAACAGGAATTTTTCCAATGAGTCATCTGTTAGCATCAGATGACCAAAATACTAGAGCTTCAGTTTCAGCGTCAGTCCTTCCAGTGAATATTCAGGTTTCATCTCCCTTAAGATTGACTGGTTTGATCTCCTTGCTATCCAAGGGAATTTCACGAGTCTTCTCCTGAAATTAATACAATATTATTGATACAATTAACATAGTAAAATCAGCACAATATAATTGATATCCTATAGTAAGTGTAATAATACACCATGATGAAGCAATAAAAATTTACTGTTAAAGTTAAGAACAATACAGAGATATACTACTATTATTATTATGTATTATTATAATAGGTCTGGAAGTAATAGTCTATTTAATTAGACTACACAAATAGCAACACATAAGCTGTAATATTAACATATATATAGTAAAAGAACCAACACAATCATTATGGTGTGGATGAATGAATTTGTAGAATAACCGCTATCCCCCTTGCTCCTTGGAAGAAAAGCTATGACAAACCTAGGAATGTATTTAAAAGCAGAGACATTACTTTGCCAAAGATGGTCCATCTAGTCAAAGCTATGGTTTTTCCAGTAATCATATACAGATGTGAGGGTTGGACCATAAAAAAAGCTGAGTGCTGAACAACTGATGTTTTTGAACTGTGGTGTTGGAGAAGACTCTTGAGAGTCCCTTGAACTGCAAGGAGATTAAACCAGTCAATCCTAAAGGAAATCAACCCAAAATATTCATTGGAAGGACTGGTGCTGAAGCTGAAACTCCAATACTTTGACAACCTGATGTGAAGAACGGACTCATCTGAAAAGACCCTGATGCTGGGAAAGATTGAAGGCAGGAGGAGAAGGGGACGACAGAGGAGGAGATGGTTGGATGGCATCATAGATTCAATGGACATGAGTCTGAGCAAGCTCTAGGAGATGGTGAAGGACAGGGAAGCCTGGTGTGCTGCAGTTTATAGGGTTACAAAGGGTCAGACACGACTGAGTGACTAAACAGCAACATCTCAGTTAAACCTAATGACCTTCTGAGGTTGGTCCTGTTTTTCTTTTTCTGAGTCTAGTAGATGAGATAACTGAAAGTAAAAGAGTGAGTATGATACAAGTATTGATTATCCATGTGTGATTTAAATTGAATGTAGATAATTTAAATCTAATTTGTACCACTCAAGATGTGAACATGTGAAGAAGATGAAATACAGTAACACTAAAATTGAAAGGTTATCATATTTAAAAGTAGATGTGAGTGTAAGTCAAGATTTCCAAAGCCACATAAGTTTTTTGGCACCATTAAAATCATACTTAAAATAATGGTGAACATTTTACTACCAATTTGCCTCACTGTATTAAGCGTGTCCCTGAATGTGGGATGCCATTCCAAGTATTTTTGTGGAGTCTTCTTGGTATCACCTATAAATCACCCTCTCATATTTCACATCTAAATGGTACAACATTTTATTCCACATAGGAAAAAAAAAAGGAAAAAGAACAGAGTTGGAGAGAAAAGAGCAGAGTAAGTTTTAAGACAGATGAAAATAAATTATTACATTTAATTTGAATATTTTTTAAAAAATGAATGTAAGAGCAGAATAAGATGTATATAGAAAAATTTATGATACATGGGGAAAAAATGTCCACTCAAAGAGCAATGGATTTCATCAAAACTGAATATAAGCTCAAAGTAAAAATTAAGGAACAGATGTCAACATTTTATATTTTTTAAAATAATAACCTATGACTCTCAGAAGATCACTGAGTTTTAAATGAATCATAAAATATCCATTAACTTTAATTATATTCTTAGTTAATTCAATTTATTTAATTTATTCTTTTGATATGGCTCTAGGTGTGCTATTTTCAAGATGAAATTTATGATGCCTCTTCTCTTTAACTGACAAATACCTGTATAAATAAGACGTGCTCAGGAAGCTTATATAAGAGTAGGTATGTGCCTGGATGTAGAGAGGGTATCATGGATTAATTTCTAACTCTTCTTTTCTTTTATTTTTTTTTCTATTTATTTATTTATTTATTTTTAATTTTACTTTACAATTCTGTATTGGTTTTGCCATACATTGACATGAATCCACCACGGGTGTACATGTGCCCCCCAACCTGAACCCCCCTTCGCTCCCCCTCCCCACAACAGCTCTCTGGGTCATCCCCGTGTACCAGCCCCAAGCATGCCATGTCCTGCATTGGACATAGACTGGCAATTCGATTCTTACATGATATTATACATGTTTCAATGCCATTCTCACAAATCATCTCACCCTCTCCCTCTCCCTCTGAGTCCAACAGTCTGCTATACACATCTGTGTCTTTTTTGCTGTCCTGCATACAGGGTCATCATTGCCATCTTTCTAAACTCTTCTATTTAATATTAATAGCTGTATGACCAACCTTGTGAAAGCTGCTTAACTGACCTGTGTTTCATTTTCTTCATCTGAAGTTGAGATAATAAAATGTTTTACCTCATAGGATGACCTGCAGTTTAAACATGATAATACATGCAAAACAATTAAATCAATTCCTAGTCTTTATTAAGGTGAAATTGCAATAACATTTGTGGGTGAGTGTTTGTGTGTGTGTTTATTGCCATTTCACATGGTACAGATTTCTTTCATTAATATTTTTGGAAAAAAATATCAACTTTAATTATCGTGACAGAAAGAGTGAGTTAATGGATACTGAAGCACAGTGCATTCTGGATTCTTATTTAATCACATCCTCTATCCAGTCCATTAGCCTGCCTTTTTGATGCCACTTATACTTAAAATATACCTAAAATTAACCATTCCTCATTATTCTTTCTCTTCACCCCCCTACAGTGTACTGTCCACATGGTACTCATATAAAATGAATATATAGAGATCACTCTTGGTATCTTTATCACTCATTTTTAAAAAGAAATTTGTTGCAAAACAAAACCACAGTGTTATTTAAGAAAAAATAACACCATTCTGAAATTTCACTACTCTATTAAAATTGATTAATAAATCCTAAATTCATATTTCACAGATTCAAAAATGAAGACTAACAATTGTGCACAAAAAACATTAAATACATTAGAAATCTGACAGCACCACGTCCATAGCACCACATTAGCTTTAATCTGTGTGATGGCATAATTGGTGAAGCTGCACAGGATCTATGTGATTGATTCAAGGATACCTTGCCTGATTAAAAGTTGACGCTCTTCTTTAGAGTGTCTTTCTATGAGAGGTTCACAAATTTATGGAGAGAAAATGGCACATGTTGATTCCTGGATGAAAACCAAAATATTATTCCTGAATCTTGAAAGAGGAGTCAATTATAATTTTCTCTTTAGAGACATTTTAAATAAAAATTGTAATCAATACAAATAATAATTTATTCCAAAAGCAATTTAGATCATTTTGTATAAGATTATTTGATATTCTTTATTTCTTTTTAATTTTATTGAGGTAGAGTTGATTTGTAATGCTGTGTTAATTTCTTCTATACAGCAAAGTGACTCAGTTATATGTATATACATATTCTTTTTCATAATGGTTTGTCACAGAATATTGAATATATCAATGGTTCTGTGTGTTACACAGTAGGACCTTATTGATCATCCATCCTATATGTAAAATAGTTTGTCTCTGCTAATCCCAAATGTATATGGTGTTAGTTAAGAAACAAACCAAATTCATGGGAAAATAACAGGTTCTGGTTTTCTACTGAAGGAAAAACATTACTCTGGCTTATTGTTGTCGTCCGTTTAGTTGTTAAGTCGTGTCTGATTCTTGTAACCCTGTGGACTGCAGCCTGCCAGGCTCCTCTGTTCATGAGATTTCCCAGGAAATAATACTGGAGTGTGTTGCCATTTCCTTCTCCAGGGGTTCTTCCCCACCCAGGGATCAAACTCAGATCTCCTGCATTGAAGGCAGATTCTTTATGATTGAGCCACCACCCTATTTTAAGTCATGGCATTGTATACTTTAAATGAACTAAAATAAACAAGATAGCTAACAATAACCATTTCAAGTCCTTCCCTAACATTTTAAACCCATATTGTGTCTAGTTTAGACAACATTTTTCTTAATCAGAAAAGCTGTGTTTGTGAGACTGTCCAAGTCATAATACTCTGTGTAGAAAAACCCATTGGTTCTACAACTCTGTAGACCTGGAGCCCAGAAAACTGAGGGCCTTTCTTTTTTCTTTGGAAATCTTTGTGGCTTCCATTGCATATATAGCTGATCAATCAATACCATATGGTTTTCAAACTGTTACCCAATCATTCTAAACTCATATTAGGTCATAATACCTTTAAATAGCAATGCCACTTTTTAGTTTCTGCTGATAGGCATATGGATTGCACTAACCCAAGGACCTCATTATTGTGGCAGGAAATCAACTTTTTCTGGGCCTATACGTGCCCCTTATCATGCACATACTAAATCACTATAGTTGTAATCAGAGCTATGGAACTATATCTATCTTAAGGAAAGTTAAAATCTCTGATTTTCAGTTTCCTCTTTTACAATATTGGAGGTTATCAGATGTGACAGAGACATTATTTTGTAGAGTAGTGATACTATTAGTAGGAATTTATGTCTTTTCTGAAAATAGTGAATTCTCAACAATTAAAAAAAAGGTTTTATTATCGCAGAGCTTCTAATATGGCACAATTGCACTCATCTCACATGCTAGTAAAGTAATGCTCAAAATTCTCCAAGCCAGGCTTCAGCAATATGTGAACTGTGAACTTCCAGATGTTCAGGCTTGTTTTAGAAAATGAAGAAGAACCGGAGATCAAATTGCCAACATTTGCTGGATCATTGAAAAAGCAAGAGAGTTCCAGAACATCAATTTCTGTTTTATTGTCTATGCTAAAGCCTTTGACTGTGTGGATCACAATAAACTGTACAAAATTCTGAAGGAGATGGGAATACCAGACCACCTGACCTGCCTCTTGAGAAACCTGTATGCAGGTCAAGAAGCAACAATTAGAACTGGACATAGCACAACAGACTGGTTCCAAATAGGAAAAGGAGTACGTCAAGGGGCTGTATATTGTCACCCTGCTTATTTAAATTATATGTAGGGTACATCATGAGAAACACTGGGCTGGCAGAAGCACAAGCTGGAATCAAGATTTCTGGGAGAAATATCAATAACCTGAGATATGCAGATGATACCACCCTTATGCAGAAAGTAAAGAAGAACTAAAGAGCCTCTTGATGAAAGTGAAAGAGGAGAGTGAAAAAGTTGGCTTAAAGCTCAACATTCAGAAAAATAAGATCATGGCATCTAGTTCCATCACTTCATGGAAAATAGATGGGGAAATCGTGGAAACAGTGGCTGGCTTTATTTTCTGGGGGCTCCAAAATAACAGCAGATGGTGATTGCAGCCATGAAATTAAAAGACACTTGCTCTTTGGAAGGAAAGTTATGAGCAACCTAGACAGCGTATTACAAAGCAGAGACATTACTTTGTCAACAAAGGTCCATCTAGTCAAGGCTATGGTTTTTCCCGTAGTCACATATGGGAGTGAGAGTTGGAATGTGAATAAAGCTGAGTGACAAAGAATTGATGCTTTTGAACTGTGGTGTTGGAGAAGACTTTTGAGACTCCTTTGAACTGCCAGGAGATCCAACCAGTCCATCCTAGAGGAGATCAGTCTGGGTGTTTATTGGAAGGACTGATGTTGAAGCTGAAACTTCAATACTTTGGCCACCTAATGCGAAGAGCTGACTCATTGGAAAAGGCTCTGATTCTGGGAAAGATTGAGAGCAGGAGGAGAAGGGGACAACAGAGGATGAGGTGGTTGGATGGCATCACCGACTCAATGGACATGGGTTTAGGTATACTCCGGCAGTTGGTGGGGGACAGGGAAGCCTGGCATGCTGCAGTTCATGGGATCACAAAGAGTTGGACATGACTGAGTGACTGAACTGATACTGAATATGGCACAATAGATATTGCTACTTGTATCCTCTTTGCTTTTTTTTTTTTAATAGACACAAGATTCCTTGTTTAATGTTAAGCAAAATATAATTCTGGTTTCCAATTATATGGATATAACACCTAAAATACCAGATCCTTAAAGCAGAGATATATATGTATTTACATTTTTATTACTACCATTGATTACTATTGAAATAAAATGAAATGAAGTGAGGTTACATGGAGTAGCAATTTACCCTCATAGTAGACCACCATCTTAGAGAATGCTTTGAGAGATAAGTTGATGAATTCCTTCAGTGACACTATAGAAAAAGTGAAAGACTTGGGTTTTGAGAATAAGCAAGAATTCCCAGTAAAGAAGATAATTTGATTTAAAATCTCATTACTTAATATATCTGTGCTTGGAAAATTTCTCTGTCTCTCTCTCTTGCATATATATATATGTGTGTGTATATATATATATATATATATACACACACACACAGCATGTTTTTTTCAAAAATAATTTTGATAGATGCTGTAATAGTCTGGTCTTTGCTTAGGAAGTAGATCTTGAGTGTTCTCACCCTGCCTCCCGAAAGGGGTAATTATATGAAACGATGACCACAGTTAAGCTGACACATCCATCACCTCACACAATTACCACTTTTGGAAGAGGGAATGTAAACATTATAGCTGTGTAAGTAATTTTATTTAACTTACATGCACAGTACATCATGCAAAATGCCAGGCTGAATAAAGCACAAGCTGGAATCAAGATTGCTGGGAGAAATATCAATAACCTCAGGTATGCAGATGACACCACCCTTATGGAAGAAAGTGAAGAGGAACTAAAGAGCCTCTTGATGAAAGTGAAAGAGGAGAGTGAAAAAGTAGGCTTAAAACTCAACATTCAAAAAACAAAGATCATGGCATCTGGTCCCATCACTTCATGGCAAATAGATGGGGAAACAATGAAAACAATGAAAGGCTATTTTGGGGGCTCCAAAATCACTGCAGATGGTGACTGCAGCCATGCAATTAAAAGATGTTTGCTCCTTGGAATAAAAGCTATGATCAAATTAGACAGCATATTAAAAAAAACAGAGACACTTTGCCAACAAAGGTCCATCTAGTCAAAGCTATGGTTTTTCCAGCGGTCATGTATGGATGTGAGAGTTGGACTGTAAAGAAAGCTGAGCACCATAAAATTGATGTTTTTGAACTGTGGTATTGGAGAAGACTCTTGAGGGTCCCTTGGACTGCAAGGAGATCAAACCAGTCCATCCTAAAGGAAATAAGTCCTGAATATTCATTGAAAGGACTGATGCTAAAGCTAAAGCCGCAATACTTTGGCCACGTGATATGAAGAACTGACTCCTTGGAAAAAAACCTTGATGCTGGGAAGGATTGAAGGCAGAAGGAGAAGGGGACTACAGAGAATGAGATGATTGGGTGGCATCACCAACTCAATGGACATAGGTTTGAGTAAGCTCCCAGAGTTGGTGATGGACACAGAAGCCCAGCTTGTTGCAGTCCATGTGATTGCAAGGGTCAGACAGAACTGAGGGGCTGAACTGAACTGAACGTAATTTCAGTTTGTTAATTATACCTCCACAATTTTGAGGGGATAAGCACAACCATAAAAATTCAAATATATATTAAGTTTAGAGTTTCTTGACTGAAGCCTTCTCATTTTGGGCCATTTTAAACAATAAGAACCACCTATGCATTTCTTTGGTGAATTAATATCAGTTGTGTTGGCAAAATATGAAATCCATATATTTATACCAAAATTGAGATCATCACCCATAATTAATGTTGAACAAGGTTAGGTGTCAAGCTCAGAGTTATGCAATTTTAAAACAATTGAAAACAATTTGCAAACGTCTTGACCTCAGGCTGAAGCACTATTGTTTTCTCTGTGACCATGAGCTGGAAACTGTGAATTAGAATAACCTGGGTTTCACTAAATTAAAAAAGAAAGTCACTGTGTAACCTATGCAGATATCTAAACGTTGAGTTGCCTCGTTCATCAGAAACTGTCAATAATACAAATGATTTAAATGGAGCTCAACCATATTTTCTTATTCCCTAACCTCTCTAAAACTTACTAATTATTTGGAATTTTAGAGGCATGATGATTATGTATTTTACTAAATATAAAATATATGATGTTCATTAATGATCTTTAGTAATTAACCTAGAAAACATTAAAGTGAAAGAAAGTGAAAGTGAAGTTGCTCAGTTGTGTCTGACTCTTTGCGACCCCATGAACTGTAGCCTACCAGGTTCCTCTGTCCATGGGATTTTCCAGGAAAGAATAGTGGAGTGGGTTCCATTTCCTTCTCTAGGATATCTTCCTGATGCAGGGATTGAACCCGGGTGTTCAGAATTATATACACAAGAATAAGAAGCATCAGTTCAGTTCAGTTGCTCAGTCGTGTCTAACTCTTTGTGACCCCCATGGGCTGTAGCACACCAGGCTTCCCTGTCCATCACCAACTCCTGAAGTGACTCCATCAAGTCAGTGATGCCATTCAACCATCTCATCCTCTGTTGTCCCCTTCTCCTCCTGTTTTCAATCTTTTCCAGCAACAGGGTCTTTTCCAAGGGGTCAGTTCTTCACATCAGATGGCCAAAGTATTCGAGCTTCAGCTTCAGCATCAATCCTTCCAATGAATATTCAGGGTTGATTTCCATTAGGATTGACTGGTTTGATCTCCTTGCAGTCCAAGGGACTTTCAAGAGTCTTCTCCAACATCACAATTCAAAAGCATCATTTCTTTAGCACTTAGCTTTCTTTATAGTCCAACTCTCACATGTATACCTGACTACTGGAAAAACCATAGCCTTGACTAGACAGACCTTTGTTGGTAAAGTAATGTCTCTGCTTTCTAATATGCTGTCTAGGTGAGTCATAGCTTTTCTTCTGATGAGCAAGCATCTTTTAATTTCATAAGTGCAGTCACCATCTTCTTTGTATTTAATAGCACATGTTAGAAATAACACAAAGATCCATCAGATTCATTATACATACTCAATGGACTACAGTATTGTGCACTTCTTAAATAATGACATAACTTTTAATATGCAGAAATGGAAGGGTTATGCAAATACATAGTAAAGTTAAAAATTGTTTGTTAGTATAACCTGGATTTGAGGAAGAGTTTTACAAAGAAGCAAAAAAAAAAAAATGCTATTAGCACTATGTACTCCATATTAGCTTATATATACACAAAGAAAAAAGTGGGAAAATATTAAAAGTGTTTGTCATTGTCCTTGGGATTAAAATTGCATGGATACTTGCTATTTTATGTACTTCTGAATTTGACTTAACAACAAATAGCCCTTTTTTTTGTAATTAGAATATAAAATCAACATAATGTGAAATGTAAATAAGAGAAGTAACACAGAGTTTAAATATTAAAAAAACATTTTTTTACAGAAGTGCCTGAGTAACATGATATAGTGATTCTTTTATTTATTTTTTTTTTGAGTGATTCTTTTATTTAAATGATATTAAAAAAAACAACTTTAGTTTGAAATGTCTTAGAGTTTTGTTCAATTTACAGAATTATAGTTGGTGGTATAAATCCTTGTTATTTGAATAGGAATATAAGTTTTGTTAGATTTTCCTTGAATTCAAGTCAGAATGTTTTCATTTACTTTTAATAAACTTGAATTTCTATATTACTAAACAGCAAGAATGATATAATTTACAGAAAGCACAAAACCAAACTCAATGGTTAGATGAGTTAACCAAGAATGAGTAACTCTTCCTTGATACCAGTAATAATACTTTTCTTTTGTATAGATTTTATAGTTATCAAATTGTTTACACAAGCATTTATTTGTCCAAATCTTACAACAGCCTTTACTAAAACAGGGAAAAACTAAATCAATACCAAAGACTAAAATGCAGGCAAGTTATTCAAAGGGACCAGAACACAAGTTTACAGATTTTTTTCTAATGACTTTGAAAATAAGTGAATGTACTATATCTGAAATCATTTCTATGATGCATTTCTGGTGTGTGCTTTTATGCATTCATATATTAATTATCCATATCCATATGCTTTGAAAGTATAAAGTATTTTAAAGTTAAATGCTATTAGAAATTCTTATATATTGATAATAATAACTTTTAAGCAATTGTCCTGTTATATGATGAACAGACTTCAGATAATATCAGGTGAATGTAAGAAATATTGATATTCAGGTCAGTTCAGTCACTCGGTCGTGTCCAACTCTTTGCAGCTCCATGAACTGCAGCCCACCAAGACTTCCTGTCCATCACCAACTCCCGGAGTTCATCCAAACCCATGTCCGTTGAGTTGGTGATGCCATGTTGCCATCTCATCCTCTGTCGTCCCCTTCTCCTCCTGCCCTCAATCCCTCCCAGCATCAGGGTCTTTTCCATTGAGTCAACTCTTCGCATGAGGTGGCTAAAGTATTGGAGTTTCAGCTTCAACACCAGTCCTTCCAAAGAACACCCAGGACTGATCTCCTTTAGAATGGACTGGTTGGATCTCCTTGCAGTCCAAGAGACTCTCAAGAGTCTTCTCCAACACCACAGTTCAAAAGCATCAATTCTTCAGCACTCAGCTTTCTTCACAGTCCAACTTTCACATCCATACATGACCACTGGAAAAACCATATCCTTGACTAGATGGACCTTTGTTAAGCATCATTTATTTTTTCATCAATTACTGTTACTGTATTATAAGCATTTTGGAAATGTCAGACTTTGACCTAGATATAGGTTACATGAAAATATAAATAAAAATATCTTTCATAATCACAAGGTGTTTCAAATTTTACAAATTTGATCCTGCTTGTAGGAGTCTACACATCCTCCTTAAATTTGGGAGCATACTTTGAGAAAGTTATAAATAAACTGATTTGTTGATTACTTAGATAAAGCAGTTCTCTTCCTCTGCTGAAATGTAGTCATTCTTGCTGAATGTTATGGACAATATTTGAAGCCACTTTTTAATTTCTGGAAAGTTTTGATTCAGTCTTGTATGCTAGGTCATTTATTCCTTTATAATATTCATCACAAAAAGTGCTATCAAGACTTTAGGTACACACTACATATAAAGCAGATCTGTAGGTTATATTTGATATACTCCCAAATTTGTCAAGTTGGAAATATAAGTCTTTCAGCATGATATTTTTTCATCTGTGCAATTATAATACCACAGTTGTGATTTGTGCCTTCAGTAACTCACAGTGTTCATCAAATTTCATGTTACAAAATAAAGGAATACTGCTGATGTTACAGTGAAAATATGGGGGTTTTTATATATCATCAGAAGATTGTCACAATACATGAAACCCCTAGTACACTGACCTACTGTAAAGACCTCATGTCAAATATGAAATGGATTCAGATACAAACTGCAGGTTATATTAGTACATTGTTGATTTGTTAAAAAGTGAAGAATGGATTTGTTCAATCTTTTTGTGTTCTGTTCTTACATTTCTCTTTCTCTTTCCCCTCCCTCCTCTACAAAGTTTTACTGTAGAAAAATATTTGATGGGAAATTGCAGTAAAATCTATATGCACAGAAATACAATTTTGGGGACATCAACACTAAATGATATTGACCAGTGCAACTTGTATCAAAGGAAAAAACATCTTGGAGAAAGAGAATTAGAAACTTTAAGAAAGCTCCAAAGAAAACTCTTGAGTTGTTGTTGTTGTTGTTATTTTGTGAGAATTGCTTTGAACACGTAAGTTCAAAGGTGTATAAGAGAATGATAAGAAAGATAATGGAAAGAAAATTAATTGAACATTTATAGACAACAATAAAGAATTTATTTTCAGAAGAGTCAACTGGTTGAGTTAATTGCTCAGTCCTAAAAACGCTGGACTGGAAGAAACACAAGCTGGAATCAAGATCGCTGGGAGAAATATCAATAACCTCAGATATGCAGATGACACCACCCTTATGGCAGAAAGTGAAGAGAAACTAAAAAGCCTCTTGATGAAAGTGAAAGAGGAGAGTGGAAATGTTGGCTTAAAGCTCAACATTCAGAAAACGAAGATCATGGCATCCGGTCCCATCACTTCATGGGAAATAGATGGGGAAACAGTGGAAACAGTGTCAGACTTATTTTTTGGAGCTCCAAAATCACTGCAGATGGTGACTGCAGCCATGAAATTAAAAGATGCTTACTCCTTGGAAGAAAAGTTATGACCACCCTAGATAGCATATTCAAAAACAGAGACATTACTTTGCCAACTAAGGTCCATCTAGTCAAGGCTATGGTTTTTCCTGTGGTCATGTATGGATGTGAGAGTTGGACTGTGAAGAAGGCTGAGCACCGAAGAATTGATGCTTTTGAACTGTGTTGTTGGAGAAGACTCTTGAGAGTCCCTTGGACTGCAAGGAGATCCAACCAGCCCATTCTGAAGGAAATCAGCCCTGGGATTTCTTTGGAAGGAATGATGCTAAAGCTGAAACTCCAATACTTTGGCCACCTCATGTGAAGAGTTGACTCACTTGAAAAGACTCTGATGCTGGGAGGGATTGGGGGCAGGAGGAGAAGGGGACGACAGAGGATGAGATGGCTGGATGGCATCACGGACTCGATGGACGTGAGTCTGAGTGAACTCTGGGCATTGGTGATGGACAGGGAGGCCTGGTGTGCTGTGATTCATGGGGTCGCAAAGAGTCGGACATGACTGAGCGACTGAACTGAACTGAACTGAATAATACTATTTTAGTGATTTTAGATTCAGTGTCTTTAACTTACTGGAAAATATTTGTCAAGACTAGGTACATTCTATTCAAATATTCTTTCTTTTATTTCTACCAGATAACACTTCTTATGGTCCATGAAGGTACTTTTGGAAATTTAAGAAAGTATTGTAGAAAGTGTAATTTTTAAATATATATTTTAAGATTTTATGAAATACAAAATTAATGTAAATGATATGAAGATCTTAAAATAAGTGAAAGTGGTTCTCCTCATCTTTTAAATATTCTGTTAGCATTTCAGGTACTTTTGGCATGAGAACTAAAAAGTTAAATTGACTAGAAATCAAAGTAAAACTGCCTACTCTGTATTCATTGTCTAAACTCTAGTGTGCATATTTTGTAACTTTCCAATTAGTTCCCTTCTAAAGGCACAATAGCTTTGATCTCAGAACAATTAAGAATTCTTTGTAGAAAGCTAAATAGGAAAAGGAGTATGTCAAGGCTGTATATTGTCACCCTGCTTATTTAACTTATATGCAGACTACCTAATGAGAAACGTTGGCCTGGAAGAAGCACAAGCTGGAATCAAGATTGCTGGGAGAAATATCAATAACCTCAGGTATGCAGATGACACCACCCTTATGGCAGAAAGTGAAGAGGAACTAAAAAGCCTCTTGATGAGTGGGAAAGAGGAGAGTGAAAAAGTTGGCTTCAAGCTCAACATTCAGAAAACTAAGATCATGGCATCCGGTCCCATCACTTCATGGGAAATAGATGAGGAAACAGTGGAAACAATGTCAGACTTTATTTTGGGGGGCTCCAAAATCACTGCAGATGGTGATTGCAGCCATGAAATTAAAAGATGCTTATTCCTTGGAAGGAAAGTTATGAGCAACCTAGATAGCATATTCAAAAGCAGAGACATTACTTTGCCAACAAAGGTCCGTCTAGTCAAGGCTATTGTTTTTCCAGTGGTCATGTATGGATGTGAGAACTGGACTGTGAAGAAGGCTGAGCACCGAAGAATTGATGCTTTTGAACTGTGGCATTGGAGAAGACTCTTGCGAGTCCCTTGGACTGCAAGGAGATCCAACCAGTCCATTCTAAAGGAGATCAGCCCTGGGATTTCTTTGGAAGGAATGATGCTAAAGCTGAAACTGTAGTACTTTGGCCACCTCATGGGAAGAGTTGACTCATTGGAAAAGACTCTGATGCTGGGAGGGATTGGGGGCAGGAGGAGAAGGGGACAACAGAGGATGAGATGGCTGGATGGTGTTACTCGATGGACGTGAGTTTGAGTGAACTCCGGGAGTTGGTGATGGACAGGGAGGCCTGGCGTGCTGCAATTCATGGAGTTGCAAAGAGTTGGACATGACTGAGTGACAGAAATGAACTGAACTGAACTTCATACAACCAATTAAATTAGTATATCATTAAGAAACATTGATGAACTTTCTTTTAGTATCTTATTAGACTTCAGGTACATATTTTGTCATTTGACAGTTCTGCAAAGTCAAGTTAAAGGTATTGTCAAGTAATAATCATTTATTTGTTAATCGTTAATGTTGGAAAGATTCTGAAAATAAACCAGTAACTGATACATTGGAATACAGATTAGCTTATACAGAGCAGATGTACTAACATCACATGGAAACAAATAGAGATATTATACGGTGTATCTTAAAGTGGATTATGGTACTTCAAAGATGTATTCTTTAGTATTTTAAATCACTGATGAATGTACTACAACATATCATTATTTGTTACACTGAAACATACAGGAACAGAAAAATAGTATATTTCACCCCAGGCAAAATAGAAAGCTTTTGGAGGTGATTCAAGGCAGTTAAAACATAACATCCACTACCTGATTAACTTATAATATTTTTTATTTGATAAATCACTGCAGATACAATTTTTCTCTTCATTTTCTTCTGTGACAAACCATTTACCATTTTTTGAGGATCAAAAAATAATTTCATTTTTCTTTCTTTTTAAACTGAAAATGAACATTTGTAGGTAGATACAACACATGGGGTCGCAATAGTCAGATATTACTTAGCAAGTAAACCACCACCACCATAACATTTGTAGGTAGATAGCTCAGTTGGTATAGAATTTGCCTGCAATGCAGGAGACCTGGGTTTGATCCCTGGGTTGGGGAAGATACCCTTGAGAAAGGAAAGGCTATCCACTCCAGTATTCTGGCTGGAGAATTCCATGGACCATATTGTCCATGGAGTCCCAAAGAGTTGGACATGACTGAGCAACTTTCACTCTCACTTTCATAACAGTAAAGGAACTTTTGGCTTCAAGTTATTAATGAAAGGACACAAGTTAACGTTAATAGTATGGAACTTTTATATGCACCCAAAAAGTTATCTACAGATAAGGTTGCCTCAGGGTAAGTACTTTAGAGAGGCCCAGGTTGTCTGATCTTTATATTTTGTCTTTCTTGATGTTATCTTGTCTTCAGGCTTTCATTACTAATGGCCACAAAATATGTACCAGCTGGAATCAACAAAACAATTAATTAAAAAGAGAAAAAAGATGAAACTGAGTGTCTACAAAGAGAATTTTCCCACAGGAAACTGTCAACTGTCTAGTATCTTATCTGAGAGCATTATATAAACCACCCACACAAAACCCGATTGCTGGAAAGGAAGAAATAATACTGTGACTGACTGAAGTAGAACAGCATTCCCTATTCACTGAGATGGCACTGAAGGTAGACTTTGACAAAAAAAATGGATGCAAAGGAAAACCAAATCAAGCTTTCTTTAAAAGAAGGGAAGAAAAATATTGGAGAAAGAACTAAACGGGCACCATAGTTTTACTGAATTTGCTAAAAAAATTCAGATACTACTCATTTTTTAAATGAAGCAGAAAATATACATAATGAGAATTATAATTATACAATTTCATGAGTTTGGACAGAAATTTATACAGGAAACAACTTAATGAAGCCAGAGATATTTCCGTACTTCAGAAAGTTCCCTTACCCTCATGTCTTTTTCTATTCTATTCCTATAACATTAAATAATGACTGTTTTGACTTCTGTTATGACAGGACTGAAAAAGATCAGTTTTCATGCCAATCCCAAAGAAAGGCAATGCCAAAGAATGCTCAAACAACCACACAATTACACTAATCTCACACACTAGTAAAGTAATGCTCAAAATTCTCCAAGCCAGGCTTCAGCAATACGTGAACCATGAGCCTCCAGATGACCAAGCTGGTTTTAGAAAAGGCAGAGGAACCAGAGATCAAATTGCAACATCTGCTGGATCATCAAAAAAGCAAGAGAGTTCCAGAAAAACATCTACTTCTGCTTAATTGACTATACCAAAGCCTTTGACTGTGTGGATCACAATAAACTGTGGAAAGTTCTTAAAGAGATGGGAATACCAGACCACCTGACCTGCCTCTTGAGAAACCTGTATGCAGGTCACGAAGCAACAGAACTGGACATGGAACAACAGACTGGTTCCAAATAGGTTAAAGGAGTATGTGAAGGCTGTATATTGTCACCCTGTTTCTTTAACTTATATGCAGAGTACATCATGAGAAACGCTGGACTGGAAGAAGCACAAGCTGGAATCAAGATTGTTGGGAGAAATATCAATAACTACAGATATGCAGATGACACCATCCTTATTGCAGAAGGTGAAGAGGAACTAAAAAGTCTCTTGATTAAAGTGAAAGAGGAGAGTGAAAAAGTTGGCTTAAAGCTCAACATTCAGAAAATGAAAATCATGGCTTCTGGTCCCATCGCTTCATGGGAAAAAGATGGGGAAACAGTGTAAACAGTGTCAGACTTTATTTTTTGGGCTCCAAAATCACTGCAGATGGTGATTGCACCATGAAATTAAAAGACACTTATTCCTTGGAAGGAAAGTTATGACCAAAAGGTAGCATATTAAAAAGCAGAGCTACTGCTTTGCCAACAAAGGTCAATCTAGTCAAGGATATAGTTTTTCCAGTGGTCATGTATGGATGTGAGAGTTGGACTGTGAAGAAGGCTGAGCACCAAAGAATTGATGCTTTTGAACTGTGATGTTGGAAAAAGACTCTTGCGAGTCCCTTGGACTGCAAGGAGATCCAACCAGTCCATCCTAAAGGAGACCAGTCCTAGGTGTTCATTGGAAGGACTGATGTTGAAGCTGAAACTCCAACACTTTGGCCACCTCATGGGAAGAGTTGACTCATTGGAAAAGACTCTGATGCTGGTAGGGATTGGGGGCAGGAGGAGAAGGGGATGACAGAGGATAAGATGGCTGGATGGCATCACTGACTCGATGGACATGAGTTTGAGTGAACTCTGGGAGTTGGTGATGGACAGGGAGCCCTGGTGTACTGTGATTCATGGGGTCGCAGAGAGTCAGACATGACTGAAAGACTGAACTGAACTACGATAGATTATTCTGCGTGTTTTTGAACTTCTTAGAGTGTACATTTTGTGTTTTTTGGGGCCTGGCTTCTTTTTATCCATATCATATTTTTGTTAACTGTATAAATAGTTCAACATGTATTTACTATTTATTTTCTGTTTTTATTAATCTATCAGTTTGTTTATATATTGTTCTATTGATAGGCTTTTTTTGTTAATATACATTATTGCTCTTGGGTGAAAATCTAGGAATATCATTGCTAGGTCAGAGGATATACATATATTTTTATATGTGTGTGTGTGTGTGTGTTTACCCTTAGAAGAAATTGGTAACTAATTTTCCAAGAGAGATTAATTACTTGCTCACTTGCAATGTATGAGAAATGCAAGTGTTCTACATATTGTTTAGCATTTGGTATGGTCTTTTGCATTTTTATATAGTTAATTTTTACTTTGTTTTCTTTTTAATTGGAGCATAGCATCATATTAGTTTTACATGTATACCATGATGATTTGATATTACATACAAAGCAAAATGATCACCATAACAGGTCTAGGTAACATCCATCATGATATATAGTTACAATATTTTTTCTTGTGATGAGACTTTTTAAGATCTACACTCTTAGCAACTCTCTAGTGTTTCTGTTAACTAGTCACCATGCTGTGTATTACATCCCCAGGACTTATTTATTACTGAAAGATTATACCTTTTGAATACCTTCACCATTTTTCCCACCCCTTAACCTTTAGCAGCTATCAGTATGTTGTCTATTTGATTTTTTTCCCCTAGATTCAACATATAAGTAGATCATATGATATTTTCTCCACTGACATTTCAATTAGCATGATGAAATCAAGGTTCATCCATGTTGTCAAGCATGGCAGAATTTCCTTCATCTTTATGGCTGAATAATATTCCATCACATATGTATGTTGTTCAGTTGCTCAGTTATGTCTAACTCTTTGCGACCCCATGGACAGAAGCATGCCAGCCTTTCCTGTCCTTCAATATCTCCTATAGTTTCCTCAAACTCATATCCTCAGAGTTGATGAAAATATCCAACCATCTCAACCTGTGTCACACTCTTCTCCTCCTACTGTCAATTTTTCCCAGCATCAGGGTCTTTTCCAATGAGTCAGCTCTTTGCATCAGGTGGTCAAAGTATTTGAGCTTCAATATCAGTCCTTCCAATGAATATTCAGAGTTGATTTTCCTTAAGATTGACTGGTTTGATCTCCTTGCTGTCCAAAGGACCCTCAAGAGTCTTCTCCAACACCACAGTTCAGAAGTGTCAATTCTTCACTGTTCAGCCTTCTTTACAGTTCAGATCTCACACCTATAGATAACTACTGGAAAAAACATACCTCTGACTATATGGACATTTTAAAACTGAGTGATGTCCCTGCTTTTTAATGTGCTGTCTAGGTTTGTCATAGTCTTTCTTCAAAGGAACAAGCAACTTTGAATTTCATGGCTGCAGTCACCATCCACAGTAATTTTGGAGCATGAGAAAATAAAGCCTGTCACTGTTGCTACTTTTTCCTTATCTATATGCTGTGAAGTGATGGGAGAAATAACTCCAGAAAGAATGAAGGAATAGAGCCAAAGCAGAAACAATACCCAGCTGTGGATGTGACTGGTAATAGAAGCAAGGTCCGATGCTGTAAAGAGCAATATTGCATAGGAACCTGGAATGTTAGGTCCATGAATCAAGGCAAATTGGAAGTGGTCAAATAGGAGATAACAAGAGTGAACATCAACATTCCAGGAATCAGTGAACTAAGATGGACTGGAAAGGGTGAATTTAACTCAGATGACCATTATATCTACTACTGTAGGCAGGAATCCCTTAGAAGAAATGAAGTAGCCATCATAGTCAACAAAAGAGTCCAAAATGCAGTACTTGGATGCAAGCTCAAAAACAACAGAATGATTTCTGTTCATTTCCAAGGCAAACCATTCAATATCATAGTGATCCAAGTCTATGCCCCAACCAGTAACGCGGAAGAAGCTGAAGTTGAACAGTTTTATGAAGACTTCCAAGACCTTTTAGAACTAACACACAAAAAAGATGTCCTTTTCATTATAGGGGACTGGAATGCAAAAGTAGGAAGTCAGGAAACACCTGGAAACAGACAAATTTGGCCTTGTAGTACAGAATGAAGCAGGGTAAAGGCTAATAATAGAGTTTTGCCAGAGAATGCACTGGTCATAGCAAACACCCTCTTCCAACAACACAACAGAAGACTCTACACATGGACATCACCAGATGGTCAACACCAAAATCAGATTGATTATATTCTTTGCAGCCAAAGATGGAGAAACTCTATACAGTCAGCAAAAACAAGACCAGGAGATGACTGTGGCTCAGATCATGAACTCCTTATTGCCAAATTCAGTCTTAAATTGAAGAAAGTAGGGAAAACCATTAGACCATTCAGGTATGACCTAAATCAAATCCCTTATGATTATACAGTGGAAGTGAGAAATAGATTTAAGGGACTAGATCTGATAGACAGAGTACCTGATGAACTATGGATGGAGGTTCGTGACATTGTACAGAAGGCAGGAATCAAGACAATCCCAAAGAAAAAGAAATGCAAAAAAGAAAAATGGCTGTCTTAGGAGGCCTTACAAATAGCTGTGAAAAGAGAATAGAAAAGCCAAGGAGAAACGGAAAGATATACCCATTTGAATGCAGAGTTCCAAAGAATAGCAAGGAGAGACAAGAAAGGCTTCCTCAGCGATCAATGCAAAGAAATAGAGGAAAACAATAGAATGGAAAAGACTAGAGATCTCTTCAAGAAAATTAGAGATACAAAGGGAACATTTCATGCAAAGATGGGCTCAATTATGGACAAAAATTGTATGGACCTAACAGAAGCAGAAGATATTAAGAAGAGGTGACAAGAATACACACAACTGTACAAAAAATATCTTCACAACCCAGATAATCACGATGGTGTAACCACTCACCTAGACCCAGATATCCTGGAATGTGAAGTCAAGTGGGCCTTAGGAAGCATCACTATGAATGAAGCTAATGGAGGTGATGGAATTCCAACTGAGCTGTTTCAAATCCTGAAAGATGATGCTGTGAAAGTGTTGCACTCAGTATGCCAGTAAATTTAGAAAACTCAGCAATGGCTGCAGGGCTGGAAAATGTGTTTTCATTTCAGTCTCAAGGAAAGATAATGCCAAAGAGTGCTCAAATTACTACACAATTGCACTCATCTCACACACTAGTAAAGTAATGCTCAAAATTCTCCAAGCCAAGCTTCAGCAATACATGGACTGTGAACTTCCAGATGTTCAAGCTGATTTTAGAAAAGACAGGAGATCCAGAGATCAAATTGCCAACATTCGCTGGGTCATTGAAAAAGCAAGAGAGTTCCAGAAAAGCATCTATTTTTGCTTTATTGACTATGCCAAAGCTTTTGACTGTGTGGATCACAATAAACTGTGGAAAATTCTGAAAGAGATGGCACTACCAGACCACCTGACCTGCCTCTTGAGAAACCTATATGCAGGTCAGGAAGCAACAGTTAGAACTGGACATGATACAACAGACTGGTTCCAAACAGGAAAAGGAGTACATCAAGGCTGTATATTGTCAGACTACTTATTTAATTTCTATGCAGAGTACATCATGAGAAACACTGGGCTGGAAGAAGTGCAGGCTGGCATCAAGATTGCTGGGAGAAATATCAATAACCTCAGAAATGCAGATGACACCACCCTGATGGCAGATGAAGAGGAACTAAAAAGCCTCTTGATGAAAGTGAAAGAGGAGAGTGAAAAAGTTGGCTTAAAGCTCAACATTCAGAAAACGAAGATCATGGCATCTGGTCCCATCACTTCATGGGAAATAGATGGGGAAAAAGTGGAAACGATGTCTGACTTTATTTCTCTGGGCTCAAGATCACTGCAGATGGTGATTGCAGCCATGAAATTAAAAGACACTTGCTCCTTGGAAGTAAAGTTATGAGCAACCTAGACAGCATATTATAAAGCAGAGACATTACTTTGTCAACAAAGGTCCATCTAGTCAAGGCTATTGTTTTTCCAGTAGTCATGTATGGATATGAGAGTTGGACTATAAATAAAGCTGAGACCAAAGAATTGATGCTTTTGAACTGTGGTGTTGGAGAAGAGTCCTGAGAGTCCCTTGGACTGCAAGGAGATCCAACCAGTCCATCCTAAAGGAGATCAGTCCTGGGGGTTCATTGGAAGGACGGATGCTAAAGCTGAAACTCCAGTACTTTGGCCACTTCTTGTGAAGAGTTGACTCATTGGAAAAGACCCTGATGCTGGAAGGGATTGGGGGCAGGAGAAGGGGCTGACAAAGGATAAGATGGTTGGATGGCATCACTGACTCAATGGACATGGGTTTGGGTGGTGCCCAGGAGTTGGTGATGCACCAGGAGGCCTGGCGTGCTGCAATTCATGCTGTCATAAAGCGTCGGACATGACAGAGCAATTGAACTTAACTGAAATGATTGGACTAGATACTATCATCTTAGTTTTTTTAATGTTGAATTTTAAGCCAGCTTTTTCAGTCTCTTCTTTCACCTTCATCAAGAGTCTCTTTTGTTCCTCTTTGCTTTTTGCCATTAGGGTGGTATCCTCTGCATATCTGAGGTTATTACTATTTCTCCCTGCAATCTTGATTCCAGCTTGTGATTCATCTAATCCAGCAGTTTTGCCTGGTATACTCTGCTTATATGTATACAACCTTGACATACTCCTTTCCCAATTTTGAACCGTGTCATTGTTTCATTTCACTTCTAACTGTTGCCTCATGTATCCTGTACACAGATTTCTCAGGAGGCAGATAAGGTGCCTGGTGTTCCCATCTCTTTAAGAATATTCCACAATTCATTGTGATCCATCTATATAGATCATATATATATAGAGAGAGAGATGGATACTACATTTTCTTTGTCCACACATACATGAATGAACACTTAGGTGGCTTCTATGTTTTGGCTATTGTAGATAATGCTGCAATGATGATGAGGGTACAGATAATCCTTTTAAATTAGTATTTTCATTTCATTTGGATGATTGCTGGGTCATATGGCACCTCTATATAATTTTTTAGGGAAACTTCATATTGTTTTCCATAGTGCCTGCATCTGTTTACATCTCTACCGATAGTACAGTAGAGTTCTCTTTTCTCCACATGCTTACCAACATTTACCTCTGTCTTTGTAACAATAGCCATTCTAACAGATGTGATACCTTCTTTCAGTTTGATTTGTATCTCCCTGATGATTGGTGATGTTCAGCAGCTTTTCGTCCAGTACTCTTGCCTGGAAAATCCCATGGACAGAGGAGCCTGGTGGGCTGCAGTCCATGGGGTCGCTAAGAGTCAAACACGACTGAGCCACTTCACTTTCACTTTTCACTTTCATGCATTGGAGAAGGAAATGGCAACCCACTCCAGTGTTCTTGCCTGGAGAATTTCAGGGATAGGGGAGCCTGGTGGGCTGCCATCTATGGGGTCGCACAGAGTCGGACACGACTGAAGTGACTTAGCAGCAGCAGCAGCTTTTCATGTACCTGTTGGCCATCTGTATGTCTTCTTTGGAAAAAATGTCTATTCAGATCCTCTGTCCATTTTTTAGTCAGTTTTTTTTTTGTTTTTTTACATTGAGTTATGTAAGTTATTTTTATATTTTAGATATTAATTGCTTATCAGATATATTATTTTCTCCTTTTTGGAAGTTGCATTTTCATTCTGTTGTTTCCTTCACTATGCATAGCTTTTGAGTTTGATATAGTTTCACTTGCTTGTTTTTCTTTTTGTATTCTTTGCTTTTAGTGTCATCACTTTTAATTTTTATAAACATATTTAGTGATTGCAGTAATATTGAATATATTAAGATATTCCTGTTTTTGTTACTGTATCTGAAAATCCTTACATCCACTACATAATTTGCTGGAAGCAAACACAGAACTCACCAAAGCTGTTATACTCATGATTATAGTTTACTTTAGTAAAAGGATACATATTACAGTCAATAAACAAAAGAGATGGCTGAGGTGATGTTCTGGAGGAAACACATATAAGGTTCTAGGCATTGCCTTCCAGTGGAATGACAGAGATGAGCTTAGTTCTCCCAGCAAGAAGTATCGACAGACACAGAAGACTGCCAGCCAGAAGAGCTCACCCAAGTCTTGGTGTCAAGATTTTTTATTGAGGGTCCATCCTCTTAGCATGTAGCACATGAATACCTTAACTACTTAGTCTCTAAACCCCAGAGGTCAAACTAATGCAGCATGGCCCAGGACCTCAGACATTAAAAAAAAAAAAAAAAAAAAAAAAAGGTTGTTTAGCCTGTAAGTTACCCTGTTAGCGGGCTCCCCTGGTGGCTCAGAGAGTAAAGAGTCTGCCTGCAATGAGGGAGACAGGGGTTCGATCCCTGTGTCGGGAAGATTCCCTGGAGAAGGAAATGGCAACCCACTTCAGTATTGTTGCCTGGAGAATCCCTTGGACGGAGGAGCATGATGGGCTACAGTCCATGGGGTTGCAAATAGTAGGACACGATTGAGCGACTTCACTTCACACGACCCTGTTAGCGCACACTATCTAGTGAAACTGATACAATGTAGCTTAGGGTCTCCGGCATAGAGAAATGAATTTCTCAGAATAACATTCTAGTGATTCAGAGGTATTTTTTCAGGAGCTAGGCAAAAAGCAGTCCTTTCTTAGGAACACACAGAATCAGAGCAACCCAGTCCTGCTGAGTTAACCCTTTACTGCTTAGTCACTGAAATGTCCATATGGAAAATTTAATTATTGTAGCAATGCTTCCCAGTTAATTGCTATTTTGAATTGTTAAACTTTAGGTTCACTGATGTTGAGCAATTTTTCAGACTGTTTTTAATCATAATACTTAGAAAAATAACTCAACTGCCAATAAAGAGAGGTAGGGTATACTA
Organism: Oryx dammah; assembly: GCF_014754425.2. Taxonomy (NCBI): domain Eukaryota; kingdom Metazoa; phylum Chordata; class Mammalia; order Artiodactyla; family Bovidae; genus Oryx; species Oryx dammah. The sequence goes on along the minus strand of NW_024070205.1, from coordinate 66,586,848 downwards.
ATTAAGTGAAGAAATAAGTACTCTGGGTTATAACAGAATTCTGCAAAATGATTCCAAAGATAATCAGTTGAATTACATAAAACGTTTTCTTCATATTAGTATTGTTTACTCAGTTGTTTTGCTTTCTGGATAAATTTACTTTACCGTTGACAACAGGTGATTTTTAGAGTGATTGAGTGTACATGATAGCAAATGTAGTCCATTTCAATTTAGGAAAAAAAAAAGCTTTTCCAAGATTGTTTTTCTTTTTTATATTCTCAGCTGAAATATGCTAGGCTGTTGTGGCAAACAATCCTGAAACTATACCAGCATAAAATATAAATGTTTAATTTTTCACTTATGCTAGATCCCTATGGATCTAGCATATCTAGATCTAGATCTAGACTATCAAGGGATACATGCTCATCAAATTCACTGAAATATACTAGCTGATGGAATCTCCACCTTGACATAAGCTGTCATAAGAGAAAAATCAAATAACGAATTTGTTGTTAGCAATATGGCTTCTCTTACAGTGTCTGCCTGGGATCAACAGTCAGTTCCTTCAAATTTACTTGCTTATATCAAGTCATATAACCTTGCCTAGGGGATGGAAATATAAAATACTCCTATATTTAAAAATATTTTCCATCTTTATTGAGATGTAATTGACATATAACATGTGTAAGTTTAATGTGTACAGCGTGATGACTGGATACACTCACATATTGAATAAAAAGATTGCCATAGTAGTTATATCACCTACATAATTACATTTCTTATTTGTGATGAGAACATTTAAAATCTACTCTCTAAGAAACATTCCAGAATATAATACAGTATTGTTAACTAGAGTCATATCTTGTATACTAGATCTTCAGAAATTATTCATTTTATAACTGGAAGTTTGTACCCTTTGACCAATGTCTCCCTTTCCTCCCACTCCCCAGATCCTGGCAGTCATGATCTACTTTCTATTTCTTTGAATTCAGTTTTATTAGATTCCACATGTAAGTGGTACCATGCAGGAGTTGCTTTTTTCCCTCTGACATTTAACATAGCATAATGCCCTCAAATTTCATACATGTTGTTGTAAAGGACCCTTAAGTTGTTTCCATATCTTGGTTACTTTTTTTGTATTGTTACCTGTTTCTCTATAACTACTGCAAGACTGAATGGCTTAAAATAACAACTGGACAACTTTTTCGTAGTAATCACAGAACTTTAAGAAGACAAGAGAATCTCCACACTGAGATTCCTTAAAAAATTGCAATTAGAACTGCCTTATGACCCAGCAATCCCACTGCTGGGCATACACACTGAGGAAGCCAGAATTGAAAGAGACACATGTACCCCAATGTTCATCGCAGCACTGTTTATAATAGCCAGGACATGGAAACAACCTAAATGTCCATCAGCAGATGAATGGATAAGAAAGCTGTGGTACATATACACAATGGAGTATTACTCAGCCGTTAAAAAGAATACATTTGAATCAGTTTTGATGAGATGGATGAAACTGGAGCCGATTATACAGAGTGAAGTCAGCCAGAAAGAAAAACACCAATACAGTATACTAACACATATATATGGAATTTAGAAAGATGGCAATGATGACCTTGTATGCAGGACAGCAAAAAAGACACAGATGTGTATAGCGGACTTTTGGACTCAGAGGGAGAGGGAGAGGGAGAGGGTGAGATGATTTGGGAGAATGGCATTGAAACATGTATAGTATCATGTAAGAATTGAATCGCCAGTCTATGTCCAATGCAGGATACGGCATGCTTGGGGCTGATACACGGGAATGACCCAGAGAGATGTTGTGGGGAGGGCGGTGGGAGGGGGGTCCATGTTTGGGAACGCATGTACACCCGTGGTGGATTCATGTCAATGTATGGCAAAACCAATACAGAATTGTAAAGTAAAATAAAAAATAAATTTAAAAAAAAAGAAGACAAGAGAAAAAGCTGTTTTCCTCATTTGGAAGTCAGCTACACTTACACTAAATTCTGTTGGTAAAAGCAAGTCAAAAGATTAACTAAGAGTCAATTGGTAAGAAAATGGACTCCACTTCATAATAAGGAAAGTGTCAAAGTATCTGTGGTCACTTTTATATATGAAAAAACAAATGAACTGCTCTCCTATTCATAGGAGATGACATCAAAATGGTTGTTTTGAGTTCAAACATTCCAAGTTACTCTTTTCTTTTTTTTTCTTTAAGTTGGTAGATCTTTTGATAATACAACTCAAAATTTAATTGCCTTCATGTTTAGCTCTTTCCAGACTTATCCTTTGCCAATAGGCTGACAAAATTATCATTAATGATTCTAATCTGTTTCAAGACACAATTTCCTCTCTTTATTCTGGATAAAACTTTCCAACCATCCTTGTTAAAAACTTACCTGTGGTCTCTTCTTTCTGAGCAGTTTTGGTCAACTGCTAGGATTTATTGGGTGCCACCTTAATTTTATTTGGTAGTTTTTTAAGAAGACATTTAATGATGATCTTTCACAGAAGCTGAGCTTTAATTAGTGCTTACCATTTAAAGATCTTACCTCTATCACCATGCTGTTCACAATGAGGATCTGTCAAATCTTCCATTATGAGGGTTCTCAAATTTCTTCAAACTCCTTATTCCCTTTATTTCTTGCTTGCAAACTGCTTAGTACTTTTCTGTGCTTCTAGTGGAACTGTAGAGTAACTTTTCAAATGTTACCAATGAGTAATCAACTCATGCTACTAACATTCATTCTTCTTAATTCTTTTCAAAAGTGAGAAACTCCGTAGGTTGATTATATAGAGCCTGATTTATTATTTGTAGTATTTTATGACATTTCACCAAGTATTACATGTATTGACATTGCTCCAGCCTCCAAAATGGTCTTCTTGCTCTCCATTGTGCAATCCAGAGTTAGTGACATATTTCACAGTGTTTGTTATTGTAGACCATATTCCTGATTCAAATGTCTACATCTGTAGAATAGGCCATTGTTGCTGTTGTTCAGTCACTAAGTCACGTCCAACTCTTTGCAACCCCATGAACTGTAGCACTCCAAGCTCCTCTGTCCTCCACTCTCCTTTGGCTATATGGACCTTTGCTGACAAAGTGATATCTCTGCTTATTTAGAATATGGTATAATACTGAAACTAACTTTCTGACCCTCTCCCGTTTGATGGATTCTGAACTTTATCATATGTCAGGTATCAAGTGTTCACTTATCAGAGAACTACAGGTATGATCCATTGAATGAGGGCAAATTTATGACTGTAGCAAGGAAGGCCACTGCACTTTGTGATGTCCATGAAAGGAGAGCTCACCAGCAGAGTATTTGTGTGGTTTCAGCATCCAGTTTAAGTTTGTTCTTTAACTGCAGAGGTGCTGATCAGGCTTATGCAGAATTGGTTAGGTTTGCTGGATATAGCCAGGCAAAGTGTGTAAAGCAGATGATTACAAAGTTGGCAACAGTTAGGTGAATCTAATTGAGTGAGCTCTTTGCTCTGGAAAGGAATTTTTCCCTGATAACAACAAGTTCAATAGTCTATTTTTGAACAAATATATTTTCGGAAAGTTCCAAAAGTAAACAGTAATGCAAGGTGCATTCTCACTTCCTTGGCAGCCATTTGTTTCTTGGGCTGGCTAAGTCATGTTACTGTAGAGAGTGTGTCTCTGTCTGAGGATGATTTCAATTTTCATAGGTCAAACTTGACTTGGAATTTAACTAATTCCTACTTTAGAAAATGACATGTTGGTGAGAGGGCATAAACTAGTTGAGCACTCTTCTCATTTAAAAAAATTATGTAACAAACTTTAACTTTGCAACTTATTTAACAGTATGGGAGCTATTATGCTACACTTTATTTTCATACTGTATTGAATTAAAGATGGACGCTATGAAATATATGATGTTCCAAGAATGATATTTGAGTAGTAGAGTTTAAGAAAATGCTAAAATTTACTTTGCTTATCTGAATTTTGCAAATAATGCATTGACTAAGAAGTTTTAAAAACTTCTTTAAGAACCTGATTTGTAATAATAGTATTTAAGTTTTTATCATTGTCATTTATCATGTTCTATAAGGCGGAAGACTTCTCATTTGTTAAACATTAATTAAAATCACATATTTAGTTCTTGCTGCTGTTGATGATGCTTTAGTTGGTAAATTATTTATGATAACTAATAATAGTTTAGTTGCTTGGCTTCTCTCTGTTTAATACGCATGTAGTACATCATCTAGAATTTGATCTTTTCCACATTAAAATCCACATTTACTTTACAGCCCTGTATATTAATGTGTAACTTTTCTTGTTTGAGAGGCCTCTTGGATGACATTATCTCTAATCACAGTGGTTTGTTCAGTAGTTTGTGCTATACAATTCTGAGTTTAAAGGAATTTGTACTGATACCAGTATCCCCTCTCTTGTTCTGAATAGTAACATAACAAACATGATGACAAGAAATCAGAACTAGCAATTCAGGCAAGACTGAAGAGTTGAAATGCATATTTAAGAAAGGTGTTGAATTATCAGACAATTGATAGACAACATAGTTTTTAAATATGCATATAATTCATTTATCATTTATAAAGATTAATGAATATGAACTAAGTGTAGAATGAATGAGTCTTAGAAGTAATTCTAAAGGGAGAATGGTTTCAGAAGAGACTATTAAAAGTTTGACCTTAGGTCTTTTAGGGTGGATCGTTCAAGGTGAGCAAATGACTAGGGTTTAGCAAAATTCATTGAGACACAAGGAGAGGACAGTGTTAAAATAAGTAACTGTTACTTGAGAAGTGATGATTGGTCTATAGAGAAGTTTCTTGTCTTTACTAAATTGATATTTAGGAATTTTCTGGAGCAAATCATGAAAGAACGTGTGGTTTTACAGTCTTCTTTCCCCAGTAAAACTGTCATTTTGACACAGTCTCTGTTACCAAAGCCACCTAAAGCAAGAAATAACAAGTATTTACTGTCTGTTTGGAACTTAGATTTTGGTGAGTGTGTGAAAAATTTAGTGCAGTTTCATTGCTTAGATCCGGAACTAGACTAGAAGGAGCCCCATCACCTGGTGGAATTTGGAATAATGTCAACTGTCTTAGTCCCAAAGATCAGGACCTTTATTTAATCATTATTTTATTCCTCATTTAGGCAACCAGAAAATTATTATCATGGCTTATGTGGTAGGCATTCTATATATTTCTGGAAAGACAAATGATACTCATATAGACATGGTTCACCAACTAGCATGGAGCTACAGCAAAGCTTCATATCCTGGAATGTGAAGTCAAGTGGGCCTTAGGAATCATCACTACAAACAAAGCTAGTGGAGGTGATGGAATTCCAGTTGAGCTATTTCAAATCCTAAAAGATGATGCTGTGAAAGTGCTGCACTCAATATGCCAGCAAATTCGGAAAATTCAGCAGTGGCCACAGGAATGGAAAGGTTAGTTTTCATTCCAATCCCAAAGAAAGGCAATGCCAAAGAATGCTCAAACAACCACACAATTGCACTCATCTCACACTCTAGTAAAGTAATGCTCAAAATTTTCCAAGCCAGGCTTCAGCAATACATGAACCGTGAACTTCCTGATATTCAAGCTGGTTTTAGAAAAGGCAGAGGAACCAGAGATCAAATCGCCAACATCCACTGGATCATGGAAAAAGCAAGAAAGTTCCAGAAACACATCTACTTCTGCTTTATTGACTATGCCAAACTGTGGAAAATTCTGAAAGAGATGGGAATACCAGACAACTGACCTGCCTCTAGAGAAACCTGTATGCAGGAAAGGGAACAACAGTTAGAACTGGACATGGAACAACAGACTGGTTCCAAATAGGAAAAGGAGTACATCAAGGCTGTATATTGTCACCTTGCTTTTTTACCTTATATGCAGAGTACATCATGAGTAATGCTGGGCTGGAGGAAGCACAAGCTGGAATCAAGATTGCTGGAAGAAATATCAATAATCTCAGATATGCAGATGACACCACCCTTATGGCAGAAAGTGAAGAAGAACTAAAGAGCCTCTTGATGAAAGTGAAAGAGGAGAGCAAAAAGTTGGCTTAAAGCTCAACATTCAGAAAACTAAGATTATGGCATCCAGTCCCATCACTTCATGGTAAGTAAATGGGGAAACAGTGGAAACAGTGTCAGACTTTAATTTTGGGGCTCCAAAATCACTGCAGATGGTGATTGCAGCCATGAAATTAAAAGACGCTTACTCTTTGGAAGGAAAGTTATGACCAACCTAGAGGGCATATTAAAGATCAGAGATATTACTTTGTCAACAAAGGTCCATCTAGTCAAGGCTATGGTTTCTCCAGTGGTCATGTATGGATGTGATAGTTGGGCTATAAATAAAGCTGAGACCAAAGAATTGATGCTTTTGAACTGTGGTGTTGGAGAAGAGTCTTGAGAGTCCCTTGGACTGCAAGGAAATCCAACTAGTCCATCCTAAAGGAGATCAGTCCTGGGTGTTCTTTGGAAAGACTGATGTTGAAGCTGAAACTCCAATACTTTGGCCACCTGATGTGAAGAGCTGACTTATTTGAAAAGACCCTGATGCTGTTAAAGTTTGAGGGCAGGAGGAGAAGGGGACCACAGAGGATGAGGTGGTTGGATGGCATCACCAACTCAATGGATATGGGTTTGGGTGGACTCCGGGAGTTGGTGGTGGACAGGAGGACCTTGCATGCTGTGGTTCATGGGGTCACATGACTGAGCGACAAACTGAACTGAAAGCAAAGAAATAGTATAATATGCTCTTAAGGTCACCCTTTGGCACACAACTGTGAGATGATTAGTTTTCATATAAGCTGCACAATTAAAGACTCTTTGGTCAAGATGTGGAGTGTAAAAATGAACTATTCATCATCTTTCTTCTAAGCTAGATTTTCCATGTCCTTGAAGAAGAGAATGTGAAAGCTCAAGGACATTCTTTCCTTTATTTCTTTCTTTAATATCCTGAGTAACACTGATTTTTCCCTCTGCTAGAATTCTTGTTTGTAAGGATATGCTTGGAATTTAGAACTTAAAAACCGTTACATTTTCTTTTTATTTTTGCATGCCTTAGCCATGCTTTGCAATTAAGGTGTCTTAAGAAAAGGGAATAAAATAAGATTTTCTTTCATATTGTCTATAGCACATATCTAAATATAGACAGCATATGCTTTATAAAAAGTTCTTCATTGTTGGTGATCGATCAAGGATTTATTGATTAAGGGAATAATTTAAGCTGCTTACATTATTGTACAAAAGCACTGGTCATGTAATAAATATTATATGGAAACAAAGAATCCAGATCACTCTTCTGATTGCCTCCTGTGAATAAAGCAGTTAGCTCTAATTCAGCAAGCCTAGGGTCTACTCAGATATTCATTTTATGTATCATACCCACAGAGAATTCAATATTGTTTCTTGAGTAGATAAGTCAGTATTTCAAGAATAAAATTTTGTCATGTAATTCAAAAATTGTTCTCACAATCTTTGGGGACGTGTTCTGCACTTTATATGAATAAAACACATTGAAATCATTTAGAAGTTTCACGGAAAAGTGACAAATTGCATCTTTGGGCCAAGTAACTTTAGGCTTAGAGCCAAATATTTATGATATTTTGGAAACTTTGGGATATAATAGAAGGAATGGAACATGACACATTTTTGTTTGAGCATGGAATACTAGTATGCAATTAATAAAATAAAAATGATGTGTTTAATTGAAATGATACATAATTAGAAAGTTAAACTCCCATTTTCACATACTTAAGCTGCAGTACAAAGCACAGCCTTGTATTATAATAAATTACTGATGTAAAGTTGAAACAGTGATTGTTGCTTTTTCTTTTCCACAAAAGACTGTGGATCTAGGAAAGAAGAAGTGGAGTGCAAAAAATTAACGCAATCAGTGGTTGCTAAATTTGGTCATATTAGACTATTTGGATACAAAGGTGTTATTACTTATTAAGTAGGACATATTGATCTAAGGGTCAGTGATCAGGCCTCATCCTCCTTGACAGACTTGATCACACTATCCTCCTGGAAATACTTTCTTCACTTGGCTTACTTCACTGGCTGTTCCATCTTGTTTTCTTTATTTGTTATCTCTCTGATTGCTAATATATTGATGTTAGAATGTTAAAGCTTTAGTTTGTAAACTGCATGTTATTCTCTCTTTGTGAATCTTACTTGCATATTATTCTCTCTTTGTGACCTTATCCAACTCCAAGGGCTTTAAATATCACCTTTCCTTGGTGGCTTAGTGGTAGGGAACCCTCTTGACAATGTAGGAGACACAGATCTACTCCAGTGTCCCTGCCTGGGAAATCCCATGGACAGAGGAGCCTGGCTGGCTTCGGCCCAAGGGGTCGCAAAGTACACATGACTTAGTGACTAAACAACAACATGCATTAATGATTCCTAATTTTTATCTATAGCCCAGTTGTCTCCCTTATATTCCATTTAGATGTTTTAATTATTTAAAAATCAATATATCTCAGATTTAACTAATATGTTCAAAATTTAACTCCAAAACTACTTATCATCTCATTTAATAGCAAGTAGTCTTCTAGCTGATCAGTCCAAAAGTCTTGATATCACTTTTGACTCTTCTGTAACTCACACCTCTCATCCATTTCCCTGAAGTGCATCAGAACAAATATATCCTAATATATTCACAATCTGCACATTTCTTGATAGTACCACTGTACCTGCCCTCATCCAAACCACTACATTTTTATTTCTTAATTTTTTGGCTGGGTTATTATAATATTCTCCTGAACTAGTCTTCCTTTTTCTACATTTGCATTTGATGTTTAGGAATGCCTATGAAAATGTTATTTAAAAAATTTTTTCCATTCTTATAATATCCTTAGGAAGTTAATACTATGATTATTCTCATTTTAAAAAAGAGAAAAGTAAGGGAAGCTAAGTTACTCATTTAATACCTCATAACCAGTAAGCGGCAGAATTGAGATTTATCTTGGGCTATGTTAAAGAGAGGTTTCATTTCGGTGTCAAAGCTTTGTTGTTGAGTGGACAAGACATACACCATATTTGTAATATAATTATTTTGTAGAGATTTCCACATAAATGTTCTAATATAACAATTTAATATATATGTTAATATTTGTTAAATTTCAAAAATCTGATTTAACATAATTACAATTTATTCATAAATTTTAAGAACAATTAAATTGCTTTTAACAATGTTCATAATTTGATAATGAATTTTAAAATTTTAATTAAAATTAAATATTTGTGAAATTCTAAAAACACATACTGGAATTATTCTGATCAAAATTCTTGTTATAATTCCTAATCTATGCAGAACATGGCACAATGATTAAGTGTATTATTCCAGTTGATATATTTTGGTGTGTTTTCAAAGAAAAATTCAAGTCTACCCTTCATGAACTGTAATTTGGCTCACTATAAAGTTGATTCTTTTTTCTACCTGAACTTGTACTTAATATTAATTGGTACAAATATATGTAGTTAGTTATAAGAAAAGAAAAGTAAAGCTATTAAAATGCTTAAATAAATATTATAGATTTTAGAAGTTCTATTTTTCCCTCATTCTTTGTAAAAAGAAAATAGATTTTAGTTGGAGACTCTAATTGAATATCCTAGAAAAGATGTCAGGTAAACAGCTGGCTTCATAAGATTGAACTTAACTGAAGGAGTCAGAGCTGGACCAGAAAACTCACTTGAGTATAGATGTTATTTAGAGCCAGCAGGCTGGGGAGATGACGATAAAAGATACCCTTGGAACGCTTAGCATTTAACAACCAGAAAGAGGAAATGTGTAGAGAAGGATGAGGTGAGGATTCATGGGGGAAAGTTTTTCTCCTTAATTAATAGTTGGGAATTTTTTAAGTATTTTGAGTGAAAAAGTACAGTGTACAAGGATGGTTACTAATTCATATAAGATGCTCTCTGGTGGAGCTTGTCATCTAAGGGAGAGAGAACACATATACAAAGTGATAAGCAATAATTAAAATCAGGTAGGAATAAATACTTTAAAGAGACAAGCTGAAAAGCACAATTTTCTTAACAATTGTAATTAATAGCACATCTGATTAAGTCTTGATCCTGTATTCATCTCTGGCTGGAATGTTTTTAAAATAACCAATTTCAATGCTCAGATTGCTTTTTCAAAAGCCATTGCTGTTAGTGGTGTTACAAGAAGATTTTTTAACCTTTCATTTTCTAATATGGACAATATTACAAGATTTTGCTAAAGGTTTCACCTTTTCAAGAGAGAATAACTCACTGCCCTCAAGTAGTTCAACAGCAGACATGTAGTTACGATTCTTTTAGGCATAAGGCTTTCAGGTCTTGAGATGGTAAATACACTAGTATTCCACACAGAAAATACACTAGTGAGTTGACAGTTGGGTAAAGAAGATTAAAACTTTGGAAGTAGCCAAGAGCAACAGCCACAGCTGTTTTCCCACACTGGGTAGTCCAAACCATAAGTTATACTGTGATTTTTAAAGAGAAAATGCAGCATTGTTGCATTGTTGTTTTATGAATGTACTGATATATACATACACATATAAAATTCATATAAAATATGTATACATATATGTGTGTGTGTATATATTTTATATATATATAAAATTTTCTCTCCCATATGTTGAAGTGGGTTAAGGTTTCTTTGCAGTAAATTAACAATTTCAGTTTTAATTTTGTAATAAGTACCAGTACACTTTTAGGGGCTATGTATATGTTAGTAAGAGTGAATATTAGTATGTTTCAGTTCAGTTCAGTTCAATTCAGTCGCTCAGTCGTGTCCAACTCTTTGCGACCCCATGAATCGCAGCACACCAGGCCTCCCTGTCCATCACCATCTCCTGGAGTTCACTCAGACTCACGTCCATAGAGTCCGTGATGCCATCCAGCCATCTCATCCTCGGTCGTCCCCTTCGCCTCCTGCCCCCAATCCCTCCCAGCATCAGAGTCTTTTCCAATGAGTCAACTCTTCGCATGAGGTGGCCAAAGTACTGGAGTTCCAGCTTCAGCATCATTCCCTCCAAAGAAATCCCAGGACTAATCTCCTTCAGAATGGACTGGTTGGATCTCCTTGCAGTCCAAGGGACTCTCGAGAGTCTTCTCCAACATCACAGTTCAAAAGCATCAATTCTTCAGTGCTCAGCTTTCTTCACAGTCCAAGTCTCACATCCATGCATGACCACTGGAAAAACCATAGCCTTGACTAGACGGACCTTTGTTGGCAAAGTAATGTCTCTGCTTTTTAATATGCTATCTAGGTTGGTCATAACTTTTCTTCCAAGGAGTAAGCGTTTTTTAATTTCATGGCTGCAATCACCATCTGCAGTGATTTTGGAGCCCAAAAAAATAAAGTCAGCCACTGTTTCCACTCTTTCCCCATCTATTTCCCATGAAGTGATGTTTAGCAGTGTACAAATGTTTCATCATACTAAAAAATTATTCCAACATTAAAAAAGCATTAAATATGCTTTTAATTTTAAGAATGGCAATTCTATAGTTGATGATTGCATCAATAGGTAGGGCTGAAAAATTAGGGAGACCAGACAATAGCACATTTTATTAAATAAAGTGAAGTTGTACACAGGAGTGTATGATTTTTGCAGTATTTCTTTTCTCTAGAAGTGTATGTGAATTGATCCAATTGATAATGACTTGAATTTTTTCTTTCCTTCACCTTTTTACAGTTTAATTTTTTTCCAACAAAATGACATGTGGGGTATATACTTGGCTCATTCCTTATAGATTACAAGTCCAAAGGGTGTTTTGCTTTTCATCCACAGATGCCGTGATGTGATGTCATGGATAAGAGAGCAGTAGTAATCTTGACTTGCATTCTTTTTGCATTTGTTTTCTATCTAAACCTGTATTTCAAATTGTGGTACTGGAGAAGACTCTTGAGAGTCCCTTGGACAGAAAGAAGATCAAACCAGTCAATCCTAAGGAAATCAACCCTAAATATTCATTGGAAGCACCAATGCTGAAGCTGAAACTCCTATACTTTGGCCATCTGATGTGAAGAGCTAACTCATTGGAACAGACCCTGATACTGGGAAAGATTAAGGGCAGGAGGAGAAGGGGGTGATGGAGGCTGGGATGGTTGGATGACATCACCAATTCAATGGACACGAGTTTTAGCAAACTCTAGGAGATAGTGAAGGACAGAGAAGCCTGGCAGGCTGCAGTCCATGGGATTGCAAAGAGTCAGACACAACTTTACCAACTAGGCGACAACAAACCTGTATTAGACAATAAACCCTTTTTCCTTTTTGTAAGGTCAAATCATTTTTCTCTACTTCCTGCTTCAAATTTTTTTGACCTGGCCATGATTCTTATATCCAAATCTCATTCTCTGCAGTCTCTTATCAGTAAGCATTTGCAAGTATCTGTATCTGTGTAGTGGAGAAGGAAATGGCAACCCACTCCAGTATTCTTACCTGGAGAATCCCAGGGACAGAGGAGCCTAGTGGGCTACCGTCTCTGGGGTCGCACAGAGTCGGACACAACTGAAGCGACTTAGCAGCAGCAGCAGCAGCAGCACTATCTGTGTAGAGACCTGGGGGCGATGGTGTCTGGCTATGAAGTTGTGTTTCCTTTAAGAGACAGAGAATAACCAGAGAACTTGGTTCTGACACTGGCTGGTGATTAGAAGACAATTCTGACACTACCATTAAGAATTAGTGCAGATCCCACATTATTAAACACATATTCCTGAATGATACTGACTTCACTTCAAATTTCAAAGATTCACTTTAGGAGTCTTTGGGCCACTTGTACTTTGGGAGTCCTAGAGCCACCTGCACTTTTGATCAACTGGCTATGAATTCTAGTTTCTATAACTTCACTGGAAAGACTCACAGAACTCAGTAGAGCACTGTATTTATGATTATAGTTTTATTATAAAGGATAAAAATCAGGACCAGTCAATTAAAGAGAGACTTGAGAGAGGTTCAAATGCAGAGTTCTTATACCTGTTTCTATGGAATCAGTGCACAGAACTCTTATGGTTCTCTGTGTTCACCAACCAGGAGGCTCCAGTGAGTTCTAATGTCGACTTTTTATTGAAGTTTTATTGTATTGGCTGGCTTGATTAAAATATTGGCCATGTGGTTAAACTTAATCTCCAGTCCTCTGTCGCTGGAAGCTGGACTGGTTTAGAGTGCAAAAACTCTAGTCATGGGATTGGTCTCCCTGGTGACCAGTAATCATCCTGTGGCATCTGATTAAACTCACTGAGATCCAAGGGCTTCCCTGGTCTCTCCATGGTAAAGAAACAACCTGCAATGAAGGAGATCTGGGTTCAGTCCCTGGGTCAGGAAGATCCCCGTGAAGTGGTAACCCACTTTAGTATTCTTGCCTGGAGAATCTCATGGACAGAGGAGTCTGGTGGGCTATATAGTTCATGGGGTTGCATAGAGTCAGACACAAGTGAAGTGACTGAGTACACACATACCCACTCACTGTGGTCCAAAAGGCTAATAAATAACAAAACCAATTCTGGTATTTAGAAAGGTCTTAGGATTTAGAGTTTTCCTCCTGAGAATCAGAGACAGTGGTCAAATATTTTTATCATACAGCACAAACTAAGTGGAAGGGGTAAGGAAGATAAGAAGAGAGGCATGAGGAAACAAGGAGCTGGAAAGGAAAAACAAATGGTTTCTAAATCCTCTGGGAGGACCCACTTTAAAGGACCAATATTTTTTCCATAACTTGTGTGTGCATATTTTATAAACCACTCATGCTGATTAAGCTGCATACTTTTCAACTCAAATGCATTCCAGGCATTCCTTTTAATGGGTAAGGATAAGAAAGTGGGCAAGCTACTGAAGTAAAATACCTTACCAATAAACGTAACAAGAAATTAGAAAAAAATAATAATAACCATAATCATAAAGAAATTGACTCATGCTTTGGACTATGAAACAGACTCATAATTCCATTTATTTTGTGAATTTGCAAAACCTTTTTCTGTTGCTAAAATAATACCTTTCATATACTCTTATCAATATTAATTACAATGAAAATGACTATATATGTTTCCATGTGCTTCTCTCTTCCTATTATATATGTATTATAATATATATGTATACCAACACTCATACATACATATATATGTATGTGAAATATGTGTACATACCTGTGTATGTATATATTAATATATATTTCTTTATCCACCATATAAATGCAACACACAATGGCTATAGAAAAATCATAGCATAATCAATATATTATATCTGGCTTATAATTTACAAAATACATTTTTATTATTGCCAATTTAGACAAACAAGTATATAGTATGCATTTCTAATGGTGAACAAAAGGAAAGAGGATTTTTGGTATTTTCTGAGGTAGATTTCTGAGATATCCAATAAAATACAATGGCCATTTTTAGTTAGTTTTCTTTATATTACTTTTTTTGTATTAATATAAAGTTATATTCAATTATGTTCCATGAAATAGAAACAAATGACAGGTATTAATAAATGTTAATAAACAGGAACTGTTTTTCTGTTTTTTATATTTAAAAATACCAACCTTCTTAAGGAGATTTTTATACCTCCTCAGCAGAAAATATTTTAGAAATTACATTGAAAGTCAGGCTAGCACAGTAATTTTCACAGGAGAAGCAAGGGTAGCTAATGACCAATGTAGCTGCTTATAGTTAAATCTTTCTCTAAGGTACAAAATATACACATTTTGAAATATATACATTTTGTAAAAAGTGACAGTTAATGACATGAAAGCTTAATTAGAATTAGAATTTCATGGAGTATGTGTGTGTAAGACTGGAAGGAGTTGTTAAAAACTTTGAATTCTGAGTTCAGAATTTTATAATGTAGAAAGATTACTTTTATGCTTGATGAAACTATTTACTGTGCTGCCCCAACATAGATTAACTAGATACATAAACTAAATCTATATTTTTTTGATCAGCATCCAGAATGACTATGTTACAATTAGTGTAAGACATGCGTTCAAAAATTACAAATGATTTGAAATTTCCTAGAAGATAAATATGCCTATAGGTCTCCTACTGATCTGAAAAGTAAAGTCTCTAGGGGAATAGAGTTAAGAAAAATTAAAAATAAACATAAAAAAAGTAAATTGAAAGAAACTTTCTCATGTTTATAAGATTACTCCCAGTGGATGTAGCTTACTGTTGCCAGGAAACATACAGGAGCTTGGTATATTTATGAGAAAAAGGTATGGCTTTGCTAGAGTAAAAGGTAAAATCATTAGCAAATGACATATGTATGCTTGTATTTCTAATTGTGTTTAGCATTAGATATATTTAATTATAAGAATGTGCTTTTATAGGTCAGTGTAATTTATCATTTCCAATCCTTCCCACTTTCATTTCTGCATAACCCATTATCTTGTTTGTTCTCATTATTGTTGTTTCGTTTGCTTATAGCATCAATACCCACAGAGAGAGCTTCACGGCCTATGTACTCTTAGTAGAACACACTTGATAGCTAGTCTGTTACTTAAAATAAGACTCAGAATTATTCTCTTGAAAAATTATGATAGAACTTTAGAAAATCACCTTATGGGAAACAGAAATAAAAAAGTCTATAAATTTAAAATATTTAGGAATCAACATAGAGAAACATACACTGTGAATTGTTAACTTTTGGGAACAGTGAGGTATAATTACATGTAAGAGTATAGCAATAGATAAAATCATATCAATAGTGGAATTCTCTAGTGAGATTAAGAAATAAAACCATCCCAGTTTATCAAATGATACTATATTCATAGAGACATGTTTAAGTGCCTAGAGATTTACATATGAATCTTTGAACCAGAGATTACCCTAAGGGAAAGCAAAATGATTCAAAATACCTTTTATGATGTTTTATAGTAATTTACACACTCTGTATCCTTTTTATCTTCTGGATTACATCATTCACCCGTCTATCCATAGTTCATCATGAAATAGAGGTAAATTGTGATGTATATATAGATTCAGTGATAAATGAAATGATTCAAAAACCAATAACCTCAGTAGGATAAGTAACTATTGCTGTTTTTAAGACTAAAACATGCTGCAGGAAAGAAAAATTGGTTGCTATCTCTCGCTTCAGTTCAGTTCAGTCGCTCAGTCATGTCTGACTCTTTGCAACCCCATGAATTGCAGCGCGCCAGGCCTCCCTGTCCATCACCAACTCCCGGAGTACACCCAAACTCATATGCATCAAGTCAGTGATGCCATCCAGCCATCTCATCCTCTGTTGTCCCCTTCTCCTCCTGCCTCCAATCCCTCCCAGCATCAGAGTCTTTTCCAATGAGTCAACTCTTCACATGAGGTGGCCAAAGTATTGGAGTTTCAGCCTCAGCATCAGTCTTTCCAATGAACACCCAGGACTGATCTCCTTTAGGATTAACTGGTTGGATCTCCTTGTAGTCCAAGAATTCTGCAATTCAAGTACTTATTAGTAAACCTGTCATTATAGGTAGAGATGTCTTCACTTTTAGGTTTGATTACTGTTGTAGGCTACTGGGGAAAAATGAAAATAGTTTTCATTGTTTTATCATCAGTAGTTTTTAAAAATTTAGGTCCTCACATGAAGAAATTTTTTTTTTTTTTCAAAGAAAACAAAATCAGTGTTCCTCCCAAGGCAAAATGTTTTCCACAGTCTTTCTTATGGTCAACAATGTCCTTCTGAATAATTCCAAGGACAAGGCGTTCAATACTTTGTGAGGAAATTCATTTCATTGTTGGATATTTCTAACGGGAAAAAAATACTTCATACTTAGGCAAATTTGCTTTATGTGCTTGCTATTTTTGCATATTCTTTTTTTGGTGTGATTTCTGAAGTAAAAAATGTGTGATCTTTTCTCCACTTCTTTTAGCTAGCCTTTCAAAGATGTATAAGTGGCTGTTCTCAGTTTAGTCTTTCTATGACCAGAATAAAAAGCCTTGCAGGCAACTGTGCAGCTTCTGGCATCAGACCTATTGGGTGTTAAACCAAGCTTCTTCATTTGACACCTAATTGGCTTTTCCCGGTTACTTTCTAGTTCTAAAATTAAGATTCCCATCTTTAAAATGAGAATAAATTACAACACTCTACATCCTAGGGATGCTGTTTGGATTAAGTGGTATTAAGAGAACAAAAACCATCCTTGGCACAGAATATGAGATTCATAAATATTAGCTTCTCTGAATACAACTGCAGTTGAGTTCACATTTCTTTCAGTAATATTTATAAGAAATATTCAGGGTAACGTGCAAAGTAAAAATACAGATTTTTAACATTGAATAATCTGTCAATTTAGATTATTCAACTATCATCTGTCATTATTTAATTATCAAATTCATTTGATTATTCTAGCAGCATAACAAGAAATTAAGTATTTCATTATATAATTAGCTAATAATTATTAATTAGCTAATTATTTAATTAGCTAATAGTCATTAGCTAATAGTTCTTAGGGCTTCCATGATGACACAGTGGTAAAGAATCTTCCTGCCAGTGTAAGAGTCACAGGTTAGAGTCTTTTGATGACAGTGAAAGAGGAAAGTGAAAAAGCTGACTTGAAAATCAACCTTAAGAAAAACTAAGATCCCATCACTTCATGGCAAACATTGGAAAAAGTGGAAGCAGTGACAGATTTTATTCTCTTAGGCTCCAAAACCACTGTGGACAATCACTACAGACAGTTTCTCCTTAGGAAAAAGCTATGGCAAAACTAGATAGCATATTAAAAACCAGAAACAGCACTTTGCTGACAAAGGTTCATATAGTCAAAGCTATGGTTTTCCCAATAGTCATGTATGGATGTCAGAGTTGGACCGTAAAGAAGGCTGAACACTGAAGAATTGATGCTTTCAAACTGTGTTCCTGGAGGAGATTCTTGAGAGTCCCTTGGACAGCAAGGAGATCAAACCAGTCAATCCTAAAGGAAATCAACCCCTGAGTATTCATTGGAAGGACTGATACTGCACCTGAAGCTACAATACTTTGGCCACCTGATGTGAAGAACCAACTCATTGGAAAAGACCTTGATGCCGGGAAAGATTGAGGGCAGGAGAAGAGGTTGACAGAGAATGAAATGATTGGATGGCATCATTGACTCAATGAACATGAGTTTGAGCAAACTCAGGAAGAGAATGAAGGACAGGAGAGGTTGGCCTGCTGCAGTCCACAGGGTCACAGAGTCAGAGACGACTCAGCAACTGATCAAAAGCAACAGTATTTTTAACAATAACTTTTAACTGTGTCTTTCCTTCTAAGTGCCTTCAGATCTAATAATACATTTACATATGTTGCTGAAATTTAGTATCAAGCATACGGTTTTACCTCATTTATTCCTTTATAAAATTGGGACGCATAGACATAGTCTCAAGTTTCTACAAGATGATTAATATTACTCTCAAATTCAGATGAATCAGAATATTTTTCAGTATCAAAAACCATACAGATTAAAGTATTTACTATTATGTTGATGTATTGTTATTGTAATACTATGAGAGAAGTATTTTAAAACCAAATAAAATTTTATGAAATAAATTCAGTGAAATTCTACTTTCTAAAAGTAAAAATTTCAAAAATCAAATGTTATTTAAAAACCTATAATTTTTGAATAATCTCAACATTTATCAACATTCATTTATTCTTCTAATTACCTCAAAATTGGTGTCTCTCCTCTTTTCTTGATTGTATTATTTCCTTTGGAATTGTCCAGAGATAAAGATTACCCTCCTCCACTACATTAGCATTTTCTACTCAAAGGCTGATTGCAACATTATGCAAAATGGAACTCACCAAAAATAGTTGAAAGACAGAGAGGGCACTAAATAATTTATCCCAAATCACTCCAGATGTGGGAAGATGTCTTTGGAATGCCAAATGCATGATTTTGAATGCCGTATTAATATATATTTAGTGGGTTGATGAGCTATATTATAATATAAATTGTGAATTGTTTGATGGGTTCTTCAACTTCAGTTCTAATTACAATGTAGTCAACTCTTGATTATCCATTGTAATAGGGACATGAATAGTAGACATAAACAAAATCTACAGATTTTCCCCATATTTTAGAAAACCAGTAGTTTTGTTTTTCCACATGCAACCTTAAGCTGCCCTTCACATTCTTTCACCTTCTATTTTGAACAAATAAGTAATAAAGTAAGCTAAAATCTATGACAAGCATAAGTTAGTCTACCTCTTATATTTGTTAAACAGTATGTGAATTTGTAAAACCTTACATGAACTTTCTGTATCCCACCAAAGACATGGGAATATGAAATACTAAAGATCATATTCCAATGATTCCACTGCACATTTGTGATATAGAATAATATGGACTAATTAAGTATTCAGAGGTATGATCATGTCAATTCTAGATACTTTCATTATGTATAGATAAACTTACCTTTTTACAGGTGGCACTAAATTTGGACATGTCTGAGCATGTGCCCCGAGTATTTCTTCTTTCTGTTTGATTGTGAAACCCCAACTCCAACTCTAGGATAAAACCTAAAGCAAGGCTAACAGGTTTAAAGAAAGTAAACAAGATAAATGCAAAGATGTGTCTCCCTCTTTCTTTTCTCCAGAAATAGACAGCTAGAATAATAAGAAATATTTACAGAAAATTAAGATTTTAATACATATTTTTCCAAGTGTTAATTCTAAAGATTTGGGAAATTCTTTTAATAGCTGAGAAACCAGGCAGACGTTAAGACGTCAGTGTTCAGTAATGTGCTGAAACATGGTTGTATAGATTTCTGAGAACTGACTCCTATTATTTCAGGACTTGTGCCAGCAGCATTGCTATCTTAAAAGAGACTGTGGTATAAATAGTTAAACCAATATTTGCAAAGGCTGTAAATCTGGTTTTGAGGATTTTTGTTTTAACAGTCCATCACTAGTACACAACTGTCAGCATTTGGCCAGTTCCTTATTTTTATATGGGGCTGTGAAGAAGGGAAATAAATAATACCCTTCTCCATAATAGGAAGAGTCAAGTTCTTTGTAAAAGCAGCAACCTTGTGAACTCCAAATTGTATTTAAATGATTTAGCAAAAGTTACGCTTTCTGACACTGTCAGCATTTAAATAAATAGATCTTTTATTTCTCAGATTCTACACTTCTCTGAAGACTCTTTCTCGTAAATTCCATGCAGTTAAGATTAGTCATAAACGTAAATTCATCATGTCTGAAACAACTAACCCAGCTCCTGGCACATAATAGCATTCAAAAATATTTGCTGAATTAATAAATTAATGAATGAATTGCTCCGAATTAGATGCTCTGAGTTCTAGTCTAAGTCTTGCAAGCCTGCTGGCAACCAGTTCTCAATAAATGGATTCCTAAATCAAACACTAAGAGGTCTGGTGGTGATTTAGTCATTGAGTCATGTCCGACTCTTAGCGACTCCATGGGCTCTAGTCTACCAGGTTCCTCTGTCCATGGGATTTCCTAGGCAAGAATACTGAAGTGGGTTGCCATTTCCTTCTCCAGCAAATCTTCCCAACCCAGGGATTTAACCTGTGTCTCCTGTGCCTCCTGTATTGCAGGCAGATTCCTTGCCACTAAGTCAGAAGGGAAGCTCAAAGAGGTCTGAAATCTGTTAATAAATTTAATCTGATTTAAAACTTGAAGTTGGTCCTCTCTAATACAGTGTGAATGGGATTCTGGCTCTTCTCTATGTTCAATATATCATTGCATACCTGCCTACTTTCCTCCTTTTCTTCCTCATGGCCTTTATGTTTTTCTAAGAGTCTAATCTGTTGCTATTTTCAGACACATCTTAGACTGATTAATCATTTACCATCCAATCCAAAAGAAGAAAAATTTAAAATAAAACTTAAAAAAAAAATCCTTTCTAGTTTGTCCCAGTGTTAACACAAGAAAAATCACAATGTTACAATCAACACTGAAAAAGAAAATTCAGGTTTTCTCCCAGGGGTTTGATCTTTATTTTTCATTGAAAAGCAGTTTAGCAGCCAAGACACACTTTTTGCCACCCTGCTGAGCCTTCACCAGCTCACCTTTGCTCTTCTGCAGAACAGCCATCAGGGTCTACAAGAGGGAGACCAAGCTGGCACCTTTGTTATTGCCCCAGGGTTATTTAGCTGTTCTCATTCCCTGCTGTTTCCAGTTATATGATCAAGTAATTCCTGACACTACCCATCTAACTGAAGCTGGAGAACTGACAAATTTCTCATAGATTATGTCAAATTGAAGTAAGCACACAGGAGGCAGGGGGAAAGGATTTCAGTTTCGGGATAAGGGAAATAGTAAAGAAGTGATCATAAGCTTTTCAGTTTCATGTAGTCCAACTTGTGTATTTGCTTTTACTCCCCTTGATGTCATAGCCAAGAAATCATTGCCGAGGCTAATGTCAAGAAGATTTTTGTTGTGTTTTCTAGGAGGTTTACATCTTCAGATCTTATAGGTAAGTCTTTACTCTGTTTTGAGTTTATTTCATGTATGATGTAAGATTTTGGTTCAAATTTCATTCTTTTGGATTGGATATCAAGTTTCCCAATGCCATCTGTTGAAGAGACTATTTCACATTGTGTATTCTTGGCATGTGTTGAAGATCAGTTTACTGTAAATGTGTGGGTTTAATTCTAGGCTCTCTATTTTTTCCACTGGTGTATAAGTCTGTCTTTATGCTAGTGTTATACTGTTTTAATTAATGTACCTTGTAAAACATTTTGAATGAAAAATATTTCCAGACCACGTATCTGGTAAGGACCTGATCCAAAGTCCAAAATATGTAAGAACTCCTATGATTCAATAGCAGATATAAATAAATCAATAAGCCAAACAAAAAGTAGGCAAAAGTCTTCAAATATCTCCAAAAGAAGACACACAAGTTGCCATATATGGATGTGAGTTGTTGCTGTTGTTGTTCAGTCACCCATTCGTGTTTGACTATTTGAGACCCCAAGGACTATAGCAGTCCAGGCCTCCCTGACCCACAAATCTCCTGGAGTTTGCCCAAGTTCATGTTTATTGCATCAGTGATACTGTCCAGCCATCTCATCTTATGATGCCCTCTTCTCTGTTTGCCCTCAATCTTTCCCAGCATCAGGGACTTTTTCAATGAGTCATTTGTTCACATCAGATGACCAAAATACTGGAGCTTCAGCTTCAGCATCAGTCCTTCCAGTGCATATTCAGGGTTTATCTCCCTTAAGATCGACTGGTTTGATCTCCCTGCTGCCCAAGGGAGTTTCACGAGTCTTCTCCAGCACCACAGTTCGAAGGCATCAATTCTTTGGTGATCTGCCTTCTTCATGGTCCAGCTGTCAGAACAATACATGACCACTGGGAAGACCATACAGAGCCTTGACTATACAGACCTTTGTTGGCAGAGTAATGTCTGTTTTTCAACACACTGTCTCGGTTTGTCATCACTTTCCTGGCAATAAGCAAGCCTCTTCTGATACTGTGGCTGCAGTCACTGTCTGCAGTGATTTTGGAGCCCAAGAGGAGGAAATATGTGATTACTTTCATGTTTTCTCCTTATATTTTCCATGTAGTATTGGGGCCAGATGCCATGATATTAATTTTTTTTTTAATATTTAGTCTTAAGCTGGCTCTTTCACTCTCCTCCTTCACCCTCATCAAGAGGCCCTTTAGTTCCTCTTTGCTTTCTGCCATTAGAGTGGTATCATCCACATATCTGAGATTGTTGATGTTTCTCCCACCTTTCTTGATTCCAGCTTGTAACTTGTTCAGTCCAGCATTTCTCATGATGTGCTCAGAGTTAGGTTAAACAAACAAGGTGACAGCAGAGACCCCTGTGGTACTTCTTTCTGGATCTTGAACCAATCATTTCTTCAATACAGCATTCGAATTGTTGCTTCTTTACCCATATACAGTTTCTAAGGAAGGTAAGATGGCCTGGTATCCCCATCTGTCTAAGAACTTTCCACAGTTTGTCATGATCTACACAGTCAAAGGTTTTAGCATAGTCAGTGAAACAGAGCTAGAGATTTTTCTGAAATTCCCTTGCTTTCTCTATAGTCCTGCAAATGTTGGCAATTTGATCTCTAGTTCCTCTTCCTTTTCTAAACCTTGCTTGGATATCTGGAATTTCTTGGTTCGCATAATGCTGAAGCCTAGCCTGCAAGATTTTAACCTTGACCTTACTAGCCTGGGAGATGAGTGCAGTTGTCCAATGGTTAGCACATTCTTTGGTACTATCTTTCTTGGGAATTGGGATGAGGATTGACTTTTTCCAGTCCTGTGACCACTGCTGGGTCTTCCATTTGCTGGCATTATGAATGCAAAATCTTGATGGCATCATCCTTTAGGGATTTGAATACTTCTGTTGGAATTTCATCACATCCACTAGCTTTATTAACAGCAGTGCTGCTCAAGGCCCACTTGACTTCACACTCCAGAATGTCTGCTCTGGGTGACTAACCACACCAGTGTAGTAATCCAGTTCATTAAGACCTTTTTTAGTATAGCTCTTCCATGTATTCTTTCCATCTCATGTTCTCTTCAGTCTACTAGGTCGCTACCATTTTTATCCTCTATTTTGTCCATCTTTTGGCGGAATGCTCCCTTGATGTTTCCAATTTTCCTGAAGAAATCTCTAGTCTTTCTCCTTTTGTCGTTTTGGCACAGCTGTGGTGGATTCGTCCAAATCTCTACAGATTTTTCTTTTTATGCCCAGAGATATTTTTCAACGTGGGAGCTGAGTGACTTTGTGTTCTACGTTAGGACTTATTGTAAAGTCAGCATATGTTCTCCAATACTTCTTGGCAAGACTGACAGCACTTATTTATTTATGAGTTTTCTCCCCAAATAGTTGTCCTCAGCTAAAAAAGGCTGAGTGCTGAAGAACTGATGCTTTCGAACTGTGGTGCTGAAGAAGACTCTTGAGAGTCCCTTGGACAGCAAGGAGATCAAACTAATCAATTCTAAAGGAAAACAACCCTGAATATTTACTGAAAGAACTGATGCTAAAGCAGAAACTCCAATACTCTAGACACCTGATGCAAGAGCTGACTCATTGGAAAAGACTCTGATGCTGGGAAAGATTGAAGGCAAAAGGAGAAGAGTGGCAGAGTATGAGGCGGTTACATAGCATCCCCAGCTCAGTGGACTTTAGCAATCTTCGGGAGATAGTGGAGGACAGGGAAGCACAGTGTGCTGCAGTCCATGGGGTCACAAAGTGTCAGACGTGACTTAACGACTGAACAACATATTAAAAGACACTCAATCATCAGGGAAAGGAGAAGTAAAACTACAGTGAGGTAATACCTCATATTAGTTATGGTGGCTACTACAAAAATAAGCAAAAAAGATAGGATTGGTGAGTATGTGGGTAAATTGGAACTTTTCTTCACTGCTGGCAAAGTAAAATGCTGCAGCTGCAATGTAAAATAGTAAGTACAGTCTTCAAAAAATTAAAAATAAACCACCAACAATGCCATTTCTGGGTATATACCCAAAAGAATTGAAATCGAGATCTGAAAGGCAATCTGTACTCTCATGTTCATGATGGCATTATTCATAACAGCCTAGTCATGAGAACAACTGAAATGTTCATGAACAAATGAATGGGTTAATAAAATGGGGTATATGCATATAATGGAGCATTCAGTTCAGTTCAGTTCAGTCACTCAGTCGTGTCCGACTCTTTGTGACCCCATGAATTGCAGCACTCCAGGCCTCCCTGTCCATCACCATCTCCCAGAGTTCACTCAAACTCACGTCCATCGAGTCAGTGATGCCAGCCAGCCATCTCATTCTCTGTCGTCCCCTTTTCCTCCTGCCCCCAATCCCTCCGAGCATCAGGGTCTTTTCCAATGAGTCAGCTCTTCGCATGAGGTGGTCAAAGTACTGGAGTTTCAGCTTTAGCATCATTCCTTCCAAAGAACACCCAGGGCTGATCTCCTTTAGACTGGGCTGGTTGGATCTCCTTGCAGTCCATTATTCAGCCTTAAAGAAATCAGGTTGTTTGCAAACAACTTGGATGAACCTTAATGGCATTATGCCAAGGGAAAAAGCCAGTTGCAGAGGAGCAAATGCTATAATTGCATTTAAATGAGGAACCTACGATAGTCAAATTCACAGAAGCAGTGAATAGAATGTTGGTTACCAGAGAACATAGAAAGAGACAACAGGAAGTTCTTGCTCAAGATGTATAACGTTTTGATTATGCAGGATAAATTTCCTTTACAGATCTGCTATGTAGCATAGTGCCTATAGTATACTGTATATAGTAATACTGTACTATCCACTCAAAGCTTGTTAGGAGAGTAGATCTCCTGTTAAGTGTTCTTAGCACTCACACACACACACAGAGAAAGGAGACTTTAGGAGGTGATTGGTTGAGAATCACAGGTATATATATTTGTCCAAACTCACACAATTGTGTTCATTAAATATGTACAGGTTTTGACTATCAAAAGTAAGTAAATAGAAATAAAAGCATTAGTTGAAATAAAGAATTGATTGTAAGTAGGCAAGAGGTCAGCAAGAAGAATATCATGTGTCTGCAAGAAGGCAAAATCATGCTTTTAAATTTGATCCCCAAATGTAAAAAATAAAAAAGAAATAAAAGGAATATTTGCCATGCCTGTTTTTGAAAGGCTAATTAAACCTACCACAACCTCCCCTCCCTCCAAAAAAGGACAACTATTTGGGGAGAAAACTCATAAATAAATAAGTGCTGTCAGTCTTGCCAAGAAGTAGTGGAGAACATATGCTGACTTTACAATAAGTCCTAATGTAGAACACAAAGGCACTCTGCTCCCACGTTGAAAAATATCTCTGAGCATAAAAAGAAAAATCTGTAGAGATTTGGACAAATCCACCACAGCTGTGCCAACATATGGCACACTGATTAATACAAGTGTCACTAGTAATAATGAACTGTGCAAAAATATTATCCATGTAAATTGTTTATCTTCGAAATGCAAGTGTTTCTTTCCAAATTTATTCTTCAACTGTTTGATCGAAGATAAATAAATTAAAAAACTTGAATTTTCAAAGATTTCCAAAGAAGTGTGTAATTTAAAATATTAGGATAGTCAGATAAACATATTTCAAATCATGTTATCAGTAGGTTCTCTTCCTTTGATGGGTCTTTGCCTCCTTCAAAAATAACCTCTTATGAAAGTCTTGGGTGTTTAGCATGTATAGAAATTTGCTCCAGAAATTTAAAGTACAATATTGTGACTTTTTATGCAATAGAGTGAGATATGATTTTTTTTTTCTGGAATAGAAATCTGAAATATTTGTTGTTGAGGCAGATCATCTAATAGAACAGAGTGATTTTTAGGGATTAATGCATCCATTCTTAATGGGACAAGCATTGCCCCAGGGGAGCCATAATTGGTTTGAGGTTGACAAACATATCTTATATATTACAAGGTCTGTGGTCTTCTAAAAGGTAATGGTAGATAGGTATATAGTAAAAGTGCATTGTCAAAAGGTTGTGGAAGTTGGGAGAATGATTAGTAAAATTAATTATGTTTAAACTGTTCCTGTAATTAGTGATAATAATTTTGAAAAGTTGATTAACCTTGGCTAAAAACTGCCTGGGTCCAAGTGAGGGTTGTCAATCCCTGGGACTAAAACCAGCTCTCAGAACTAAAGCAGGGAGCAAGACTGCAGTTGTGGGGCAAGGAAAGGAAGTACATATGTAGCAGGTACTTACTGGGAGTTCATGGTGCAGCAGACATGCATTTAGAAAGTGAAATGCACAGATTAAGAATTTCAGAGACTTCCCTGCTGCCAGTGGCTAAGGCTACACTTTCTCAATGCAGGGGGCCACGGTTCGATCCCTGGTCAGGGAACTAGATCCCACGTACTGCAACTAAGAGTTTGCGTGCTTCAGGGAAGATCCATGATCCTACTTGCTACAATTAAGACCCAGGATAGATAAATGAATAAACTTATTTTAAGAAGTTCATAAAACAAGAGTATACAGTTGTCAGCTAAAATATAGGTCACTCAATTAAATTTGATTTCAGATCAACAATATGATCTGGAGAATATAAGTAAAGTGAAAGTGTTAACAGCTCAGTCGTGTCTGACTCTTTGTGGCCCCATGAACTGTAGCCCTCCAGGCTCCTCTGTCCATGGGATTCTCCAGGCAAGAATACTGCCGTGGATAGTCGTACCCTTCTCCTGGGAATCTTCCTGACCCAGGGATCAAATCTAAGTCTCCTGTGTTGCAGGCAGATTCTATACTGTCTGAGCCACTATATATCATTCATTATCTTAGATTCAAATTTAACTTTGTATTTCATATTTTTGATGAATCTGGCAACTTCTTCCTGCCCAAGTGCCAGTTATGTGTTGGAAAAAATGAAAAATACACGAATCCTAAAACTTTCAGTTATCTAAAAATTCATGGTCCCTAGAAAGGCTCTCTTTGTTTTTAGGTTAATTTATAAGTTAAGGAATTAGTCTACACTCAAAAAGGCTGAGATATTAATCTCTTATTTTTTTTGCAGTCAGTCTTTGTACATCACTGTCACCCTAGGTCAATGTATCTCTGCTGACATGGAAACCATTTAAATATAAAATTAAAAATTTGCCCACAAAAATATATACAAACACACATATTTAAATGTTTATAATCATATCACAGGGAGGAGCTACCACACGCCGGAGGTAAGGGACAGCAGCCTGGAGGAGCTACCCCA
The DNA here is from genome assembly GCF_014754425.2 of Oryx dammah. NCBI lineage: Eukaryota > Metazoa > Chordata > Mammalia > Artiodactyla > Bovidae > Oryx > Oryx dammah. Next base: position 66,559,221 of record NW_024070205.1, on the reverse strand, counting down.
TGCCAGAGGTCAGGGGCAGTGATTGGGAGGAGCTACCCCACATCCAAGGTAAGGAGCAGCAGGTGCGCTTTGCTGGAGCAGCCGTGAAGAGATACCCCACATCCAAAGTAAGAGAAAACCAAGTAAGACAGTAGGCATTGCGAGAGGGCATCAGAGGGCAGACAAACTGAAACCACAATCACAGACAACTAGCCAATCTGATTACATGGACCACAGCCTTGTCTAACTCAATGGAACTAAGCCATGTCATGTGGGGCCACCCAAGATGGACGAGTCATGGTGGAGAGGTCTGACAGAATGTGGTCCACTGGAGAAGGGAATGGCAAACCACTTCTGTTTTCTTGCCTTGAGAACCCCAGGAACAGTATGAAAAGGCAAAAAGACAGGACACTGAAAGATGAACTCCCCAGGTCAGCAGGTGCCCAATATGCTACTGGAGATCACTGGAGAAATAACTGCAGAAAGAATGAAGGGATGGAGCCAAAGCAAAAATAACATCCAGTTGTGGATGGGACTGGTGACAGAAGCAAGGTCTGATGTTGTAAAGAGCAGTATTGCATAGGAACCTGGAATGTTAGGTCCATGAATCAAGGCAAATTGGAAGTGGCCAAACAGGAGATAACAAGCGTGAACATCGACATTCTAGGAATCAGTGAACTAAAATGGACTGGAATGGGTGAATTTAACTCAGATGACCATTATATCTACTACTGTGGGCAGGAATCCCTTAGAAGAAATGGAGGAGCCATGATAGTCAACAAAAGAGTCCGAAATGCAGTACTTGGATGCAATTTCATAAACGACAGAATGATCTCTGTTCATTTCCAAGGCAAACCATTCATTATCACAGTAATCCAAGTCTATGCCCCGACCAGTAATGCTGAAGAAGCTGAAGGTGAACAGTTCTATGAAGACCTACAAGACTTTCTAGAACTAACACCCAAAAAAGATGTCCTTTTCATTATAGGGCACAGGAATACAAAAGTAGGAAGTCAAGAAACACCTGGAGTAGCAGGCAAATTTAGCCTTGGAGTATAGAATGAAGCAGGGCAAAGGCTAATAGAGTTTTGCCAAGAATGGTCATGGCAAACACCCTCTTCCAACAACACAAGAGAAGACTCTACACATGCACATCACCAGATGGTCAACACCGAAATCAGATTGATTATATTCTTTGCAGCCAAAGATGGAGAAGCTCTTTACAGTCAGCAAAAACAAGACTGGTAGCTGACTGTGGCTCAGATCATGAACTCCTTATTGCCAAATTCAGACTGAAATTGAACAAAGTAGGGAAAACCACTAGACCATTCAGGTATGACCTAAATCATATCCCTTATGATTATACAGTGGAAGTGAGAAATAGATTTAAGGGACGAGAACTGATAGACAGAGTGCCTGATGAACTATGGACAGAGGTTCATGATATTGTACAGGAGTCAGGAATCAAGACTATCTCCAAGAAAAAAAAAATGCATAAAAGCAAAATGGCCATCTGAGGAGGCCTTACAAATAGCTGTGAAAAGAAGGGAAGCAAAAAGCAAAGAGGAGAAGGAATGATACACCCATTTGAATGCACAGTTCCAAAGAATAGCAAGGAGAGATAAGAAAGCCTTCCTTAGTGATCAGTGCAAAGATATAGAGGAAAACAATAGGGGGGTAGCTCCTCTCAGTCGCTGCCCCTGACCTCAGATAGAGACATCAATTAGAGCACCACTTCTGACTAAGATTTGGGTTTTTTTCTGTGAGATTTTGTTAGTATCACATATTTAAAATCCAAAATTAAGTATTTTTTCAAAAAAATTTCATTGTATTTCCATTAATCTTATATAATTCTTTTACTACAAAGAATATCATAATTTAACAGATTTTACTATTTTTCAAAAAGATGAACATGAAAATGAGATGGCTGAATGGGTGTCCAATCTGAATAAGGCCTGTAGTTCTAAATATAGGTACTCACGAATCAGAAGAAAATTAGTGCTGTCAATATTATGGTCAATGTAGAGAATGTAGTCAGAGAATGTAGTCAGAAATTGTAATAGAGCAACTTTCTACATTTTACAAGTTATATGCACAAGCTCAGTGTAAGTAGGACCCATTAAGCCTCCAAATAAATATTAAATAAGTGAGAAAGAACTCCATGTTATGATGCCTTTAAAATAGAGAATAAGGGGGCCAGGGTCAGCAAATAAAGACAAAATATTTTTCAATTCACATCTGAAGTGTAGCTCTAGGTAATTATACTCTACTCATATCCGGTTGCCAGTAAGAGAGCATTCTATAGCTATAGTATACTGAATTCCAAGGATACAAGTACATTTCACAGTTCTCAGAAACTTGATAATAAATTAATTGGAAAATTGTGAAAAAAGAAAATAATAAAAACAATTACGTGGAGTATCAAGAACATGTAGTGTAGAGTTGTGGTTATATTTATTATGTATTTTAAATATTCTGATAGATTAATGATATTCATATGTTTGCTAATGTTTTACTGAAAGTTAAAGATAAACATATCTGAAAAAATCTCAATTATAAATTTGAAAATAAATAGTTAAGTATTGATCATCTCCTATTTGAAAGCTTCTCTAAATCAACCTACATAAATTCTAGGCAATACATAGTTTTCCAGTCTGATCTAAGGAAACTATGTAGCTCAGATGGTAAACAATCTTCCTGCAATGCAGGAGACCTAGGTCAGGAAGATCCTGGGTCAGGCAGATCCTCTGGGGAAGGGACTGGCAATCCACTCCAGTATTCTTGCCTGGAGAATCCCACAGATAGAGGAGCCTGATGGACTAGTTTGTGGGGTCGCAAAGAGTCAGACACGACTAAGTGACTAACACACCCACTCATATAATGTAATGAAAGAACTATTTTTTGTTTTATAACATGAGTCAGCTGCATAAAAGGCATTACTTTTAGATCATGAAAAGTAATCTGATTTCTGGTATTGTTGCACAAGGGTGTTAAAAATTCAAACTTGACTTCTCTCATCTTGTGATCACTTTGATTTCCCGGTACTTTGTATCTCCCTGTCTCTATATCATCTTATCCTTAATTAAGCACACATAACTAGTGCTAATAATATATGCTAAATCTTGGAATGTATATTAAATTCATTTTCCTCAAAAACTTGTGGGCTTAATAATGAAAGTATTCCTTTAAGAAGATGTCTAGAATATGTTTATCTTCATTCCAGAATTCTCTATACTTTTGGCAATGTATATTAAACTGTAAAGGAACATTGCTGTTTTGAAACTTGCTCAGCATACTTTGTAGCTCAGTTGGTAAAGAATCTGCCTGCAATATGGGAGACCTGCATTCAATCCCTGGGTCAAGAAGATACCTTGGAGAAGGAAATGGCAACCCACTGCAGTATTCTTGCCTGGAGAATCTCATGGACAGAGGAGTCTGGCAAGCTACAGTCCATGGGGTTGCGAGAGTCAGATTTTATTTAGTGACTAAACCACCACCACCACAGCACACGAAAATAATATTTCCAAATATAAGAATTCAGCCAAACAGGAAGAGAACGTCCATTTTTTTATAGTCTTCTTTTTATAGTCATTCTAGTCAACTCAAGACTTCAGACATGAGGCATCATAAAGCTAAGAGACTGAAAAATAAAGGATTAGAAACCCAGCAAAGGATTTTTGTATTTTAGTGTCAAGATAAAGAGTAAGAAATGTAATAAGCAAGAATAGGAGAACTAAATTAAGCTTGATAATAAGGTCAACTATGATACTTTCTAGTAGTGCCTAAAATAACCTGAATGTGTGAACTGATCTGTGTCTATAGGTGTTCACTCTTCTTTTTGAAGAGAGTTATAAAGTGAAAAGAAAAGTTGGCATTCTTCCATGATCTACAGAATATAAAATATATCCTAATTTCACCCATTCTCCCAAAACATATTTCAAAGTTTCATTATCATAGTTGTGCCCTCTGGCTGGGTTATTTTAGTACTCCATTTTCTCTTGATAATTCTGTTTATTCAGAACTAAGTCCTTTCTTCCAGGAAGCTTTTATAAAGTCCTCCAGACTACAACACATTCTTCAGTTGTATTTTCTTCCACATCAAACATGTTGTTTCAACTACCCTTTTTTCATTGTGGTTGGCTCAATCAAATAAACCTCATTTTCATGAAGGGTGGGGCTATGCTTCTTCTATTTTGTATCAGCAGCAACAAAAATCCTGATTCATAACAAGGGAGCAATAGATGCCACTTTAACTCCTTCATTCATTTATTCAACAACAAATGCTATTTCAGATATTTATTGAGAGCATGTAATGGGCTAGGTGCTATGTATGAGGAGAAAAAGGTTCTTCTAGACCAAGACCTAGGACATTTCAGCTTTTAGTGCTTGTTGTTGTTCAGTCACTAAGTTGTGACCAATCTGTGACTCCACGGACTGCAGCATGGCAGGCTTCCCTCTCCTTCACTATTTCCTGGAGTTGGCTCAAACTCATGTCCGTTGACTCTGTGATGTACTCATAAGAATAGCCTATCAAGCACCTTCTCTGTTATAAGGCATAGGCAGATATAGGAGTAAATAAACCAAAGTCCTCCTGTTGAAACACTAGGGACCATAATAATGTTGAGTGCCTTAAAACAAGAGCATTGGTGGTTGTCATTTCGTGTAACTTTGTCAAGAAAGTCTCTTTTATTATAATGACAGTGAATAGGACTTAAGATGTATTGGGAAATAGTGTTATAGGAAGAGAAATCTCAAAATCCCTAATTTGAGAGCATTCTTGGAATATTTGGGGCATAAAAGGAAAAAAAAAAAGCAGGTGTAACTGTAGGGAGCAGAGTCTTCCATGGTTGAAGGTAGCCACAAGGTCGAATGGTGGTTGTGGCTGAATCTGGAGCATTTGATTTCTGAGCTCCTACAGTTACTGCAGTTTGCATGCTGAAAAGATGAAGTGCTGGCTTTTGAGCAGCCTAGTGTCACTGTTGATTTTTGCTTTGAAAGATAATCTAGAAGATGTGTAGATATGAAAGTGAAGGATTTTCTGAGAATCAGTTGCAATCCTAGTGTGAATCTCCATGGACACCTACAGCCAAATCTGAATGTAACATATTCTGAAGGAGATCAACCCTGGGATTTCTTTGGAAGGAATGATGCTAAAGCTGAAACTCCAGTACTTTGGCCACCTCATGCGAAGAGTTGACTCATTGGAAAAGACTCTGATGCTGGGAGAGATTGCGGGCAGGAGGAGAAGGGGACGACAGAGGATGAGATGGCTGGATGGCATCACAGACTCGATGGATGTGAGTCTGAGTGAACTCCGGGAGTTGGTGATGGACAGGGAGGCCTGGCGTGCTGTGATTCATGGGGTTGCAAAGAGTCGGACATGACTGAGCAACTGAACTGAACTGAACTGAGCTGAAGCACTGATTATCACAATCTGGCTGGGGTGTGAGTCAGGCCAGAGGTAATCTGCATTTGTTATCTGCTTGTCCTCATAGTTTATGAAATAATGTTTGTACCTGGCTTCTGTTGTGTCTTTAAAATAAAGCTTTCCTTGTTCACATCATCATGGCATTTCTCTCTCTTGACCGTACTCAGACTAACACACTGGGCCTTGGGGTTCTCTGCACGTTAGGCTATCCACAAGGGATGCCTTGGGATCTCAGTGTCTTAAAGAAATTTTGGTAAAACTGCTTTATTTTTCACTATTTATTTTCTCTCTCTCCCCAAGAGGTACTAGGGCAGGCTAAAGAATAATCAGAGCAATCACATCATGTATTAAGTTCCTGATTATAAGTTTTCCTCACTAATACTTTTGCACTTTGCCTACTATGACCTCTTTCAGGAAAGACTCTTTTTTTTTTTTTTCTTCCTTTCTTAATGATTCTTGGTAGCCCAGATGGGACTTATTCATAGGGTATACTCAGCTGCACTTCTATAACTTAAAATTCCAAATCTATGTGATTTTGAAAAATTGTCAAGAAATACACACATGCACAGTGAAGTGTTTTGAAATGATTCAATATATTAAATGTCTAACCCAGATAATACATTGTTTGATTTCTTTTGTTTGTCAACCTAGAGCCAGAAAGCATCATAGAAATCATGTTAAGGGCAAATTTGTTACCCCAGAGAACCAAATATAATTATCCTTGGTACTTAGGCAAGTATATCAACTACATTAAATGCTAAAAACAACAAATAGCTTTACTGAGTTTTCTTAATACTCTGTGGAGGGTTTGTTAAAATGCTTCCCCTTAATCCTAATTTGTAAAAAGCTTTAGGGAATTTGAATTCTTCAGGTTTTTCAATATATTTGATCTGTTTACATGGAGGACCAACTCACTCTCAGTTATGGGTTAGAATTTCTTAACAGAAATTACTTAATAGCTGCATAAACATCAACATCAAGGGCATAGAATGCAATCCAATTAGCATAATTTTTCAAATTTCTTTCAGTATTAATGAATTATATAAATAAACATGGAGAGTATTTTCTTTCTTTTTGTTTAACGTTGGCTTTTACAATGGAAAATGCATATACAAAGTCATTATTCAATACTTTTAATAAATAACATTCTAAAAGAATAAAAACTGTATATATTTATATGTGCTTAGTCACTCAGTCATGTCCCATTCTTTGTGACCCCATAGACCTGGCTTCTTTAACCAGGGGGATTCTCTAGGCAAGAATACTGGAGTGGGTTGCCATGCCCTCCCTCCAGGGGGTCCTCCCAAGCCAGGGATAGAACCCAGGTCTCCCACATTGTGAATTCTTTACCATCTGAGCCACTAGGGAAGCCTATATATATATATGGCTTATATATATATAGCTATATATATATATATATATATGTATATATGGTGCTGCTAAGTCGCTTCAGTCATGTCCGACTCTGTGTGACTCCAGAGTCAGCAGCCCACCAGGCTCCCCCGTCCCTGGGATTCTCCAGGCAAGAACACTGGAGTGGGTTGCCATTTCCTTCTCCAGTGCATGAAAGTGAAAAGTGAAAGTGAGATTGCTCAGTCCTGTCCGACTCTTAGTGACCCCATGGACCGCAGCTTACCGGGCTCCTTCATCCATGGGATTCTCCAGGCAAGAGTACTGGAGTGGGTTGCCATTGCCTTCTCCATATATAAATATATGTGATTATATATATATATAAATATTTATATATGTGATTTTAGGAAGCCATTATCATTTAGGTTCCTATAAGAGAAATATAGGACTTCCCTTCTCAGATGGTAAAGAATCTGCTTGCAATGCAGGTGACCCAGGTTCGATCCATGGATTGGGAAGATCCCCTGGAGGAGGGCATGGTGATCCACTCCAGTATTCTTGCCTGGAGAACCCCATGGACACAGGAGCCTAATGGGCTACAGTCCATGATGTCACAAAGAGCTGGATGTGACTGAGCGACTAAGCACCCACAAGAGAAATAGAAACAAAAGCCAATGTAGAATTTCCCTGTGATTTTTATTTCCAAATTTATATGTGCATCAATTAAGAGAGTCAAAATGCAGGCTTAGATTAATAAATCAAATAGATTACTATAATAGAGATATTTCATGTGAATTTAACTCAAAAGTGGCAAAAAACACTTTAAATTAAACCTTACTTTTCCTATAACTACACATATGCACACATACACAGTATGTAATAAAAATTAAACCAAATAAATAAAAATTTTATAAAGAAATAAAAATCTCAGGGAAATTTGACATTGACTTTTATTTTTATTTCTCTTATAGGAACTTAACTGATCGTGGCTTCCTAAAATCACAGATAATTTTTACTAAATATTACTAAATAGTAGCATATACTACTGTATTTTTTTTTTCAAAGTTCCTATTCATAGACACAACCTGATTGCCTAGAGCTGTAGAGAAGAGAAGAAATATAAAGTTACTGTTTTAGATTTAGCAATCTATTCTTAAATGTTTATGCAGTAATATAGCATTGAAGTAATGAGCAGACAAGAATTCAGAGGCACCTCATAATGACGATTCTAGAAGCCTCTGTGTACTCCCTTAAAACTTTCAGATTCTCTGAAGCTTTGATTTTGACTGGCTCTTCTTATGCCCTTGATAAGACATACATAGGTTATAGATTCGTTGTAGAGTCCTCGTTCTACACAACACAATTTTTTTATAAATGTGAAGGAATATAAACTTGATCTGATAAGAAATCCTTTCAAAGACAAACAGTCAAAAGGAAAGAAAAACGTGTCAAATAGGCAGCAGCTATGACTGCATAAAGCATTGTTCACTTAAAGGCATTCTGGAGATTCAAAAAGCCTTCTAAAAAAGCTCTCAAAGACATAAAAATGATTTCTGAGACATCTGAGTCAACTGTCCTGTACTTTTCTCCAAGTAAGAAAGAGAAGAAAGTACAGGAACAGAGAAAGAAAGCCTAAGAAAGAAAAAGACACTTTTATTTTGAACAGTTTCTTTTATTAATCTTTTCATCACCTTTGCAACATTCCTGTTATTTTCTGTTCTTTTTATGAGTGGATGTGAATTTATAAATCCAGATAATATGTTAAAGAATGAAGATCTCCATACTAACAGGATATCAGTGGCTCTCATAGTGTTGATTCAGGGAAGAGAGAAACCATGGTACTACTAGCTGAGTATTACTTGGAACCTCAGCGGTCTTGTCTGCTTAGGAATGGCTCGATTTTAAGTGAGCTGAGGAATTTGTGTGAATGGCCTTCAGGAAAACCTATTCAAGCAGTAAATGAGAATCCTGGAAGAAAACAATGCATATTGAAATTTGGGCAAGTTGGGAGGCATTTAGTAAGACAAAATGTGAACAGGCTCTAGTGAATCCTAAGGGATTGTGCTATTTCCTGTTGCTTGTAATAGTAAGGCACTATTAATACCTTTGGTTCAAAGGAGCAAGTTGTGGAAACCATTGCCAAGGCATGGAGTGAGGGCTCCTTGAGAAGTACTGTGACTCCTTTTCAAGTGATGCTCATACAAAGCTTAAAGGAGGAAAATGAGTCCAGGGATGTAAATCACCAGCCTCACTCTATGCTTTACTCCAATTTCCTGCTATGCTCTCCTTCCTGAGAGAGAGCAGGGAGGCTTATTTGCATGGTCTTTATTGATCAGTGTCCCGATCTGTACTGATCATAGAGAAGGATAAAGAAATGTGGAAATTTGGGTCTAGACGAACGGGCAAGTGTGAAATATTCAGCATGGTTAGAAATAATGACAAGGAATAGAGGAGATACATTTAAGAAACAGAGAAGAGAAAGACATGTCAGAAACAATTATGTTTTCCTGGGGGAAATGCAGAAGTATAGACTGAATCCCAGAAAACCCTACTTCTTCGGTTTTATTGTGACTGTTGTTGCTGATGAAATCATTTGTTTCATTTGAGTCCTTTTCTTTCCTTTAAGTGGAAGATACTTTCTGGAACACGTTGGACTGAAATAGCTGGGGCCACATCAGATGCTTATTCTGTTCAGTGTGGTAGGAATGTCCCCAAGTTGTGGAAATATGTGTGCTCCCTAACTAAATTTCAAAGCAAAGACAATATCAAAAATATATAAGAATTTTATATTTATCACACAGGATTTTCAGGACTGTTTGAGTTATCTTTGGAGAAGGAAGTGGCTACCCACTCCAGTATTCTTGCCTGGGAAATCCCATGGATAGAACAGCCTGTTGGGCTACTGTCCATGGGGTCACAGAGTCAGACATGGCTGAGCAACTTCACTTCACTTGTGTGAATGGCCTTCAGATATCAGTCACTTCAGTCACTTCAGATATCTCTACTTATGTAGCAAATTAGCTTACAGGTGGTAGCTTAAAACAATAATTTTTATTTGTCATGATTCTGTGAGTTGACTGGTCACCTGGGCAGTTCTTTTGCTCCACATAGTAGAGTTGAAGTTGCTCATGTGGTTTTATCAATTCTGAGCTCAGCTGAAGCTGGAATGTACACAGCGGCATCTTGTCCTCCATGGTCTCTCACACTTTGGTAGTCTAACTTGTGTTTATTACATAATGTAGACTGCTTTCTAAATGGAACATTCCAAAAAGATAAGACCCAAAGTGCAAGTGTCTATTAAGCTTATGTTAACATCATATCTGACAATAACCTTGGTCAAAGAAAATTGTGTAACCAAGCCCAGAAGCAGTACAGGAAGGACTGTAGATGGAGGGCATTATTCACTGTGGATCATTGATGTGGGAGTTGAAAAAAAATTGCTTAAACAACATGATGTCTTTATACTGCAACTTTTTATGAGTGCCAATAACTGATTTACATGGGATATGAAAAGAAGAAAGGTTAAATTCATGTGTTCAAGTACTTTGCAGTGCCACAAATGAGACAGGTACTTTCAGAGAAGTGCTGTAATAGAAGCAGAAGTGTGTGGAGAAATCTGAAAATGGAGTCACAATCTCAATCTAAGGTTTGGGATGATGCAAATGATTTTCTTTCTTTCTTTTTCCGTGTTTTGAGGAAGAGCTAGCTTTTTGTGAGTATAGAAGGAATAATATCAGGGTAGTGCAGGAAAGTGATGGGAAACATTGTGGTAACATGATTGTTTTTCATGTGTTTGGGGAAGTGGGAGAAGCTTTGTCTGAATAAAAAAGATTATGTGGAGTAAACTGAAACTGACGAGGAAGATCAGTCTAGTTTTGAAAATGTTGGAGACGCCCAGCTTCTGTCATATGAGAGAAAGACACATCAAATGTCTGATAATGGAAGATAATGTGAGATACATGACAGTTCCATTAAAGAATATCCAGATTCATCATATCAGATACCCACGGGCTATTTCAGGTAGGGGCTGAGCTTGCAGAAGCTGTGTTTATGAGGAAGAGAGGCCAAATCTTCCTCAAAGGTCAAATCCTACCTGAGTGGAGAGGAGCCAGTGTTAAGACTGGCTGAAGCCAGGCTTAACAGTTAACTGCACTTGGGGTCTTACTTTCTGGAACTTTCCATTTAGAAACCAGCCTACACTCATCTCACACGCTAGTAAAGTAATGCTCAAAATTCTCCAAGCCAGGCTTCAGCAATACTTGAACTGTGAACTTCCAGATGTTCAAGCTGGTTTTAGAAAGGCAGAGGAACCAGAGATCAAATTGCCAACATCTTCTGGATCATGGAAAAAGCAAGAGAGTTCCAGAAAAAACATCTATTTCTTCTTTATTGACTATGCCAAAGCCTTTGTGTGGATCACAATAAATTGTGGAAAATTCTGAAAGAGATGGGAATAACAGACAACCTGACCAGCTCTTAAGAAACCTATATGCAGGCCAGGAAGCAACAGTTAAAACTGGACATGGAACAATAGACTGGTTCCAAATAGGAAAAGGAGTATGTCAAGGCTGTATATTGTCACCCTGCTTATTTAACTTATATGCAGAATACATCATGAGAAACGCTGGGCTGGAAAAAGCAAAAGCTGGAATCAAGATTGCTGGGAGAAATTTAATAACCTCAGATATGCAGATAACACCACCCTTATGGCAGAAAGTGAAGAGGAGCTAAAAAGCCTCTTGATGAAAGTGAAAGTGGAGAGTGAAAAAGTTGGCTTAAAGCTCAACATTCAGAAAACAAAGATCATGGCATCCGGTCCCATCACTTTATGGGAAACAAATGGGGAAACAGTGTAAACAGTGTCAGACTTTATTTTGGGGGGGCTCCAAAATCACTGCAAATGGTGACTGCAGCCATGAAATTAAAAGATGCTTACTCCTTGGAAGAAAAGTTATGACCAACCTAGATAACATATTCAAAAGCAGAGACATTACTTTTCCAACAAAGGTCCGTCTAGTCAAGGCTATGGTTTTTCCAAAGGTCATGTATGGATGTGAGAGTTGAACTGTGAAGAAAACTGAGTGCTAAAGAATTGATGCTTTTGAACTGTGGTGTTGGAGAAGACTCTTGAGAGTCCCTTGGACTGCAAGGAGATCCAACCAGTCCATTCTAAAGGAGATCAGTCCTGGGTGTTCTTTGGAAGGAATGATGCTAAAGCTGAAGCTCCAGTATTTTGGCCACCTCATGCAAAGAGTTGACTCATTGGAAAAGACGCTGATGCTGGGAGGGACTTAGGGCAGGAGGAGAAGGAGACAACAGAGGATGAGATGGCTGGATGGCATCACTGACTCAATGGACTTGAGTTTGAGTGAACTCCGGGAGTTGGTGATGGACAGGGAGGACTGGCGTGCTGCAATTCATGGGGTCGCAAAGAGTCGGACATGACTGAGCGACTGAACTGAACTGAACTGAACTGAACTGAACTACATTATGTAAAAGAAATATCTGTGCCAGATCAGAGGAATGAAGCAAAGGAGTAAAACTAATCATGAAAACAGCTAATGGAACTCTGTTATTACAAACTGATATAAGTCACGGATACAAGCTTAACCAGGGGCTTATCAGCTTCTTTTAAATGTTTCTAAAATTTAGGATCCTCACATTAATTTGGAATCAATGATACCTATTTTAGACTACTGCTTTAATAATTCAATCAAGTATGCATTCACGCTTAGTCTCTTCAGTCTTGTACAACTTTTTCCCACTCTATGGACTGTAGCCCTCCAGGTTCCTCTGTCCATGGGATTCTCCAGTAAAGAAACCATTCCTTTCTCCAGGGGATCTTCCCAACCCAGGGATCGAACCCACATCTCTTATGTCTCCTGCATTGGCAGGTGGGTTCTTTACCACTGGTGCCACCTGAGAAGTCCATAATGTACAATATATATAAAGTATTAATTGAACTGCTTAGAGAATGCAGACAATAAATGGCAGTGGCTATTGTTTTTATCTATATGATTTACTAAGCACTTCATTAGACATTTTCAGTTCAGTTCAGTTCAGTTCATTTCAGTCGCTCAGTCGTGTCTGACTCTTTGCAACCCCATGAATCTCAGCACACCAGGCCTCCCTGTCCATCACCATCTCCCAGAGTTCACTCAGACTCACGTCCATCGAGTCCATGATGCCATCCAGCCATCTCATCCTCTGTCGTCCCCTTCTCCTCCTGCCCCCATTCCCTCCCAGCATCAGAGTCTTTTCCAATGAGTCAACTCTTCGCATGAGGTGGCCAAAGTACTGGAGCTTCAGCTTTAGCATCATTCCTTCCAAAGAAATCCCAGGGTTGATCTCCTTCAGAATGGACTGGTTGGATCTCCTTGCAGTCCAAGGGACTCTCAAGAGTCTTCTCCAACACCACAGTTCAAAAGTATCAATTCTTCAGTGCTCAGCCTTCTTCACAGTCTAACTCTCACATCCATGCATGACCACAGGAAAATCCATAGCCTTGACTAGATGGACCTTAGTCGGCAAAGTAATGTCTCTGCTTTTGAATATACTATCTAGGTTGGTCATAACTTTTCTTCCAAGGAGTAAGCGTCTTTTAATTTCATGGCTGCAGTCACCATCTGCAGTGATTTTCGGAACCCCCATAATAAAGTATTACACTGTTTCTACTGTTTCCCCATCTATTTCTCATGATGTGATGGGACCAGATGCCATGATCTTCATTTTCTATCATTAATTCTAACCTGCAGTAGTACCCTATGAAGTAAATATTATTTTTATTGTATATAAATTAGTCTTGGAAACATTAAGTCCTTATCCAAATTCACAAGGTGAGTCAGCAGAAAAACCCCCATTCAAAGTCAGATTCTCCTAATTTACAAGGCTGGTCACTCTTAGATTCTGCCGTAATATTGATAGTATTGAAAAATGACACTTTATTAGGTGTAAATTATCATGTAAGTATAAATGATTTCATCATTTCATCACCGGTTCTCTCTAATTGCTTGCTCTGTTTTTACCAAAGAAGACATGTTAAAGCTGGGATAAAAAGCTTACAGAAAACATAGAGGGGACAGAGGTTCCTGGGCTTCCCAGGTGGCTCTGTGGGTAGAATCTCCCTGCATTGCAGGAGACACAGGAGATGTGAGTTCAATCCCTGAGTCAAGAAGAGCCCCTGGAGGAGGAAATGGCAACCTATGCCAGTATTCTTGCCTGTGGAATCCCATGGACAGAGGAGCCTGGCGGGCTACACTGTTTGAGTCACAAAAAGTCAGACATGACTGAGTGACTGAGTGAGCATGCATGCATGGAGGGTCCTTGGATAAAGACCTTATTGCTTTTGAATATATTTCATTTAGGATATCTGATAATTCCTTTTGGAAATTAATAGGGTGCCTTTGTAAACATAAATCTGAGTTAATGAGGAGCACTTTAAAGAGAACACACAAAGCAGGCACAAAAGACCTTCACCACATGGGCAGGAACACTCCATAAGGTGGAGTTCATCTTATGTGATACCGAGTTGAACACTTTGGGGGTGAAGGTCAGTATTGGCTTCGACATTCTCCATGAGAAGTGTAGAGCTGTGGGACAGCTTAGGGAAAGACAGGACCTCAAATACATACAGCCTCCTTTGGATAATCCATCCCTGCCTCTCCTTTCCCTTTCTTGATGTTTACCCCCAAGATAGTAAATCTGGCCTTGGTTTAAAGGATCCAAAGAAAGACATAGATGATCGTATTATCATTTCCTGAAGTTTAGAAAGTGAGATATCAGGACATGAAATGGTTTTCTCTTGCTAATGTCATAATGTTACTTCATACTCTGTAATTGATTTTCATTGAATGCTTGGAATAACCTAGTGAAGAAATGCCTGATACATATCACCTCTGCTGCGTCGCTTCAGTCGTGTCCGAATCTGTGTGACCCCATAGATGGCAGCCCACTAGGCTCCTCTGTCCCTGGGATTCTCCAGGCAAGAACACTGGAGTGGGTTGCCATTTCCTTCTCCAATGCATGACAGTGAAAAGTGAAAGTGAAGTCGCTCAGTCGTGCCTGACTCTTAGCAACCCCATGGACTGCAGCCTACCAAGCTCCTCCATCCATGGGATTTTCCAGGCAAGAGTACTGGAGTGGGTTGCCATTGCCTTCTCCGACATCTCACCTATGTCTCTTTAAAGTCCTCTACTCTCTCACTTTTTATTCTTCAGCAGCACTGCTTTTCTTCAGGGAAAAAAAAAAAAATCCTTCCTGAGGACCTTTGACCATACTGCTCTCTCCCCAGACGCTCTTTCCCCAGTGTCTGTGAGGATAAGACTGTTCAGGTTGCAGCTCAAATTGCACCTCTCCTCCAAAGTTTTTCTTGGTGATTCAGTTTAATGGAATCTCTCCAGTCTTACCCATAAACATTCTTTCAATTGGTCCTTTTGCAAAAGTCTTCATCTTACAGATTGCAGCCTGAAATTCATGTTACTTAAATGATGTCTCTTTTCTATTATTGTTACTTCCCCATATTAGAAAGTAAGATACATGGCATCATAACCTTGCTTGTCTTTCTCTTCTTAGTATTACTGGTATTTAGATGCCTAAGAACTTGACTTAATGGTAGTGACCAGTGCATACTTGTTGCATAAAGGAGTGGATTTTCAATTTAGTTGCTAAAAAGAGAAGTAGACCCATAATAAAGTTAGATGTGTTCCCATAGTTTGGGAAATTTTTCCAGTGAAGAACCAAATAAACAATATATATCTGGGACTTTGAGAGTTCTGTGGATTGTTACAACTACTCAAAATTACCATTGTAGCATGGTTGTATTCCAATAAAACTCTTACAAAAACAAACAGCAGGCTATAGTTCACCAAACTCTATCGTAGCATATAGAAATAAGGCCCTGATATTCGTGTATAAGCCACGAGTATGGAATCATCTTCAGATGTGCCAGCAGCTGTGATAAATGTGTATGTGATGAGTCAAATTTTGTCCCATTTTCTTTTGCTCTATATCAAGTAGCCAAATATCTACAGTATTTTAGGTTTAGGTGGCTTGTTTTATGAACTAGGTTGGTGAATCAAAAGGAATATAATACTTTTCCTAAGTAAAACACTTAATAAGTAAGTTAATCTTCTCTAAACAACATTTAAACAACCTACATTTGACTTTATTTCTCTTTTATATGCTTTTATCCTAGCTACTGGGGAAGTTTTTAAATATATTTTATTCCAAATATTATAGTTTAGAATAATTATTTAAAAATATGTATAGATTATGGTTTTAAATCACAGCTTCAATAGAATAAGAACTAGAATATCAACAGCTTGTCATATCCTCAGCCTACCCAATTTTTTCTTTACATAGTAATTACTGTGTATTAATTTGTTTATCTCCCTCTACATGGCTTCATGTTTAAAAAAGAATTAAACCTAATAATGTCACAGAACACTATGAAATAATTGGGGAAATTATTTCACCTCATTAAATAACAATGCTATACCAGCAACTCAAGAAACACAAAGCTGCTGTAACATAATTTCTATCTTCTGCTTGAGTATATAAAAATAATGCAGAAAACATAGTAATAGAAAATTCCAGAAAACAACAGTTTTGAATTTATTTCTGATTACCTATGAATTATATTGCAATGTTGAAATTTGATTGAAATATTCATCAAATGTTATCATTGAGTGAGATGATTGATAAAATTTAACAAATTAACCTATATACATTGAAAATTCATGCTTCAGTATCTGCTGTTTATAAAATTTTATGCAGGTATAATTTTAATTTTCTTCAGAAAGACTATTCATCTTGGTGATCGATGACTGTAGATTTGGATGTCTCTCTGTCACAGTGCTAAATGTTATCTTTGACACTAGCATGTTTATCTTTTATTTACACATTATAAATATGTCTTATTTTCTGAAATTCAAAGAATATGTCATTTGATCCTGTATATTATTCATATTTTGGATGGGGAAATATTCCCTAGGTTTGGCCCTCAGGAAGATTGATTCTTTTAACTGAAAACCTGTTGTTTTGCCAAATATTTTTTTCATAGGTCCATTAAGTAGTCCATTAAATGACAATAATTCATATGCATTTCAGTTAGGACTTAAATCTGCCAGATGGTTTATAGCACAGTTGACTTCAGCCATTTAGAACGTTATTCATAAACATTTGTCATCTTAAATCTTGTCATGAATCTCTTTCATGCAAGTGTTTTTCTTTGTAGGAAATCATTACATGTAGGTTGGTTACATGGCATTAATTCTTTATGAGCTACTTCTTCATTCTACAAGCTCGTTAGTTTTTCCTTTTTCCCTAAATAGACTTGCAGAATAAAGCCAAAAGGTCTTTTATAAAAGAGCTGCCATGTAACCTTTGAGCTGGTTTTACACCACTTGTACTAAAATAATTAACTATGACCTCAAGAAAAGCAGAGATTGAAGTGATAGAAATTAGATTTTTGAAAAAGAGTAAAATCCCATTTTTACTAAAAAGACTGTATAATTGTGTTAAATCCTTTATAAAAAGGTGTCATTTAGAGAAAAATACATCTTCACACATGGAGCAACCAATGATCATACACATGACTTCAGTTAATTATTCTATTAAAATCTGAGGCTACTCTTAGGTAAAGTAAGTGTTCAGAATGTTAGCACCTGCACCTTCAGTCTCTGTGTTAGCATACATGTTTAGTGTCTAAGTCAGTACTGTCAGTAAAATGAAATGAATTTTGGCGGAAAATGCAAATTTGTTATTATACATCAAGTAAATTTACTATCATAAAGTATGACTTTATTAGTCCTGAGACACTGAGTTCAAACATTAATGTACATAATGCTATAACATGTTAAATATGACAGCACACAAAGAATGTGTACTTGGTCTGTTCATAGTCTAAACAGTATTTCCAAAGTCAGTATATTTTAAGATGGATATTCCACATGTCTATTAAGGAAATGTTGAATGAATGAATAGAATGTGTACCTGTAAAGGTTTAGAGACATATGCTTGAATGTAATACAAATATTATATTTATTTTAAAGTTGGAGTAGATAGCTCTGTTAAAATCATGTAAAAGTACTATATTTAGTGATGAGATAGAATACATGTAATTATTGTTTGAAAGGATATTTGAAATTCAGTAACATTGCAATGAATTGTTACAATTTTATTATGCATAAATGTGGCCCAGGACCAAAATTTATTTTTTAATTTTTTTTTTTTTTACTTTGAGATATTACTGTCATGTAATATATGTGAACTTAAGGTATACAGTGTGATGATTTAATATATGTATAAATTGCAAAATGATTATCATAAGTTTATTTAAAACCTACATCTCAAATGGAATCACTTTTAAAGTAATCATATGTTTAGTTCAATATATTGCAATTAGTTCATTGTTGAACTTTTATGACTAAATGAATTGAGAAATGGCTCACTAAATCATATAGCAAACCAAAAATAATTAATGCTTTTTCTACGTTAGCTATCAAAATGTTTTTTGTATCTAAAATGTGTTTATGTGTACAAAGAAATTTCAAAAACAAAACATAAACTGAACATATGATACATTATTCACCCTTATATCTAGACCCTTTTTCATACATCTAGTTCAAAATATTGTAGATAGATTTTAGAACAATGTTAACGATTTCCAATATTCTGTGTTATTTTCAGCAATATTGGGCTTAGACAGTTATATAAGCTTTAAAAATGGAGGTGTGTTAACATTTAGTTCAGTTTCTTTTTTTGGTAAGCAAATTTTCAGAACTCATGAAACAAAATAAAGGACCATCATATACTACAATGTATCCTCTAATCTTAAATCAGATACAAAGAAGTATTTTAAAAAGTCTGTACAGTGATAAATATTTTTGTGGACATGTATACTCAATGGACATGGGTCTGGGTGGACTCCAGGAGTTGGTGATGGACAGGGAGACCTGGCATGCTGTGGTTCATGGGGTCGCAAAGAGTCAGACACAACTGAGCAACTGAACTGAACTGATATATTACTGAACGTAACATTATTAAGTTCTTTAAATAATTCACATGTTCATATGTAAGAATGTAAAAATAATGTTAGGATATAAACAAATAGATGCATTTTAAACAACTTACAAATAACAGATGCCTTTTAATTTACTTTTTATCCCATCTCCACAGAATAATACAATACTTCTTGCATTTTTCATTTATCTAATGTGATTAATCTCACTGCTTTTCTCTTCTTTTGTGGCATGATGCTTGGGAGTTATTACTAAAACAGAGCTTATTTGAATTTATAATCTTCTACTCTCAAGAATTACTATGTTCATAAGACAAATTTGCGACATATAGACACCCACCTTCTATTGTTCTCTATTTTACAGAAAGAGAGGTGCTAGGATTTGCAGTATATCCCTATACTCTACACAGCTTCATCATACCCCCACCAATTGTATAATATACAATTAATTGAAAGGAAAATATGAATAGGGAAATCATTCTCTTAATTTCCAGTTCCATTATTGGGCAAATTGTCTTATTCTATATCTCTTTAGAGACTCATTTCCATGTAAAGGGAAAAAAGAAAAGTAGATTAAAACACTTTTGGAAGACTTTCCAAATAAACAGAAAGAAAAATACATTCACTATTCACTGGGGAAAAAAAAAAGAAGTATGGAAAATAATTTTTCTGTGAAGTTTGTTTTTAAAAGTGAAGAGAAATATTTTCCAAAAGCAACCCTCCCCCAACTTGATCTAATAGCTCTTTGACCAGAACAGGATCTCGTGGGCACCCCTAACTTCAGGGGTGGGGGCTGGTAAATAGCTAACCTGTTCATGGAGATGGCCCATTGGATGACACACAGAGAAAGTTTGCTGAGTCAACCAAATAGCACAGTACTTCACATCTTGATTGACTCCAGCCTATGCATAAAGTCAGTGTCTAAATACTCTTTCCTCCAGGACTTGTCTCTTGGCCCTTAGATCTGGCAAGACCCTCTGCTCTATGCTTCCATATTATATTAGACATTCTTATTCTGTCATAACATTTCTAACAGCAAATTTAAGAACTCATTTGTCAACATTTCTTTAGACACTAAACATCTTGAAAAGACTGTTGTTGCTCAATAATAAAGAGCTAGAGTAAAGCACAAATTGAACATAAAACAATCATTTAAGACATGTTTCCCAGAAAAGAATGAGGGAACTAAAAATGAATGAACAGCTATTTAAAATACTTGGAACAACTTAGGTACTTACTAATTTTAGCTTCTTTCCTTTTTGCTCTATTTCTTTAACTTTTCAAATTTGTAAAATTTTGAAACATGAAAAAGATGAGTTTTGAAGAACCTAAAAGAATTGTAAGTGGTATCCAAAGCATGTTCATACATACTCATGCTCAGCTGCTTCAGTTACGTCCAGCGGTTTGCCATCCCATGGACTGTAGCCTGCCCAAACTCCTCTGCCCATAAGATTTCCCAGGCAGCAATACTGAAGCAGGTTTCCCTGCCTTCCCTCAGGGGATTTCCCAACTTAGGAATCAAACCCATGTCTCCTAATTGCAGGAGGATTCCTTGCCACTGAGCTACCAAGGAATAGCTAAAGCATAATTTGCAGTAATTTGGATTCAGAATTCACTGTTTTTGAGTTCTAGTTTCAAATCTTACTTAAGTGGTAATAGAGGCACCTAGCTTATAGGGTTGTTATAGAGAATAAATGAGATGATTCAAGTTAAATAATATCCCCATAATACTAGATAAGCAATGAATATACATGAGGTCAGTTTTTTTTTTTTTTTCAGATTTTAAGGCAACTCTCTATTAAAATAGATCCAACAGTGTGAATGGACTACTTGCCCTTTCATCATAATTATATTGACGTTATTTATCTAATAAATCTGACCTTCTCTTTTCAACTTACAAAGATGAACAACTGAAGTGAGGGTGAACTCAGAAGAGTTATCAAAGTTTTATCCTTAGTGGCTCAAATTACAGAAGAATAAATCCTAATGATTAATCTATTCTTGGAGTTTTATACTTATTAATAACCTGAGCAAAGCAATTGAAAATCTGCTCATCAGTTTTGCAGATGATACTAAATTAGGCAAGGTTGTTAATGACTCTGAAAGTGAGAAGTACGATTTTAAATGAATTTGAAAAACTGTAAGTGAGTATTCCTTTCCAAAAGCTTAAATAAATAATACATTCATGATGACTTTATTTATTTTAGGACCAGAAAGCAGAATGAACATATATTACAGGTATATTAGCCAGACAAATGCACGGAAAAATGGAATGAAAGACAAAGGTAGGCAGAAGAGGAAAAATGTGAGTTAGCATTTTTTTTCTTTTTCAAAAAAAAAAGTTTTAAAAATGAAGTTCAAAATTGTGTTGAATACACATTTTCCTAGATATTTTTACATTATTATTTTGACTTTCTCTTTCCTTAGCAACTAACCAATATGCATGAGTTGATACACTCTTACTAGCTTAAATTTCTCAGTCTCTTGAAAAATGACTTCACCTGCTGCTGTCTTTTTCTCCCTCCGTTCAAACGTCATCTGTGCCCTCAAGAAAGAAACCTTTTCATCATTTACTGTATTTGTTCATCTCTCGAATAAATCTTAGACTCATTTGGCTGTATTATGACACAGCTGTTATACAGAGGCTGTGAATTAAGGATGAGTTTCTCGTTTTAATAGATGTTGTGTTTTTGACAGGTTGAAGCTCAAAGGCATAGATTTTCCGTGGTATTGTACAACTCTCTAAAGAGCACTTTGGTAATTTAGAAGGTATTGTCATTACAGTGCTTGGGGAGTACCGTTGGCCAGGAGTGGAAGGCCGCCCAGGGCATTGTAGAGCACAGGATAATGCTTCACGTCATTCAGTTGTTATAAACTAAGTTTAAATACCCTACTGGACATTCATGTGCAGGGATTTGTGAAAAACAAACAAAACCCTCTTCAAATCATGAACCTAGAAGTTCACTCTTTTACCACATAAGCACAAATAATGTTTCAGGATACACTAAATTTCCAAAGATTATACTAATTCTGCCTCTGGGGAAGCAGCTCAGGCTTTTTCTAGCTTTGGGGTGGAAGGGGGTGCTTTCAGTCTCCTACCTTGAGGGAATGTCTAGGATTGAGATGTGATGTGTTAGGAGCGTTTGTTTTTTTTTCCCTAATAGTTGTTTAGTTCAACTTTTATTGAGGATATAATTAGGAGTCAAAAATTGTCCTGTCCTCAAGGTGCTCATTGTCAAGTATAGGAGACAAACAGGGGAGAGTGCTAGGATGGTGTACACACAGAGAACTGCGGGAACCATGCAGGGGTTGGAGAGGGGAGGGTCAAGGTGTGGTAGACCTGTCAGAAGGCGCATGAAGGCAGTGGAAGTTAGGTTTTGGCTGAGACCTGATGGGTTCAGTGTAGGAAGAGAGGAAGGCCTGATGGAAACCTGTGTGCAAAGAAAGGAGGCAGGAGACAATGCAGCGTTTTCAGGCCCATGGTGGTCTTGGGGTGAGTATAAAGCAGTAAGAAATGGATATACCATTTGACAGAAAGAAAGAATAAATATTGACTCTACATCTACTAATTACTTTACATCATGATTGACTCTTTACCCAGCTTTTGCATTTCCTAAGAAGAGGTGGCAAGAATACAAGGCAGAACTGTACAAAAAAGATCTTCATGACCCAGATAATCATGATGATGTGATCACTAATCTAGAGCCAGACATCTTGGAATGTGAAGTCAAGTGGGCCTTAGAAAGCATCACTACAAACAAGGCTAGTGGAGGTGATGGAATTCCAGTGGAGCTGTTTCAAATCCTGAAAGATGATGCTGTGAAAGTGCTGCACTCAATATGCCAGCAAGTTTGGAAAACTCAGCAGTGGCCACAGGACTGGAAAAGGTCAGTTTTCATTCCAATTCCAAAGAAAGGCAATGCCAAAGAATGGCATCAAACTACCGCACAATTGCACTCATCTCACATGCTAGTAAAGTAATGCTCAAAATTCTCCAAGTCAGGCTTCAGTAATACGTGAACCGCGAACTCCCTGATGTTCAAGCTGGTTTTAGAAAAGGCAGAGGAACCAGAGATCAAATTGCCAACATCCACTGGATCATGGAAAAAGCAAGAGAGTTCCAGAAAAACATCTATTTCTGCTTTATTGACTATGCCAAAGCCTTTGACTGTGTGGATCACAATAAACTGTGGAAAATTCTGAAAGAGATGGGAATACCAGACCACCTAACCTGCCTCTTGAGAAATCTGTATGCAGGTCAGAAAGCAACAGTTAGAACTGGACATGGAACAACAGACTGGTTCCAAATAGGAAAAGGAGTACGTCAAGCCTGGATATTGTCACCCTGCTTATTTAACTTATATGCAGAGTACATCATGAGAAACACTGGACTGGAAGAAACACAAGCTGGAATCAAGATTGCCGGGAGAAATATCAATAACCTCAGATATGCAGATGACACCACCCTTATGGTAGAAAGTGAAGAGGAGCTAAAAAGCCTCTTGATGAAAGTGAAAGAGGAGAGCAGAAAAGTTGGCTTACAGCTCAACATTCAGAAAAAGAAGATCATGGCATCCAGTCCCATCACTTCATGGGAAATAGATGGGGAAACAGTGGAAACAGTGTCAGACTTTATTTTTCTGGGCTCCAAAATCACTGCAGATGGTGACTGCAGCCATGAAATTAAAACATGCTTACTCCTTGGAAGAAAAGTTATGACCAACCTAGATAGCATATTCAAAAGCAGAGATATTACTTTGCCGACTAAGGTCCGTCTAGTCAAGGCTATTGTTTTTCCTGTGGTCATGTATGGATGTAAGAGTTGGACTGTGAAGAAAGCTGAGTGCTAAAGAATTGATGCTTTTGAACTGTGTTGTTGGAGAAGACTCTTGAGAGTCCCTTGGACTGCAAGGAGATCCAACCAGTCCATTCTGAAGGAGATCAACCCTGGGATTTCTTTGGAAGGAATGATGCTAAAGCTGAAGCTCCAGTACTTTGGCCACCTTATGCGAGGAGTTGACTCACTGGAAGACTCTGATGCTGGGAGGGATTGGGGGCAGGAGGAGAAGGGGGCGACTGAGGATGAGATGGCTGGCTGGCATCACTGACTGGATGGACATGAGTCTGAGTGAACTCCGGGAGATGGTGATGGACAGGGAGGCCTGGCATGCTGCGATTCATGGGGTTGCAAAGAGTCGGACACAACTGAGTGACTGAACTGAACTGAAGGAACTATTTGTAATGTTTTTTTTTTTCCAGTCATCTCCATGTTACTTATGAAATTATTATCAGACCTGTCACTGATGAAACATATTAAGAAAAGTTATTAGGAGAACCCATTCAAGCCAGTCTGAATTTGTACTTGTCACACGTATGGTGATTCTATATTGAGGTGCAAATGACTGGCTACTTTATTATATATTCTGATCAATCCACCTTAAGCATTTATTTAGTGAAATATGTATTATTTTATTATAAAATAATTTGTGATTTCATTATACTTTTTATATGATTATATTAATTTAATGATGGTTGTGTAAGTCATACCATCTTTAATACAATTTTATGAATGCATAGAGTTGTACAGAGTACTTGTTATTATAAGAGATTTTGTTGAAGCTGAGTGCCAAGGCTATAGGTTAAGATAATGTTATTTTGAGCAGTATTGTTACTGGAGACCCTCTAAAGGTAAGATCATCCCTGTCAATCAGTAGGGGATCCCCATTTAGGAACTCTGTTGCTCTGAGAATAAGAATACATGTGAGATTGTTTTTATTTGGGGGTAAATATGTTTTCTGCCAAACAGAAGCAGATCGAGATTTAGACAGGGAAGTCTCCATGTTGTAGGTCACAAAGTAAAAGTCACATTAATTAGTTGCTTATTGTTGGCTGTGCCTATTTTCCTTTTCCTAATCCACAAACTTCAATAATATTTAGAAAATCTCAACTGTGCTCAAACGCATTAAGAAGAGTACCCTATTTGTTTGCTTGGAGCATATTACTTACAGGGAGGAAATGCTCTCTTAATCCAGTTTAAATAGTAGCAAGAAAGGTGCCTTATAGAATAAGAAAGGAATGTTAAGATCAATTTCTTATATTTCTTATTATTTGCTCCTTACAACTTTAAGGCTCATGGTATGAAAACATTAAGGGTGCTAGCCAAATTCCTAACACTTTCCAAATTAACAGATTGATTACAAATAGCCAATTGTCTCTTCTTCTAAGTCTGGCTTCTAGGACATCCATTTCCCTTTTTGCTTCATTTCTTCTCAGTCTCCACCAGTGATTTCTTTTTTCACGTCACACTTTAATTTTTTTTAAAAAAATATTTATTTATTTATTTATTTTATTTTACTTTACAATTCTGTATTGGTTTTGCCATACATTGACATGAATCCACCACGGGTGTACATGCGTTCCCAAACATGAACCCCCCTCCCACCCCCCTCCCCACAGCATCTCCCTGGGTCATCCCCGCGTACCAGCCCCAAGTGTGCCATATCCTGCATCGGACATAGACTGGCAATTCGATTCTTACATGATATTATACATGTTTCAATGCCATTCTCCCAAGTCATCTCACCCTCTCCCTCTCCCTCTGAGTCCTAAAGTCCGTTATACACATCTGTCTTTTTTGCTGTCCTGCATACAGGGTCATCATTGCCATCTTTCTAAATTCCATATATATGTGTTAGTATACTGTATTGGTGTTTTTCTTTCTGGCTTACTTCACTCTGTATAATCGGCTCCAGTTTCATCCATCTCATCAAAACTGATTCAAATGTATTCTTTTTAACGGCTGAGTAGTACTCCATTGTGTATATGTACCACTGCTTTCTTATCCATTCATCTGCTGATGGACATCTAGGTTGTTTCCATGTCCTGGCTATTATAAACAGTGCTGCGATGAACATTGGGGTACATGTGTCTCTTTCAATTCTGGTTTCCTCAGTGTGTATGCCCAGCAGTGGGATTGCTGGGTCATAAGGCAGTTCTATTTGCAATTTTTTAAGGAATCTCCACACTGTTCTCCATAGTGGCTGTACTAGTTTCCATTCCCACCAACAGTGTAGGAGTGTTCCCTTCTCTCCACACCCTCTCCAGCATTTATTGCTTGCAGATTTTTGGATCGTAGACATTCTGACTGGTGTGAAGTGGTACCTCATTGTGGTCTTGATTTGCATTTCTCTGATAATGAGTGATGTTGAGCATCTTTTCATGTGTTTGTTAGCCATCTGTATGTCTTCTTTGGAGAAATGTCTATTTAGTTCTTTGGCCCATTTTTTTGATTGGGTCGTTTATTTTTCTGGAATTGAGCTGCAGGAGTTGCTTGTATATTTTTGAGATTAGTTGTTTGTCAGTTGCTTCATTTGCTATTATTTTCTCCCATTCGGAAGGCTGTCTTTTCACTTTGCTTATATTTTCCTTTGTTGTGCAGAAGCTTTTAATTTTAATTAGATCCCATTTGTTTATTTTTGCTTTTATTTCTAGAATTCTGGGAGGTGGATCATAGAGGATCCTGCTGTGGTTTATGTCGGAGAGTGTTTTGCCTATGTTCTCCTCTAGGAGTTTTATAGTTTCTGGTCTTACATTTAGATCTTTAATCCATTTTGAGTTTGTCTTTGTGTGCGGTGTTAGAAAGTCATCTAGTTTCATTCTTTTACAAGTGGTTGACCAGTTTTCCCAGCACCACTTGTTAAAGAGATTGTCTTTACTCCATTGTATATTCTTGCCTCCTTTGTCAAAGATAAGGTGTCCATATGTGTGTGGATTTATCTCTGGGCTTTCTATTTTGTTCCATTGATCTATATTTCTGTCTTTGTGCCAATACCATACTGTCTTGATGACTGTGGCTTTGTAGTAGAGCCTGAAGTCAGGCAAGTTGATTCCTCCAGTTCCATTCTTCTTTCTCAAGATTGCTTTGGCTATTCGTGGTTTTTTGT
The DNA here is from genome assembly GCF_014754425.2 of Oryx dammah. Classification (NCBI taxonomy): domain Eukaryota; kingdom Metazoa; phylum Chordata; class Mammalia; order Artiodactyla; family Bovidae; genus Oryx; species Oryx dammah. The sequence continues at coordinate 66,532,502 of NW_024070205.1, read as the reverse complement.
ATCTCCATACAAATCTTGAAATTATTTTTTCTAGTTCTGTGAAAAATATCGCTGGTAGCTTGATAGGGATTGCATTGAATTTGTAAATTGCTTTGGGTAGTATACTCATTTTCACAATATTGATTCTTCCGATCCATGAGCATGGTATATTTCTCCATCTATTAGTGTCCTCTTTGATTTCTTTCATCAGTGTTTTATAGTTTTCTATATATAGGTCTTTAGTTTCTTTAGGTAGATATATTCCTAAGTATTTTATTCTTTTTGTTGCAATGGTGAATGGAATTGTTTCCTTAATTTCTTTTTCTACTTTCTCATTATTAGTGTATAAGAATGCAAGGGATTTCTGTGTGTTGATTTTATATCCTGCAACTTTACTATATTCATTAATTAGCTCTAGTAATTTTCTGGTAGAGTCTTTAGGGTTTTCTATGTAGAGGATCATGTCATCTGCAAACAGTGAGAGTTTTACTTCTTCTTTTCCAATTTGGATTCCTTTTATTTCTTTTTCTGCTCTGATTGCTGTGGCAAAAACTTCCAGAACTATGTTGAACAGTAGTGGTGAAAGTGGGCACCCTTGTCTTGTTCCTGACTTTAGGGGAAATGCTTTCAATTTACCTCAACATAATAAAAGCTATATATGACAAACCCACAGCAAACATGTCACACTTTTAAATAGTGGTGCTTTCTCTCTCCTAGTCACAATCTTATTATTTTTCCCCATAATATATCTTCATCATGAGAAATCTTATACACATGAATTCCTCTAAAATCTAAACACTGATGATGAAATGTAATTACTTAATTATTGAGTTCTACATTTATCTTTTCCAATTTTCCATTATACATCTTCATCTATATTTATGAAAGCTACTTCAAACCAAACATTTATTTTTGCTTCATTATCTAGCTTTTCACTCCTCCTAAGTGGTACCTCATCCGGCATAGCATGCCTATTAATCTCTCAACAACCACCCCCGGTTGTAAAATAAGTCACTGAATTCTCTGGCTGCACTTCCTGAATATCTATGAGATTTCCAATTTCTCTTCATCCCCATTGTCATGATCACTACTCTGCAGGGACTATAACAATACATTCATAAATATTTTCTTGTGTTCTAACTGAATCTCCTTCTCTATGTCCTCTTTATCTGATTTCTAAAATGTGTGTGTGTGTGTGTTCAGTCACATCTGACTCTTTGTGACCCCATGGACTCTAGACAACCAGGCTCTTCTGTCCATAGGATTTCTCAGGCAAGAATACTAGAGTGGAGTGCCATTTCCTTCTTCTGGGGTTCTTCCCAGCATAGTGATCCAACCCACATCTCTTGCATCTCCTGCATTGGTAGGGAGATTCTTTACCACTGGCCACCTGGGAAGCCCAATTTCTAAACTAGGATGTAGAAAATGATCCAACAGAATACAAAAATATTATCACTCCTATGGCAGTTTTACTAAAGCCACAAGTTCTTTTTCACCCCTGCCACTGAGAGGCGAGATATATGTCTGTCTCCTGAAGATGTGACCTGTGACCATTAGAATATGTAGAAATGATACTCTGATGGTTTCAGGCCCACAAAATTGAAGGTTTGGTTGTTTTTGTTTTTGTTTTTTTTTTGTTTTGCTTTTTTTTTTTGCATTAAGAGTAGGTTATATCTCTAAGAAAAATCATGGCTTTACAACTTCTAAAACACTAGTTATTTATTGTAGAAATATATATGGTTTATTTTTTCATAACAGATTTAGATTCATAGCAAAATTGCAAAGAAGGTATAGAGATCTCCCATATACCACCTGCTCCCACCATGCACTATTGTTGTTGTTTATTTGCTCAGCTGTGTCTGACTCTTTGTGACCCCATGGACTGCAACATGGCAGACTTCCCTGTCTTTCATCATCTCCCAGAGTTGGCTCAAACTCATGTCCATTGAATCAGTGATGCCATCCAGCCATCTCATCCTGTGCCACCCACTTCTCTTGCCTTCAGTCTTTCCCAGCATCAGGGTCTTTTCCAATGAATCAGCTCTCCACATCAGGTGACCAAAGTATTGGAGTTTCAGCTTCAGCATCAGTTCAGGACTGATTTTGTTTAGGATTGACTGTTTTGATTTCCTTGTTGTCCAAGGGACTCTCAACAGTCTTCTCCAATACCACAGTTCAAAAGCTTCAATTCTTTGGAGTTCAACTTTCTTTAGGGTATAACTCTCACATCTGTACATGACTACTGGAAAAACCATAGCTTTGACTATATGGACCTTTGATGACAAAGAGATGTATGTGCTTTTTAATATGCTGTCTAGTTTTGTCATAGCTTTTCTTGCAAGGGGCAAGAATAGCCTCCCCCATTATTAACATCCTCAACAAGAGTAGTACATTTGTTATTAATACAATTGATGAACCTACATTGGAAACATCATTATCACCCAAAGTCCATAGTTTACATTAGAGTTCATTCTTGTAGTTGTGATATTCTATAGTCCATACTTTACGTTAGAGTTCATTCTTGTAGTTGTGATATTCTATAGGCTTAGACAAATCTATAATGAAAGATACCTGCCTTGATAGTATCATGAAAAATATTTTCACTGTCCTAAAATTTGTGTCATTTACTTTTGAGATATTTTTCAGTCTTTATACAAGTTTATATGCTTACCTTAGTTTCCCAGACGCTTCAAATCTTTTTTTAACCCCATGCTTTTTAACCTCACATCTTGAGTACTCTCACATTTAACTTTGAGTTGCTCCAGTCTTTGTATTTGTCCTTTTTCAGAATCTTGACATATACAGTTGGCCTCATTTTTGTCTATTTATTGATGCTAACATTCATTTGTATTTCTAACATACCACTCTAAATCTTGCTAGGGAAATCTGGAGTGAGATATTGTAAATGCCAGGAACATAAACCACTCAAATTCTGAATAATCTAATTCTCATCACGACTCAAGCAACATCTAATCCAGGTCCAGAATTTACCTACTGAATTTCAACCTGTCTCCCTTCTAGTTCACACTATTCCATCTAAACCATCCTTGGTGTTGTACTTCTCTAAAGAGTCTCTTAAAGCAGAGCTCCCCAACCTCTAGGCTGTAGACCAGTCCATGGCCTGTTAGGAATGGGGCCTCATAGCAGGAGGTGATCAGTGGGCAAGGGACTAAGGGTCATTACTGCTCCCCATCACTCACAGTTTTTCCCACTCAGTCAGTGGAAAAACTGTCCTCCACTGGTCCCTGGTGCCAAAAAGTCTGGGGACTGCTGCCGTAAAGCAAACTGCCTCTTCTTTAAGGAGTAGTCAGCATTCAAGGTGCTTAAAAGTCTGGATCTGAAATTGCAGCATCAGTTAGCATGACTCAACATATTCTTACTGAGATGAAACTTCAGATTTATAATAATTTAGAAAGTCACAGGAGACACCCAGAAATAGATTTTATTCAGTTCAACTTAAGTGTAGTACGTGGAAGCAGACATTGGTTGGACTTATGGATGAGTTTTCAATCTCATTTCTCTTCTTTTCTCCTCTGCTCTTTGTCTCATTTTCTGTTCCACACTAACCCCTCTGCCAATAATTCTTTTAAAATGAGCGAGACACCCACATACCATCCCAGCTTGTGACCCTCACCAAGAAACCCCACATCTTAGGATCACTTGAGCAAATTGTTGTTATTGAGCAGTGAGACTCCTATCTTAAAAAATATCTCCTAATATTCACAGATAGAGTGGCCACAATACACTGAGAAAGCGCTCTCATAAAAATAGGGAGCAGTTGGTTGAAATACTGTGGTGCTTATTTAATTAGGATTTTCAGAATAAAATTTGTCCCATCTAGGCTTACAGAAACTTTCCTATGTGGTTTTGGTGTATTTTACTTTTGATGGAATAGCAGTGAGAGACCAGATGGCAAAAACTGAGAAACTACATATTTTAGAATAATAGATAATATGACAGGAGGCTTAATTTTTAATATGAACAATGGTGGTTGTTTATCACACAATCTGAGAATGTTTAACACAATATGAGTTTTCTTGCTCATAATCTTGTAAGACATGCCACATCCCACCCTTAGAAAAGCTAAAGGAACCCTGCCGGTGGGGCATTCTAAATGTTTGTTATAAACACACCCCCTCCCAAATTCTGCTGTAGTACAACCTGTTGTCAGGCATGTCAAGGTGATCTGAGAGAGGCTGACATTAGGACTGCTATTGTACTAGCAGATTTTTATGGGATGTTATAAACTCTGGCTTAGTTCTGTCAGCAATTGCTGAGTTAAGTGGTCTGAAGTCAATAGTACATTCTTACCCAAAGAGCAACCTGACTGCATTCATTGTAAGTTCAGCAACTCAGATTAACAATCCTCCTCAATTTAAACACATGTCCTTTGCCATAATGGTGTGCCATGGGTCTCTGTAATTCCTGGTGTTTTTTAATCAGAAGCCCTGATGGCCTTTGTCCTGGACTACAATTCTTAGGCTTTTGTATAGCAGGTTGGCTTACTGTCCAGTACAATAAAGAAAATGCCTTCAGCTGGGGCAAAATTAGGATGGTTACCTTTCCAACCACTATACAAGACTGGGGTTTCCTAAACTTTGACATTTGCCCTGACTCCTTAGCACTGCCTCTAGGAGACTTAGGGCAGCACGGGAGTCAGTGTGAAAATGAAGTTCATGTCACTTGTTATTCTGTCAGTAATAAACCGCTTTGTTTCTACCCCAAGAGGCATGTGTCTTCTTCTACTATTAAAGAAAATTTGGCTACAACATCCTACGTCCATTTAGGATTTGGCCTGGAATGTAAAATGAGATGAGGGGCAGGGACTCTGGGCAGAAATACTTCTGAGTTTAAGAAACACTGTAAAAAATATCAGTGCCACAACTCACTTCATTTCTTGGCACGGGTACATTTATGGACTGAGAAGTTGCAACATAACAGATTTTCACTACTGATCTCAGCATGGTTACCATGCAGATGATGAGGACAGAATGACTAACAGTTGATCCTTCATAGGTACATGAAGTCTTGCAGTGCCATGGGGCTTTGGGAACCAGTGTAAGGACACCAAAGGATAATTCCCAATAATGTGAAGTGAGAACCTGACCCAAAGTCATGTGGACTCTCAATTGTCTATTTCAGATATCTTACCTCATCCCCTTTTTTTTCTTGCATGGTCTCCAATGAGAAGTCTGCTGTAATACTTATTCTTGTACCATCATACATTTTTACTTTTTTTTAATTTCAGGAATTATTTTTTTGCCTGTGATTTCCTGGAGTTTTAATATAATATCCCCCAGGTGGGATAGTTTCTTATTTGTTGTTTGTTTGTTTTTTAGCCTTGCTTGTTATTGTCTTAGTTTTCTGAATATATACTATGGTGTCATTATTTGTAAGCAGTTCTGGCGTTACTATTTCAAATTTTCAATTTTTTTTTCTCATCCTTCTGTATTCCAATTATGATTTTATAATATTCTTTAAAACTGTCCAACAATTATTTGGTGTTCTGTTCTCCATGTCTGTGTTTTTTCATGAATTTTCTTCTTAGAACATCAATTGTGGATGTTCCTGTTGACTTGTATTCAAACTTATGATTCCTGGTTCATATCAAGTCTACTGGTGATCTTGTTAATCTTTATTTTTGTTATGGTGTTTTGATTTATAACATTGCCTTTAGATTCTTTTTTTAAAATTTACATTTATTTATTTTAACTGGAAGCTAATTATTTTACAATATTGTATTGGTTTTGCCATACATCAACATGAATCCACCATGGGTGCACACGTGTCCCCCATCCTAAACCCCCCTACCCCCTCCCTCCCCATACCATCCCTCTGGGTCATCCCAGTGTATCAGCCCCAAGCATCCTGTATCCTGTATAGAACCTGGACTGGCAATTCATTTCTTATATGATATTATACATGTTTCAATGTCATTCTCCCAAATCATCCCAACTTCTCCCTCTCCCACAGAGTCCAAAAGAATGTTCTGTACATCTCTGTCTCTTTTGCTGTCTTGCATACAGGATTTCTCTGTTGACATTACTTATCTGTTCTTGTAAGTTTATTTATTTATTTTTTTATCTTAGAGCTCTTAGCCTATTAATTATGCTGTTAAAATTTTCCATTATTATTCCAACATCTTTCTCATATATGAATCTGATTCTGATGGTTACTTTGCTTCTTCAAAGGACTTTCTTTTTCTTTTCACATGCCTTGTTATTTTTGATGAAAGTCAGGCATGTAGCAGGTAATGGAAAATGTGTAAAATAGGATTTCAGTGTGAGGATATATGTTAAGCCAGCTAGGAACTGAGCTGTGTTTAATGTTTGTTTGTAGCTACAGGTGTCAGAGACATCACAAGCATTTAGTGTCCTTGTTTTTGTCTTCATATTAACTTTGTGCTTTCCTAAGTACTCTTTCTTAGAAGGATGCTGCGTGTTACAGCTTTCAGTTGTAACCCATTGTTGTGATACTAGAGACCTGCCAGTGTGGTGTTGAGTTTTGAAGACGAAGCAGGGCATTCTGTAATCTTATAAGTCTCATTTTTCAGTCAACCAATTGGGCTGGGACTTTCACAAGTGTTTCTCCTGTGAAAACACCCATCTTCCCTCACTCCCAGCTTCTTTCTCCCTTCCCTGGCTGCATCAAGTCTATTTCCTTGACTCCTATGCATTTTTTTTCCCCTTTAATTGGGGCCAAAGGACTAAGGGAGCTGGAAAGGGAGCAGTGTCCTTTTACCAGCTGAGATAAGGCTTTGCTCCTGAGAAGGAAGTCTTTCTCCATGGAGAGTGAAAGAAAGAAAGTGAAGTTGCTTAGTCATGTCTGACTTTTTGCAACCCCATGGACTGCCACCTACCAGGCTTTTCCGCCCATGGAATTTTCCAGGCAAAAGTACTGGAGTGGGTTGCTATCTCCTTCTCCAGTGGAAATCCTCCTGACCCAGGGATCGAACCCCAAACCCAGGTCTCAGTCTCCCGCATTGTAGGCATATGCTTTACCATCTGAACCACCATGGAAGCTCACCCATGGAGAGTAGCCTTTTGTTATGAAAACATCTCTAGGAAAATTTCACAGTGACTACTCTTACTCTTCCCTTGCTATAACAAGAAGTTTGTTTCTCACATTATACTATCTGACTGGGTTCCTGAAAGTAAAGCACTCAAGTGTGGGTCTCCCTAGTACTACAGCTTTAAAGCAATTCTGGATCTTATATCGGTGTACATGCAACCTCCAGCAATTAATCAAAATCACCATTTATGTGTTCCTAGCAGTTTATGATTCCATTCTCTTCTGCTCTGGGTAAGCACATTTTAGCTGTGACTCTCTGTATATACTTTCTCCCTGGTTTGGGTTGTAGTTTTGAGGTAACAGTTTGCCTGTGACCTTAGTTCTCTGATTTTTAGGACACATTTTGATATTCAGTTTTTTAAGTTTTTTTCTCATTTTAAGGTTGGGAGTGATGGTTTCCAAGCACTTTGCTTGTTGAAGCTGAAACTAGAAGTCTAAAAATCATGTCCTAATTTTTAAAATAATTTTTCTGTATCCCCACAAAATTAATAACTAATATATATTCTTCAGGTAAACAAGATTTAAGAAAATATAAAGTCCCTCCACTCCCACAAAAATATGAATTTGCCATTTTCTTGGAAAATATCCTATCATTTTCGCCAACTCTTCTCCCATAATTTAGAATAATTTTTCTTTTCATTCCTCTGAATCAACCATCCTGTTTCCATCTCTTTTTTAATTAATTAATTTATTTTAATTTGAGGTCATTACTTTACAATATTGTGGTGGTTTTTGCCATATGTTGACATGAATCATCCACAGATATCCCATTCCCATCTTTTTCCACTCCTAGAAACTACAATAAAGTGCAAATTTGACAATCGTTAGCATTGCCTGGAAAATCCCATGGACGGAGTGGACGGAGGAGCCTGGTAGGCTGCAGTCCATGGGTCGCTAGCGACTTCACTTTCACTTTTCACTTTCATGCATTGGAGAAGGAACTGGCAACCCACTCCAGTATTCTTGCCTGGAGAATCCCAGGGGTGGGGGAGCCTGGTGGGCTGCCGTCAATGGGGTCACACAGAGTTGGACACGACTGAAGCGACTTTGCAGCAGCAGTAGCAGCATTAAAGACAACGTAAGCAGTCACCTGCACAGTTTGGAAGTGCACAGGGTCAAGAATGTCTCTGCAAGCATATCAGACTAAATCTCAGTGTGTGCTGGACACTTCTTTGACCCTGTGTACCAAAAATACGATAGAAAGACATATTTACTAGATTCTGAAGAGAATTGACCAAAATAATTAAAGAGATGAGCATTATAGATTGTGGGGAAAGATGAAAAGATTTTAATTCTTTTGTTTGAAAGTGAACATTTGTAACTTGTACCTGAGATTACAAAGCAATGAAACAGATAGTAAATGAAAGGACAATGCTTTGATTCCTACAAATACTCAAGGATAATAGAGATTGTGATCTTTTAAAAGATTTGTATATATTATATAGTTTTTTCTAAAAAGGAAAATGGGACCTCAGCTATTTATGGCTCTTCAAGAATTATAGTTCTGTGAAGCTGACTTAACTCTCTTCCATCACATTCAATTTGACTTTATGTTCTTCAAGATAATTCCATGACCTTAACTTGGCTTTGTAAATAGGTTTCTTCTAATGGGAAAGGAATACATTGATAGAAAACAAGAGGAAGGTTATCTTGGTAGTTATAATTCCCATGGTAAATGAATCTATTGACATTCTCTTTAACAAATTAGTGTTCTGTGAATTTGGTAAGCCTATGGTAGATTGTTAATAAACATTTTAATCATGGAAAAAGAAGACTTGAAATTGAGGTAACTGACTCTAAGACCTTTAAGGGCAAAGATATATGCCACCAAAGGAAATCTGTATATGCAAATAATCTACAACTTGCAAATATAAGCTATATTATTTGTTATTACTTCACATTGGTTATTGGATACTGATGAGGAGATGTGTTGACCTTGGCATATTAGCAATACCCCAAATGCAACACAACTAACTTAACAAAATGTGATTAGCTAAATGGATTATTAATGTAATCATTGCTGTGGGCACCAATTAAGATGAAAATTAATTTCATGACCTGGTATAAGAAAACATCTAATCACATAAATTATCACCATTATGGAAAACCATTTGCCTTAAGAAGCCACATCTTTAAAAGGGTTGTAATAAACCACCTTATAAAAATTATTGTTCATATCCATCAAGTCATTGTCCATGAATGCATATTAAATGCTTATGAGATTTTCCATGACAAATGTTGTGGTTTTCAATGATATATAGTTATTATTTAGAATTTTATTTACAATCTTCATTTCAACTAAGTGGAAACTAAAGGAAATTATATACTGTATTATCACACTAAAGTTTTTGCATATGTTAATTTTTTTTTAAACGTGTATGTGTATGAATGCTATACTGATTCTTCTAAGTTGTCAGTTTCTAAATGGATACAAAACAATCCGAGGTACAAGAAACACTTTCCAAGATTTGGCTTAGTTAGAAAAAAACTTCATTTATAGAGCATTCAGTCACTTCTTAAATATTAGATACATTTTCTGAGCTTCATATCAGGAAGTAAGAGCACATATATCAAACACAGGTGCCTATTCCATACTGATAGTACAAAGACAGATGCTACCAGGTCCCCACCTTCTAGGAGATTAAAATCCAGTGACACAGACATATTCTTTCAACACAAAGTGATAAGTTGTAAAACAAAGTCATGAACATAATAATAAATTATACAAAACAAAGACTACATTAAGAGTTGTGTTATCTGCCAGATGTTAGGCAAATTTTGTGAGTTATCAAATATTTCTAAACTTCATAAGACAAATAATATTAGTTTCTCAAAAACTGATACCTAAAGAAATTAAGTAATTTACCCATTTATTGATGTGAATTACTAGAAGAATTAATGCTTTTGAACTGTGGTGTTGGAGAAGACTCTTGAGAGTCCCTTGGACTGCAAGGAGAAACAACCAGTCCATTTTTAAGGAGATCAGCCCTGGGATTTCTTTGGAGGGAATGATGCTGAAGCTGAAACTCCAGTACTTTGGCCACCTCATGCGAAGAGTTGACTCATTGGAAAAGACTCTGATGCTGGGAGGGATTGGGGACAGGAGGAGAAGGGGACGACAGAGGATGAGATGGCTGGATGGCATCACTGACTCGATGGACGTGAGTCTGAGTGAACTCCGGGAGTTGGTGATGGACAGGGAGGCCTGGCGTGCTGCAATTCATGGGGTTGCAAAGACTTGGACATGACTGAGCGACTGAACTGAACTAAACTGAACTACTGGCCAGAATTTGAACCCCAAAGATCTTATGTCAAGAGTACCACCAGTGCTCACATACATCTGTAATATTAAAGGCATAGTTCACAGAACACAGATGAAGTCACCTTAAAGTAGTTTCACAGTGGGAACTAAAGTAGGGGAAATGCACAAGAATATCAAGATATTTGAAAAAAATGCTTTTATACACGACTATATCTAAAGTAGGTGACTAGTGAGTACCTACTACATAGCCCAAGGAACTCTACTCAATGCTCTTTGGTGACAAAGAGACTATATATATATAGTCACTTTGATGTATATAGCAGAATCTAACACAACACTGTAAAGCAACTGAACTAAAAAAAAACCTAAAATACAGAAATTTGAATGAGTTCCTTCTTTGTAAAATACAGTAATACTGATATCTCTATTATAGATGACATTGATTAGAAAATTTAGATAAGAGGGGAAGCAAAGCTAGTTTAACCTCTTTTGCAGCTCTGTAGAAGCAGTTGTTCAGGTTACCAAGTTATTTTTAGGGAATATGTGCTTGGGATGCTTTGAGTGTCATTAAAATACTGGCAGATATTTTAGGTAAATAGGTATAGTTATAGATATATAATTGCACTACCCTGGTGACTCAGATGGTAAAGCGTCTGCAATGCCTGTGACCTGGGTTTGATACCTGGGTTTCGAAGCTCCCCTGGAGAAGGAAATGGAAACCCATTCTAGTACTCTTGCCTGGAAAATCCCATGGACAGAGGAGCCTGGTGGGCTACAGTCCATGGGGTTGCAAAGAGTCTGACATGACTGAGCGACTTCACTCACTCACTCACTCATAGATATATAATTATCACTAATTTGCATTGATGTCAGAGACCACCACAGCACTGTAGAGTAATTATCTTCCAATTTAAAAAGAAAAAGAATAAATACCACAAAATAATATCAGAGGTCTTAAAAAAACATTACTGGCAGATGAGGAGTAAAACAATACAGGATTAATATTAATTTAGAAGTTTCTGTAAATAAGAGAAGATTAAGTTTAAAAAATGCTCTTTCCAAACTAAGAACTAAAAGTAAAAGGACTGGGAGTGAATAAAAATAGAGAAAGAGATCAGCTTAAAGCAAGAGATGTTGTTATATTAAAAAAGAGAACATGAGCCTCTTTTGATCATGTAAAGCACATATGATACCATTGTTTTAGAAGAAAGACTCCACAGTAGTCAAATGAAGTTGTCCCAGACTTGCCCCATGTTATAGCAACATGACAATAGAAAGAAGAGTAACTAAGAACAGATCTCGTCTGGAACAGAAGAGCAACATCCCTCTAAGACCTTTGTTAGGACGTTGATGAGAAGGGATCCTGGGTGGGTTTAACAGGGAGAACAGAGGCAGCATGTCTGGTTTTGTGTACCTGTGTCACCCCTAGCCTGAAAGTGTGAAGAACTCTCGTTCCTGCATATACTTGTCTTTCTACTACTGCTTTAATCACAGTCAATATGAATAATTCTGACAGTAAGACACTGTCTCATTTCAGCATCTCTGTATGAATGGCTTTCTGGATGAGACAGCAGAGCTCATCCTGTTGGTGGTCCTTTGAAAGGAGAACTAAGATTATGGCATTCATGACAATGTGCTCTCTTGTCTCCTTCTTTCCCTTAATTACTGTTGAGGAGGATGTTTTCTTCCCCAAAGAGGGAGAAGGGAGGAATTTTTAAAGCATCTGCATCCAGTTTCCCCTTGAGAAAGATCTAGATGACAGCCGTTACTCCCAAGAGCAGCAGGCTCTTCTTCAGTTGTTTCTTAAACTATGCTTGAAAAGATGAGGGGGAAAAAGACCAACAGTGGGATGACAGTTTCTTTTTTCAATATCATTAGGATAAATATGATCAAATACCTTCCAAAACACTCTTTAAAAAACTTCAAGAACTTTGCTAAGACACATGCTTTGTAAACTTGTTTTTTTTTTTTTCCACATTTAATTTTCCTATTATTCATCTCCTCAATCAACCACTTGATCAGACTGAAGCCCACTCTACTTTCCTGTTGTTGTTTGTTCTTCTTTTTTTTTTTTTTTTTTTTGCTGAAGCAAGGGATACAACTCTATTTGGAAAGCTAGGTGTCCTAGAAGATGGCAGGCTAGTGCCCCAGCGTATCACCTTATCTAGGACTGAATGCCAGTTTCTTTTACAGACAGAAGAGTAGGAGGTGAGGAAAGTGAAAGTGACGTTGCTCAGTCCTGTCTGACTCTTTGCGACCCCATGGACTGTAGCCTACCAGGCTCCTCTGTCCATGGGATTTTCCAGGCAAGGGTACTGGAGTGGGCTGCCATTTCCTTCTCCTGTTGTTTGTTCTTTTAATCAGCTTCTGCAGTGGCTTAATGCAAAAGCTCAGTTTTCCTTCCAATCCCAAAGAAGGGCAATGCCAAAGAATGTTCAAACTACCTTACAGTTGTGCTCATTTCACATGCTAGCAAAGTAATGATAACAATCCTTCAAGTTAGGCTTCAGCAGTATGTGAACTGAGAAATTTCAGATGTACAAGCTGAATTTAGAAAAGGCAGAGGAAGCAGATCAAATTGTCAACATTTACTGGATCATGGAGAAAGCAAGAGAGTTCCAGGAAAAACATCTACTTCTGCTTCATTGGTTACACTAAAGCCTTTGACTACATGGATCACAACAAACTGTGAAAAATCCAGTAAGTTAATAGAATAGGATTTGACATATTGTTTTGGCACCAGACAATATGACATGGCAAGTAGGTTATTTCCTGTAATCTCTGTAATCTTGTGCTACCAATATTCCATATTGCTTGTTTTTAAGGATTTTTTTTTAAATGAAAGAATGTTTATTTCTTGCCCATTGTCCACTGCTGAAATAATTTTAACACACTGGCTTTTCTTAAATTTCTGACTTTTTGGAATAGAGAAGGATGGAAACTGTAAGACCTAATAAAGTATCCATGTTGTTCTGGTGTTAAAGATAACATTGGGTTGTATTCTCAAAAATAGATAAAGCAATGAGAATTAAATGCAACTTTATCTTTGGAAATTTGAAGTCAGCCTAGTGTATTTTCTCATAGAAATCTCTAGCTCTTATGAAGAAAAAAATGGCAAAAAATGTATTTACTAGAATTCTTTCTTTCACTGATGGAAATGTTAGAAAACAAACACCATTTGAAACTGATTTAGTTAACAAAGTGTACGATTAAAGCCCTAATTCAGTAAAGTGGATCATAGAGCAAGTAGGGTCAAGAGTTCCAAAACTCAGGATTTTTAATTTAAGCTATCACATTAGAAACAGCACTTTTTATATTTTTCAAAAGTGACTTTGGTATCAAATCCTGATTGCTGATTTTCTGCAAAAGCCATGAAAATAGAAAAATTCTCTAAATGAGCAAGTGTAAGTCTGACTGTGGGTGGGTGTCAAGAATGGAGCATACCCACCAGGTAGCCAGCTGTGGGCCTCTAATCATGAGAACCTGCAATCAACATTCAGGGAAAGAAAAACTATATGCAGCCACTTACTAAGTCAGTTGCTCTTTGTCATCGTTAACCTCTGAGGGTATACCCTGCATTTTTAATTCTTATCCTCTCCCAAATAAGCTGAATTTTCTTCTCATATGCTAAAAAAAGGTGTAAAATTAAAAAAATGAAAGAAAAGTGAATTTGTTTCACTTTCATTAAACTCAGAGAAGATGACATTGTTTTTCTAATACTGTTTTGCTCATGCTCAGTCACTAAGTCATGTCCGACTCTATGTGAACCTATGGGCTCTAGCCCGCCAGGTTCTTCTGCCCAAGGGATTTTCAGGCAAGAATACTGAAGTGGGTTGCCATTTCCCCTCTTATTTTCTCAATTCTCAGGCTCCTCTTTTTGCACATTTCTTCCACCTACTCTTTATTTGATTAGTATTCCTCAAGGTTGTAATTTCAGTTTTCCCTTGTTACATGTGCCTACTGGAGGAAATTCTCATGACTTTACCTATTGCCAAAATTATACTAGCTGTCAAATGTATAATTTTAGACCTAATTCTTCTCTATTTCAAACTCAAATTTCATACTGCACATGATATATATATTTATATTTTATCAGAATGGCTCAAATAAACATGGTCAAAGACAACATAATTATGCCTATCCATGCTTTCAGTCTGTTACTGAGCCCAAGAACGCAATAGACATGATCTTTCTAGTGAGAATTTTTGTTATATTCAACTATTTCTCCTCAAGTAGCCAAGTTTTATGTCATCAATTTGTCATTTATGAATCAAAATGTCTTCTCTCTTTTCTTGTCTAGACTGAAACTATTGCTAATTCGTGCCTAATGATTTCAATATTCTGTTTATTGATCTTCCTTCTTTTACTTTACCTCCACTGGTGTATTTTTTTTTTTTAATTGAAGGATAACTGCTTTACATAGTTTTGCTGTTATCTGTCAAACCTCAACATGAATCAGCCATAGGTATACATATTTCCCCTTCCTTTTGAAGCTCCCTCCCATCTCCCACCCCATCCCACCCCTCTAGGTTGATACAGAGCCCCTGTTTGAGTTTCCTGAGCTATAGAGCAATTTCCCGTTGGCTATCTACTCTACATATGGTAATGTAAGTTTCCATGTTACTCTTTCCATACATCTCACCCTCTCCTCACTTCTCCCCATGTCCATAAGTCTATACTCTATGTCTGTTTCTCCATTGCTGCCCTGTAAGTAAATGCTTCAGTACCATTTTTCTAGATTCTGTATATATGCATTAGAATACAATACTTATCTTTCTCTTTCTGACTTACTTCATTCTGTATAATAGGTTCTATGTTCATCCACCTCATCAGAACTGACTCAAATGTGTTCCTTTTTATGGCTGAGTAATATTCCATTGTGTATATGTACCATAAAATCTTTATCCATTCATCTGTTGATGGACATCTAGATTGCTTCCATGTTTTAGCTATTGTAAATACTGCTGCATGAACAATGGGATACATGTGTCTTTTTCAGTTTTGGTTTCCTCAGGGTATATGCCTAGGAGTTGGATTTTGGGTCACATGGTGGTTTTATTCCTAGTTTTTTGAAGGAGCTTCCATACCATCTTCCATAGTGGCTGTATCAATTTACATTCCCACCAACAGTGCAAGAGCATTCCCTTTTCTCCACACCCTCTCCAGCATTTATTGTTTATAGACTTCTTGATGATGGTCATTCTGACTGGTGGGAAGTGACATCTCATTATAGTTTTGATTTGCATTTCTCTAATAATTAGTAATGTTGAACATCTTTGCATTTGTCAGCCATCTGTATGTCTTCTTTGGAGAAAAGTCTGTTTAGGTCTTTTTCCTAATTTTTGATAAGGTTGTTTGTTTTTCTGGTATTGAATTGTATGAGCTGCTTGTATATTTTGGAAATCAATCCTTTGTCAGTTATTTCATTTGCTATTATTTTCTCCGATTCTGAGGGCTGACTTTTCACCTTGCTTATAGTTTCGTTTGCTGTGGAAAAACTTTTAAGTTTAATCAGGTCCTAGTTGTTTACTTTTGTTTTTATTTCCATTACTCTAGGAAGTGGGTCATAGAGGATCTTGCTTGATTTATGTCATCGAGTGTTGTGCCTATGTTTTCCTCTAAGAGGTTTTTTTTTTTTTTTTTTTTTTTATGGTTTCTGGTCTTACATTGAGGTCTTTAATCCATTTTGAGTTTATCTTTGTGTATGGTGTTAGGAAGTGTTCTAATTTCATTCTTTTATATGTAGCTGTCTGGTTTTCCCAGTACCATTTATTGAAGAGGCTGTCTTTGCTCCATTGTATATTCTTGCCTGCTTTGTCAAAAATAAGGTACCCATAGATGGATAGGTTTATTTCTGGGCTTTCTATCTTGTTCCATTGGTTTATATTTCTGTTTTTGTGCCAGTACCATACTGTCTTGATGACTATAGCTTTGTAGTATAAAGTGAAGTCAAGAAGGTTGATTCTTCCAGCTCCATTCTTCTTTCTCAAGATGGCTTTGACTATTCGGTCTTTTTTGTTTCCATATGAATTGTGAAATTTTTTGTTCTAGTTCTGTGAAAAATGTCAATGGTAATTTGATAGGGATCACATTGAATCTGTAAATTGCATTTGATAATATAGTCATTTCACAATATTGTTTCTTCCTACCAAGGAACAAGGAATATCTCTCCATTTGTTTAGGTTGTCTTTGATTTCTTTCATTAGTGTCTTATAATTTTCTGTGTACAATTCTTTTGTCTCCTTAGGTACTTTTGTTCCTAGATATTTAATTATTTTGGTTACAATGGTGAGTGGGATTGATGCCTTAATTTCTCTTTCTGATTTTTCATTGTTAACATAGAGAAATGCAAGTAATTTCTGTGTATTGATTTTGTATCCTACAACTTTGTTTAATTCACTGATTAGCTTTAATAATTTTCTGATATTATTTTTAGGGTTTTCTATGTATAGTATCTTGTCATCTGCAGACAGTGAGGGCTTTACTTCTTCTTTCCTGTTCTGGATTCTTTTTATTTCCTTTTCTTCTCTGATTGCTGTGGGCAATCAGTGAAGGACTTCCAGAACTATGGACTTCCAGAACTATGGACTTCCAGAACTATGTCAAATAATAGTGGAGAAAGTGGACACCCTTCTCTTGTTTCTGATCTTAGGGGAATGCTTTCAGTTTTTCACCATTGAAAATAATGTTTGCTGTAGGCTTATTATATATAGCCTTTACTATGTTGAGATAGGTTGCTTCTATGCCCATTTTTGGAAGAGTGTCAAGGCTTTTACTACATCTATTGAGATTATCATATGGTTTTTATCTTTCAATTTCTTAATATGGTATATCACATTGACTGATTCGCATATATTGAATAATCCTTGTATTCCTGGAATAAACCCAACTTGATCATGGTGTAAGAGTTTTTTGATGGGTTACTGATTCTGTTTGCTAAAATTTTGTTGAGGATTTTTGCATCTATCTTCATCAGTGATATTGGCCTGTAGTATTCTTTTTTTTTGTGTTATCTTTGTCTGGTTTTGATATCAGGATGATGGTGGCCTTGTAGAATGAGTTTGTAGTGTTCCTTCCTCTGCAATTTTTTGAAAGTTTTAGAAGGGTAGGCATTAGCTCTTCTATAAGTGTCTGATAGAATTACCCTGTAAAGTCATCTGGTTCTGGGCTTTTGTTTTTTGGGAGATTTTTGATCACCGTTCCAATTCCAGTGCTTGTAATTGGGTTGTTCATAATTTCTATTTCTCCCTGGTTCAGTCATGGAAGAACTTTTCTAAGAATCTGTTCATTTCTTCCAGGTTACCCATTTTATTGCCATATAGTTGTTCATAATAGTCTCTTATAATCCTTTGTATTTCTGCATTGTCTGTTCTAACCGCTCTTTTTTCATTTCTAATTTTGTTGATTTGATTCTTCTGTCTTTCTTGGTGAGTCTGGCCAAAGGTTTGTCAATTTTGTCTTCTCAAACAACCAGCTTTTAGTTTTATTAATCTTTACTATTATTTCTTTCATTTCTTTTTCTTTTATTTCTGCTCACATATTTATGATTTCTTTCCTTCCAGTAATTTTTGTTGTTGTTGTTGTGCTTCTTCTTTATCCAGTTAGTTTAGGTGTAAAATTTGGTTGTCTATTCATTGTTTTTCTTGCTTCTTGAGGTAGGATTGTATTGCTATAAATTTCCCTCTTAGAACTGTTTTTGCTGCATGCCATAGATTTTGAGTTGTTGTGTTTTCATTGTCATTTGTTTCTAGAAATTTTTTTTATTTTCCTTTTGATTTGTTCAGTAGCCTCTTGTTATTTAGAAACGTATTGTTTAATCTCCATGTCTTTGTGTTTCTTACAGTTTTTTCCTTGTAATTGATATTTACAAGTCTCATAGCATTCTGGTCAGAGAAGATGCTTGATATGATTTTAATTTACTTAAATTTACTGAGGTTTGATTTGTGACCCAAGATGTGGTCTATCCTGGAGAATGTTCCATGTGCACTTTAGAAGAAGGTGTATTCTTCTGCATTTGGATGGAATATCCTGAAGATATCAATAAGATCTATCTCATCTAATGTATCCTTTAAAACTTGTGTTTCCTTATTAATTTTCTGTTTTAATGATCTGTCTGTTGGTGTGAGTGGGGTGTTAAAGTCTACTTTTATTGTGTTACCATCAATTTTTCCTTTTATGTCTGTTCGTGTTTGTCTTAAGTATTAAGTTGGTCCTGTGTGGGTGCATAGATATTTACAATTGTTATGTCTTCCTGTTGGATTAATCCCTTGAACATTACACAGTGTCCTTCCTTATCTCTTATAATCTTTATTTTAAGTAAGGTCTATTTTGTCTGATATGAAGACTGATACTCCAGCTTTCTTTTGCCTCCCATTTGCATGAACCTGATGAACTATGGAATGAGGTTCATGACATTGTACAGGAGACAGGGATCAAGACCATCCCCATGGAAAAGAAATGCAAAAAAGCAAAATGGCTGTCTGGGGAGGACTTACAAATAGCTGTGAAAAGAAGAGAAGCCAAAAGCCAAGGAGAAAAGGAAAGATATAAGCATCTGAATGCAGAGTTCCAAAGAATAGCAAGAAGAGATAAGAAAGCCTTCTTCAGTGATCAATGCAAAGAAATCAAGGAAAACAACAGAATGGGAATGACTAGAGATCTCTTCAAGAAAATTAGAGATACCAAGGGAACATTTCATGCAAAGATGGGCTCGATAAAGGCCAGAAACCGTATGGACCTAATAGAAGCAGAAGATATTAAGAAGAGGTGGCAAGAATACACAGAAGAACTGTATAAAAAAGATTTTCACAACCCAGATAATCATGATGATGTGATCGCTCATCTAGAGCCAGACATCTTGGAATGTGAAGTCAAGTGGGCCTTAGAAAGCATCACTACGAACAAGGCTAGTGGAGGTGATGGAATTCCAGTGGAGCTGTTTCAAATCCTGAAAGATGATGCTGTGAAAGTGCTGCACTCAATATGCCAGCAAATTTGGAAAACTCAGCAGTGGCCACAGGACTGGAAAAGGTCAATTTTCATTCCAATCCCAAAGAAAGGCAATGCCAAACAATGCTCAAACTACTGCACAATTGCACTCATCTCACACGCTAGTAAAGTAATGGGCAAAATTCTCCAAGCCAGGCTTCAGTAATACATGAACCATGAACTCCCTGATGTTCAAGCTGGTTTTAGAAAAGACAGAAGAACCAGAGATCAAATTGCCAACATCCGCTGGATCATGGAAAAAGCAAGAGAGTTCCAGAAAAACATCTATTTCTGCTTTCTTGACTATGCCAAAGCCTTTGACTGTGTGGATCACAAAAAACTGTGGAAAATCATGAAAGAGATGGGAATAACAGACCACCTAACCTGCCTCTTGAGAAATCTGTATGCAGGTCAGGAAGCAACAGTTAGAACTGGACATGGAACAACAGAGTGATTTCAAATAGGAAAAGGAGTACATCAAGGCTGTATATTGTCACCCTGCTTATTTAACTTATATGCAGAGTATATCATGAGAAACACTGGACTGGAAGAAACACAAGCTGGAATCAAGATTTCTGGCAGAAATATCAATAACATCAGATATGCAGATGACACCACCCTTATGGCAGAAAGTGAAGAGAAACTAAAAAACCTCTTGATGAAAGTGAAAGAGGAGAGTGAAAAAGTTGGCTTAAAGCTCAACATTCAGAAAATGAAGATCATGGCATCTGGTCCCATCACTTCGTGGGAAATAGATGGGGAAACAGTAGAAACAGTGTCAGACTTTTTTTTTTTTTTTGGGGGGGGGGCTCCAAAATCACTGCAGATGGTGACTGCAGCCATGAAATTAAAAAAATGCTTACTCCTTGGAAGAAAAGTTATGACCAACCTAAATAGCATATTCAAAAGCAGAGACATTACTTTGCTGCCTAAGGTCTGTCCAGTCAAGGCTATGGTTTTTCCTGTGGTCATGTATGGATGTGAGAGTTGGACTGTGAAGAAGGCTTAGCACCAAAGAATTGATGCTTTTGAACTGTGGTGTTGGAGAAGACTCTTGAGAGTCCCTTGGACTGCAAGGAGATCCAACCAGTCCATTCTGAAGGAGGTCAACCCTGGGATTTCTTTGGAAGGAATGATGCTAAAGCTGAAGCTCCAGTACTTTGGCCACCTCATGCGAAGAGTTGACTCATTGGAAAAGACTCTGATGCTGGGAGGGATTGGGGGCAGGAGGAGAAGGGGACGACTGAGGATGAGATGGCTAAAT
Organism: Oryx dammah; assembly: GCF_014754425.2. Lineage (NCBI taxonomy): Eukaryota > Metazoa > Chordata > Mammalia > Artiodactyla > Bovidae > Oryx > Oryx dammah. Next base: position 66,511,938 of record NW_024070205.1, on the reverse strand, counting down.
GGCATCACAGACTCGATGGATGCTAGTCTGAGTGAACTCCGGGAGATGGTGATGAACAGGGAGGCCTGGCTGCTGTGATTCATGGGGTCACAAAGAGTCAGACACGACTGAGCGATTGAACTGAACTGAACTGAACTGCATGAAATATATTTTTCCATCCTCTCACTTTCAGTCTATATATGTCTTTAGGTCTGAAAAGAGTCTCTTGTAGACAGCATATATATGGCTCTGTTTTTTTTTTATCCATTCAGCCAGTCTGTGTCTTTTGTTTAGAGCATTTAATCCATTTAAATTTGAAGTATCATTATATGTTACTATCGCCATTTTCTTAATTGTTTGGGGTTGATTTTGTAGATATTTTTCCTTCTCTTGTATTTCTTGACTATGTAAGTCCCTTTAACATTTGTTGTAAAGCTGGATTGGTGGTACTGAATTCACTCAACTTTTGCTTGTCTGAAAAGTTTTTTTATTTTCCATCAATTTTGAATGAGAATCTTGCCGGGTATAGTAATCTTGGTTGTAGATTTTTCCCTTTCAGTACTTTAAATATATCCTGCCATTCCCTTCTGGCCTGCAGAATTTCTGCTGAAACATCAGCTGTTAAATGTATGGGGTTTCCCTTGTATGTTACTTGTTGCTTTTCCCTTGCTGCTTTTAATATTCTTTCTCTGTGTTTAGTCTTTGTTAGTTTGATTAGTATGTGCCTTGGTGTATTTCTCCTGATTGACTATTTCCTTTTCCATGTTGGGTAAATTTTCAACTCTAATCTCTTCAAAAAATTTTCTTATACTCTTTCTTTTTCTCTTATTCTTCTGAGACCTCTATAACCCTAATACTGGTGTGTTTGATATTGCCTCAGAAGTCTCTGAGACTATCCTCAGTTCTTTTCATTCCTTTTATTTGATTCTGTTCTTCAGAAGTTATTTCAACCATTTTTCTTCCAGGTCACTGATTCATTCTTCTGCTTCAGATATTCTGCTATTGATTCCTTCCAGAGCATTTTTAATTTCAGTAATTTTGTTGTTTGTCTCTGTATTTTTATTCTTTATTTCTTCTGGATCTTTGTTAACTGATTCTCGCATTATCTCCATTTTGTTTTCAAGGTTATTTTTGTCACTGTTACTATCATTATTCTGAATTCTTTTTCAGGTAGTTTGCCTATTTCCTCTTCATTTATTTGGACTTCTGTGTTTCTAGTTTGTTCCTTTTTTTTGTGTGTAGTATTTCTCTGTCTTTCTAATTATTGTGTCTGAGGTCTCCTTTTCCCAGGCTTCCAGAGTTTGTTCTTTCTTCATTTTGATTTCTGCCCTCCTAAGGTTGGGCCAGTGATTTGTATGAGCTTTATATAGTGTGAGATTTGCACTGAGTTTTTGTTTGTTTCTGTTTTTCCTCTAATGGACAAGGCTGAGTGAGGTGGTAATCCTGTTGGCTGATGATTGGGTTTGTATTTGTGTTTTATTTGTTGTTTAAATGAGGCATCCTGCACAGGGTGGTACTGGTGATTGGGTGATGCCAGGTCTTGTATTCAAGTGAATTCCTTTGTGTGAGTTCTCACTATTTGATACTCCCTAGGGTTAGTTATCTGGCAGTCTAGGGTCTTGGAGTCAGTGCACCCACTCCAAAGGCTCAGGGCTTGATCTCTGGTCAGGAAAGAAGATTCCACAAGTGGTTTGTTATGGCATTAAGTGAGATTAAAACAAATACCCCAAAACGAGAAACCAAAGATGAACCCCAGACAAATGGCAGTTAAAAAATCAGGCAAATAATCATTAAAATAATGGAATATACACCCATGCTGCTACTGCTAAGTCACTTCATTCATGTCTGACTCTGTGCGACCCCATAGATGGCAGCCCACCAGGCTCCCCCGTCCCTGGGATTCTCCAGGCAAGAACACTGGAGTGGGTTGCCATTTCCTTCTCCAATGCATGAAAGTGAAAAGTGAAAGGGAAGTCGCTCAGTCATGTCTCACTCTTAGCTACCTCATGGACTGCAGCCTACCAGGCTCCTTCATCCATGGGATTTTTCCAGGCAAGAGTACTGGAGTGGGTTGTCATTGCCTTCTCTGATAAGCAAAGTCAAAACAGTCCAACAGAAATAAAGTATAGTAGATTGACCCATTGGACAAAGGAAATCAAAAATTATGTTTAGTAGTTAAGAATAAAACTAACTAAAGAACAAACTGGAAAACAAACTAAAGCAAGATGCCAAGTGGAAAATAAAACAGTGAAAACATAACTAACATATGTTGAGAGGGAAGGAAAGAAAGAGAAGAAAGAAAGAATAGATATGCAAAGTTACATATAAGTAGACGAAGAAGATTTATATACATTGGAGCTTAACTGCAAAAGGAAAAGAACAGTAGGAAAGGCAAACAAAGGAATAAATGTAGAAAAAGTATAATATGTTAAAAAAATTAAAATTACAAAAAAAGAGAAAAGAAAAATGAATGGAAGAAGAAACAAAGAAAGGAAAATTACACAGAACTGCAAAAGCCCAATATAGAAGCAGAGGTTTCTAACAACAATAAAAAGTATGACTGAATATATATATATACCCATAAGCAAAATCAAAACAGTCCAAGAAAAATAAAAGTACAATAGATTGACCCAGTAAAGAAAGGAAACCAAAAATTGTATCTACCAGTTAGGAACAAAATTAACTAAAACACAAACTGGAAAAAACAAAACAAAACAAAATAAAACTAAAGCAGGGTGCCAACTGGGGAATAGTGCAATGAAAATAAAACTAACAAATATGTTGAGAGGAAGGGAAAGAAAGAATAGATATGCAAAGTTAAGTAGAGGTAGGTGGAGAAGATTTATATACATTACAGTTTAACTTCAAGGGGGAAAGAACAGTAGGAAAAACAAAGGAATAAATGTAGAAAAAAATAATAATAAATTTAGAAAATTAAAATTAAAAAA